>NC_138053.1:31983360-32583360 GCF_964194185.1 Rhinolophus hipposideros
CTCTATACTGATGACCTTTATGTAACAAGTTTGGTACTTTAACTGTTTCTTGTGTATCCATATTGTTTCTACACAAAAGCTCCCTGAGGCCAGAAATCCTCCATTAAGAAACAATTTGATGAGGATAAATGCTTGTTTATAACATCATCAAAGAAAAACTAGCAAAAAGATTTATAAATAATGGGAAGCAGAGCTGTAGGCACCAATATGATAGAATGAGTCAGGGTCTCTACCTTTCCCCACCAACAGAAGGTAAATAGAAGGGCTCCTGCAAAGATAGGACCCCCACAAAATTTGCCTTTGAGTCCTTGGCTTCTCATTTATTCACTTTCCCTCCCTCTTCAGTTGTTCAATGCACTGCTATTTTTGTTGTTATATTGTCCTTTTTAGGAGTTAACTAAACGTCAAGCAAATCACTCAATTTTTTCATACATTTTTAAAAAGAATCTTTCTAATAATACAATTAATGAACCATTATTATTTCACCTCACAGGTGAGGAAACTGTAGTCTAAGTGAAGTCATATAACTTTAACTTGTTCCAAGTGACAGAATATCTCAACAAAAAGAGTTACCCCCAGGAAGTCTGACTGAAAGTCTGTGCTACTAGTTCCTTAGCCGTGCTGCCTCCCATATGTCTACAGGTGAAACTATACACCGTGGGTGCCAAAAAAATGTATACACATGACTTGTATTCATCTTTTGTTATCGGTATATATTGAGTATTACAATTTTAATACAATTTTTTCCTTTCTTAAAATGTGTATATATATATATATATTTTTGGCGTTGCGTGTGTGTGTGTGTGTGTGTGTGTGTGTGTGTGTGTGTAAGTCACCCATAAAAAAGAACAAATGCTTGCCATTTGTGACAACATAAACAGACTGAAGGCATTATGCTAAGTAAGTCAGACAGAGAAAGCCAAATACCATCTCTCGATTACATTTGGAATCTAGAACAAAAATACAAAACAAACAAAAAAACACCGAATCTCATTGATACAGAGAACAGATTAGTGGTTGCTAGAGGTGGGGGGAGGCAGTCGGAGAAATGAGTGGGTTTTTTTGTTTTTTTTTTTAGTTTAAATAAATTATTATTTTAAGCCTGGGTTTCAACGGAATATAGAACCTTGGTACCACTGGTTTCTAAGCTGGTAAGATAAAAACATTGAGCATGTCACAGGAAAGGCAAATGACTATGGAGGAAGGGGTGGTGTGTATAAAAGGGACAGACAGAGAGGAAGAGAAAGACTAGTTCCTATAAGAAATGATAACGCATAACAGAATTCCATGGAATTTATTTAGCATCTTAACATATTTTAAAAATTGTACCACATTAGCAGAGCAGTAAATTTTTTCTCGTTAAAGTGAATACTGTATGGGGAAAGAGTTATCATTATTGTTAGATATTTACTGTGTGCCAAGAAGTTTACCCAGGGAAATATACAAACTACACCCACTGGGCTTAAAAACTGTATGAAATATGGCTGCTTTATGCATAACATCATGACAAAAACAATTACTCTTAGCTATTGATAAATATACTTCTATTCCACACAAATAGATATATGCATGCTTTGACAATTACCTATAAATAATTCAAGCTAATTCCCCAAAGTTTTAATCCATGCTGAAATATGTCCTTTAAAAAGCTGATGGCATACTTTACAAAAGAGCTTAGTAATGAAGGGTCATACTTTAAAAATATGCATATGAAGCTATATTTCTCTTTCACACATCTTTTCTGTATTTTCAAATCTGAATAATAAGCATGATATTTTCAGAAAGGTAATTTTCACTTTCTTTGCATATAATAAAAATGTCAGCATCTTAACTCTTTATGCATACGTAATGGATTACAAGGTTATAAAAATGTAAAGGTTGCCAAGAGGTTTATAATAAAATGACTAGGAGAAATGAAATCAGAAGAACTGAGTTCTAATCCAGGCTCTGCCACAAACTAGCTATGTGACCTAGATCTAATCACCTTGAAGAATGTCAAATCCATGGCCTTCAAGCAGCAAAAATCCCAACAGACCACAGCTGACATGGAAGTTGAAAAAAATCCATCCGTAGGCTTAACTTCTCTGAACTTAATGTTCTGAACTATAAATTGAGAGTGTTTGCTTCCAAGCCTCCTTGCCATCCTAAGAATCTCAGAGAACCAAAAAACCAGAGTAAGAGGTCTAAAGTTTCATAAAAACATCGTTCCTATAAAATTTGTGAGACTCCTTTCAGTCCTCCATTTTTTTCAAAGCATAAATGCTTAATATGCCAAGTGTAGTGTTCTTAATAGAAGGCAGGTATTATTCAGCAATACAGACAATGTACCAGGGAAACAAGCATGGGCCACATTCTTGGCAACTTGGGTATCTGATGCTATCAAATCACCAGTTAGAAGGTGAACTGACTAAGATGATTTACATTCTCCTTGTGAAAGCAAATATGATTTCTAATACCACGTTTCCCCCAAAATAAGACCTAGCCAGACAATCAGCTCTACTGCATCTTTTGGAGCAAAAATTAATGTAAGATCCAGTTTTATTTTACTGTAATACAAGACTGGGTAATATAATATAATATAATATAATCCAATATAATATAATATAACATAATATAATATAATACCGGGACATATTACTTTTTGCTCTAAAAGATGCACTAGAGCTGATTGTCCGGCTAGGTCTTATTTTTGGGGAAACACGGTATTAGCAAATCTCCAACAAAGACCTCTACCATTCATAGTTAATGATCAGGACTTTCTAGGATATCTTCTCAGTGGAAGAATTTTAGGTAATAGGAGAATCATGGATAAGAACAGATAGGTAGTTATGAGTTCTGTACAAAAAACAAAAAGAAAAAGAAAAGAAAAGCAATAAACAATGATGAAGGTGACCCAACAATGCATTTCAGTGGTGAGGTGCCATGCATTGTGTGAAGTACTGAGGTACACATAGTATAGTGACAAATTAAACCACAACCCAGCAGACAGTATAGTTCGTCTACAGAAATATCTAGCCAAATGGCAGAAACCATCTCACTCTAATGATGGCAATCTTCCTGTCGTGAAAGACAAAGAAAAAAACACATAGGAAGATTACATTACTCTTACATGAGAAAACAGGGATGCATTTATAGACAGAAATAGTTCTAGGCAGAGGTAATATTCAAAATATCATACAACTGGTACTAATTACATAGGTACTGATCAGTCAGAATAAATCCCAACTGTGTAACCAGTACAATCACACCAGTGCACTCCAGCTGAACATAAGTCCTGGTTACAAAGAGAAGTGTTTACCAAGTAGATTGAGAGAAATTTATCATGTTAAATCAGTAGTATATTGACCCACCTACGTGGTATAATACCAAGGCCCAGAAAGAGGACTAAGTAAATTCTTCTAAATTCTGAGATTTCTAAAGGTCATACACACACAGCCTGTATAAATTTGGATAAAAGGTATATTCAGAATTACAGGTGACCCCTGAGCAACATGGGTTTGAACTGCAAAGGTGCACTTATATGCAGATTTTTTTCTTACGCTGTAAATGTATTTGGCCTTCCTTATGATTTTCTTAATCACATTTTCTTTTCTCTATTTTGAGAATATAGTACATAATCCATATAACATACAAAATATGACTATTGATGTTATCAGTAAGGCTTCTGATCAACAGTAGGCTATGAGTTGTTAAGTTTTGGAGAGTCAAAAGTTATACACTGATTTTTGATTGCCCAGGGGTAGAGGGAAGGATGAACACATCTGACCCCGCATTGTTCAAGGTGAACTGTATTTCTCACAAGTACAATTTTCTAAAAAAAAAAAAAAAAAAAAAGCTCCTATCTGCTGACTTTTGGCTCATAGCTCTAGGAAGAGGGGGCAGTTGTTTATATGAATATATTGTCAAATTTATTCTCAAAATTTAGCAACTTTAATGGTTAGCTATAACCACTTAAAACTTAGCCTAAAAAGATAAAATGAAATTTTAAAAATTAGTCTAAATTAGAATACCTAGAAAATGTTTTGTACATATGACTTTTAGCCAAAATTTGGAGTACCAACATATATCACAAGGTTTGCATCATTGCATTAAGAATAGCTAACATTTACTGAGGACTTAGCATGTGCTAAGCTCTTTGAATTGTTATATATCTGTGAGTCTTTAACATAAACCTGTGAGTTAGGAACCTCTTATCTGCAAATGAGGTTTATTATATCATATATAATTTTAGTCTTTGCTGAGAGCCTTGGAGATTACATGGCTTCCTTCTTTTTTGTTTGTTTTTATTTTTGTTTTTATTTTTAATAAAAAGCAATGACCAATAATCAAACAAATGATTGAGGCCACAGCTGCAGTCAGCATGTATCCAGTTTCAAAGCCAAACCCAAATCCAAACCCAAATCCAAACCCAAACCCAAACATTTGCATTTACATTTCCATCTGCTATGAACTAGAGAACTAACGTTACTGAGTATCTTCTATATGCCAGATATTGTTAGATGCAATTCAATCTCATGTAACCTTCACCACTGCCTGAGATGTGTATTACTAGCCCATTTTACAGATGAGAAAGCGGAAGCTCAGGGAGGCTATGTAACTTATACTAGGCAGTCAGAGAACGGGTAGTAGATCAGGGCTCTGACACCAAACTCAGGGTTCTCTAAGGTGTATCCTGTGTATTCTACAGCACAGACACAACCGATATTCAAAGTTATAACCAGAAGCCATCAAGATGAAGTAAATGCATTTTTAATATAGTGCATCAAATAAGAAAAAGAAATGAATAGAACATTTTAGAAAAACTTGAGAACAGTTTCAAAAGAAAAAAGTTAAAATAAATCTCAGTTCTACCATGCAATATATGTTTTCATTTAAATTACTCAGTGTAGTACAAAAGCAGTTTTTATATTAAACTCTTAGGGATCTTCAAAAGATAGTGCAATCTATATTTGATATTCTAGTAGAACCCAAGCTATAAAAAATATGCTTCATGAAAATAGATTTGGGCTATTTCAAATATACAGACATTTTCTAGAAGTAATATTTATTTATACTGTTCAGCCATCATTCATATTAGAATATCATTAAAAATAAAAAGAGATAAAAATTTTAGAATATGATCAGGAATCTGTCATAAAACATGTTTACTAAGATTTTATCTTGTTTTATTTTCCAAGGATCGTAATGTCTCAAATACCTATATTGTCCTTCCAGGAAAGTAAGCTGCTCATTGAAAGAGAATAGACGAGAGTAGAACCAAACAATTTTTGACTTTCACTCCTTTTATAGTGAATTCCAACCAAATGAACTGGCTCAGAACGTTTTCAATCATCAAGTGATGTGCTTAAACAGAAACTATTTCTTACTGTACTTTTCTTTAAAATGTAGTAAAAATTAAGGACATTAAAAAGAAAAATTGGGGGCTGGCCCGGTGGCTCAGGCAGTTAGAGCTCCATGCTCCTAACTCCAAAGGCTGCCGGTTCGATTTCCACATGGGCCAGTGGGCTCTCAACCACAAGGTTGCCAGTTCAATTCCTGGAGTCCTGCAAGGGATGGTGGGCAGCACCCTCTGCAACTAGCAACGGCAACTGGACCTGGAGCTGAGCTGCGCCCTCCACAATTAAGACTGTAAGGACAACAACTTGACTTGGAAAAATGTCCTAGAAGTACGCACTGTTCCCCAATAAAGTCCTGTTCCCCTTCCCCAATTAAAAAAAAAAAAAGTTTTTTTAAAAAAAGGAAAATTTGTCATGTATGACTAACTGGCTTATAAAAGCATCCACATATCACTGTATTCTAAATTCAGGCTATTCCTCACATTTCTTCAATGATACCATCAATGAAGAACAAAGATGAGCAGCAACTAATTTGAACTTTCTCAAGACAGGCTACTTGCTGTTAAAGTCTTTGAATTTCCAAATCCAGCAGACAGTAAGAGGTCTAAGGTCTGTGTTTTCCATTCCAAGAGTGTCACTTACATTGTAAAACCTGTCAAAGAGCATGGGATTACTAGCTAGAACATTTAGAAAAAAATTTGTTGCTGTATCCTTGAGGACTGCAGTCCCAACAGAGTGCTAATCCCATTACCTCAGGAAAGGTTTGAGGTTGACTCTAAATGGATTGCAAGAGGTGGGCAATCGCTGGTACATTTTAAATGTACTCTCTCGAGGACACCTGCAGCTCACAGTGTCCTCAAATGTTTTTCCTCTCAAATTAAGAAAGAAATTTACCCTAGATCTATACTGTCATACAAGCTTCTCTTGCTTTATACCAAATCCACCAATGAAACAATTTACGTTGTTATTAATTGTGGCAAACTATAAACAATGAAAGGATCCCAGACATTCGCTCCTCTTCAAGTCCCTGAGGTCAGAAAGCTAAAACATTACAAAGAGAGAGGACATTGTCTGCTTAGGAAGAAAACTTCTCATTCTATATAAATACTTCGCTTGGAAGTTATATAATTTATAAGGAAGTGTGTGGAATAACAAGTTTTCAACTAAAAGTAAATACCTATTGGAATGGCATTAAATATAATAACTTTAAAGAAAATTACATTTTATTACACCATTTTAAATCTCCAGATGACATTTGTAGAGATTTAAGTAAAAATAGTAAGTGATAACAGCGACTAACATGTTTGAGCTCTTCTTCCTTAACAATCAGATTGCAAACATTGTATTCTTATCCTCATTTTAAGTTGTGAAAAACAAAGATTTACTGGGTTCAGTAATTTATCCAAAGTTACAATGCAAGAAATGGTAGAGTCAGAATTCAAATCCAGGTTTTAGAATGCATGAATCACTTTTATAAACAATCTCATTTTTTTCTCATAACACTCTAACTCTAGAAAGTAGTTAACACTTCTCATATACCCTCTTATTAGCTGTGGTGAAATTGAGACTCAAAGAGTTCCCATGACTTGGCTAAGTTCACACAGCCTGATGTCTCCACATTAGATGGTCTATGCAGCATAGCACACGGACATTAAAATCTGGCATGTCATATTTGATCTCGTACACAAACAGTAAATAACCAGGTTTCAATTCAGATTATCCATGATTCTCTTCTGAGTCTATCCTCCTGAACTATTAAGGAGATATTTGATTTCAGGAATATTTAATCTCAAAGTTTAGATCTAAAATTCGCAATGTTCAAGGAATGATAACAGTATTATAAAGTCGAAATCCACCTGTATCTAGGGAGATCCATTATCCAAGGTTTCTTCTCAGTAGTTCTCTAAAGAAATGTGTGGTTTCAGAAATAAAACTATTAGCCATGTAATTCATATATTTGGAAATAGCTTAAATGAGACTCTTTTTCTGTTAACTTACACAAGAGGCTGACGTTGCAGGTCAGGCACCTGCAGGGCTCCCACAGAGCACCAGCGCTCGGGTAAAAAAAGGCACTTCCTCTCCAGCTGTTGAGTCTCTGGGATCCTAGGAAGCTCACAAAGATCTCTCATCAAATCAGGACCTATATCAACAGTGGATTGTTTCCTGTTTCCTTACCATTTCAGCATCACGCAGGGTCTCCTAAAGTCTAATGTGGCATCTAGACATGTTTTTAGACCTAACAGCAATATGTTAACAACATGAATCATAAAACAAAAAAAAAATGTTTATTTAGAGAAAGGCCTTATTCTAGAAAGTTTACATTTCTTAAAAAAAAAAAAAAAGAGGACACTAAAGCTCATGAATTTTTAAGTGATTTATTTCTATTTTCATACAATTAATTAGGTAACCTGTCACCTGTATTTAACTCTGTTTTGAAGCCTCCCTTTCCTTATTGAAAAAAAAGAATTAGCATTTATTAAGCAGAAATCATAAAAACTCACAAATACACTGGTTATAGTAAAATAGTAAACTGAATGACAGGGAAAGTAACCAGATGACAGCTGTCACAGTTATACACAAGTACCAATTAATTATATTCAGCTTTTTAATATGTAAGTGTTGGGAAAACACTTAAAGACAAAAATTGGATATTCTATTTCTGGTGTGAGGGAGCTTATGTACACAATGACTACTTATCCCAGTGACTATCACAAATGCCAATTTCCATTTGTACAGAGAGGGACTAAGATAGGGTTTATAACTATGAAGTTTTGGGTGGGGCAGCCAGATGGCTCGGTTGGATAGAGCGTAACCTCTGAACATTGGGGTTGTTGGTTTGATTCCCACCTGGGATGGTGGGCCACACCCCCTGCAACTAAACATTGAAAACAACTGGACGTGGAGCTGAGCTGTGCCCTCCATAACCAGATTGAAGGACAACGACGGAGCTGATGGGTCCTGGAGAAACACACTGTTCCCCAATATTCCCCAATAAAAATTTTTAAAAAAGAAAGTTTTGGGTGGATTCATTATAAAATTTGATTCTCCATAGGTTTATTAAAATGTTCTATGAATAAATACTACAGATTTAGAAATGATTGCGGAACGCTTCTCCCATGGAATATCTATTTGGTTTCACATACTACTGGTACTATGCTCATGAACATTTGTCTCGTTTTTTCCTGAATATTTATGAATAACAGAGTTTTTAACTCAACAGCATTAATCTTGGCATGGCTCTTCTTCCAGATGCAGTATCAAGTCTGGTCTTGAATTAAGGATCAAGTAGCACCCTTAATGCTACTTCCCTAAACCATCTGCTAGTTCTGTGGGTTTTTAATAAACCAAATGTCATCTTAAGGGTTTCCATTTCCAGTGCTCTCACTCACAATAAACGTAAACGTGGTCAATTAAATTAACTTAATGCTTCGTAAACTAGAAACACATAAAGTAATGTGTTTTTTCTCCTAAATAGAGAAGGGGGCAGAACTGTTATCTTTTTCAGGGTCAGAGTCCATGGGAGATAGAGTTAGTTCTCTTTCTGTGGCTGCATTATCACAAATTCGGACTCTGCTTTATAAAGTATACATGAGAATGGGGCTATTAAAAGTTAACCAGACAGAAAAAGACAAACAGCATATGATTTCACTCATACGTGGAATCTAAAGAACAAAAGAAACAAACAAAAGAGAAACAGACTCTTACGTAGATACAGAGAACAAACTGAGGGTTAACAGGAGAGAGGTTGGGGGGACGGGATGAAAAGATGAAGGGGACAGGATTAAGATGTACAAATTGGTTGTTACACGGTAGTCATGGGGATGTAAGGTAAAGCATAGGAAATATAGTCAATAATATGGTAATAACTATGTATGGTGTCAGGTAGGTACTAGACTAACTGGGGGTATCACTTCATAAATTATATAAATATTTAATTTATATAATTACATCCTGTACACTTGTGCATCTGAAACTAATATAAAATAGTACTGAATGTCGACTGTAATTTAAAAAAAATTTTCTTATTTTGAAAAAGGGTAACTTGTAAGTATGGGATGTAAGGGTTTATAGTAAACTTAAACTCAGGACCACTGGAAGTTGGAGCTTGATTTGGGGTCATTTTCAGTTTCTTTTTTTATGCCCTTTCTTGGGGGAAAATACCCATGGGGTAAGTGAGGACTGAAACTAACTCTTAGTTAAGAATTCTAAGATTACTTGGTCTTTAATTGCTCACACTGATTGTAGTTTGACATCTGCTCCAGTGTTTCTTCCAGGAATCAAGTCACAGAAGCAAGAAAGCCTGAGTTACCCAGTTGTTTAATCTTTTATGTCTAATTTTTTCCCACACCAAGATCAGCATGACTTAAAATAAAACATTTTAAGGAGAAAAAAAATATTTTAAGTTTTGACTTGTTTTTTTTAATTGAGATATCACATACCATTAATTCCTATTTATGTTTTAAAAAATATTTTTTAATTGTCTTGTCTCTTCCCTAAAATTTAGTAAGATTTTTAAAGCAACTTATGATTGTTTCAATTCAATGTTGCTAAATAACATTGTTATTCACCTGTAACAACTTCTGATACATTTAAAACCCTGCTTTAACCCTGATAAAATTTATAAATGTGAGGGATCATAATGCTAAGGTAACTGTTTTTTCCTTATATTTTCTCCATTTTCCTCTATGACTTTACTCCTCATTCAGTCTTCTTTCCCCCACCAAAGTTTTCTACTTCAAGTAAATATTAGGTTGGTGCAAAAGCAATTGTGGTTTAAAAGGTTAAAAATAATTGCAAAAACCATAATTACTTTTGCACCAACCTAATAACTTTTGAGATTTTTTTTTTTGGTTCTCAATACTGTATAATTCTATAAAATAACCTCTATCACATCATTGGAAAAGTTTAAATATCCATAATTCAGAAATTATGGAAGGTTGGCAGCAGGAAAGCATAAAATAATTTGGTTAGCTGAAGAACCTTAAATTTGGACTTCTAAGGTTATCCTCAAATTACATTACACCTCCAGCCACTGAGTTTCATGCCTGTGTTAAGAGGAGTTTAACAAATTAAATGTAAACATCTATAAATGCCAGTTTTTGAAACCTGATTTTGGCATTCAGATTTTAATAATCCAGGAGCCTTAGAAAAAGGAAGTGAGGCTGGGCTTCTCTACACTTCAGAGAAGTTTTGCTTAATGTTAGACCAGGTGGGGACTCATTCATCTTGGGGTTTAGAATCTAACCTGGTCTCCCACTGAATTATACCATAAAGAATCAAGATTTTAAAAATTGTACAAAGTACCTTAGAAACAAACATGCTTATTGCTTCATAAAATGATCAAATTCCATCCCTATATCTCCACAACTTCAGACTGCCCATAGCCTATTCCTGCTCTATCAAAACTCTTAGAGTGGACACATTCAGATGTCAAAACCAGCTCGTTAATCCTCTGGGGCAGTCTGGAGCTAGACAGCTGTCCTGGGGGTCAAGGCTATCCTCACGGAAGCTACTGTGCCCCCATCCTATCCCCTTCCCAGGTGCCTGAGCATGCGAGTCCAACATGCCTTGCTCTGCTGGAGAACAAGAAGTCAGGAGCAGATTTTCTGAACCAAACCTTGGTCACACTCGCCGCCTGTGTCACTTGCCCATCTCAGTTTTGTCTGACAACAGCCAACTACTGATGCCTATGCCACAGTTCCATGTTCTGTTGTCACCGTCACTTTCTAAGGTGTTTTTTTTTCCATTTGAGTTTTGGAAATAAGTAACATTGAGCATGGACTTAGGTAAAAGGGAACTGACGTAAAAAGAAAACCCAAAATAGCCCCCACTAAATCAGCATGGCCCAGAATGGATTCAATCCAGCAAAAATCTACATTGCCTAACTTAATGGCACTGGGATAGTATAGAATATGAGGACCATCCTGAACAGGGCAGACACTGCCGCCCTGCCTTATCTTATGCTTCCTCCCATGCTTAATACTTCATCTTGGAAGCTGAGGGTCATTCCAACTTCTCTCATCTCCTCCCTCTCCTTCAATCTTTCCACCTTATTTAATGCAAGACTTTAGCATAATGCATGTATAATTATATTATCATCTAACAGTGGTATCATTTAACAGCAGATCATGCATGGCCAGCAACTTTTAGACTGGACATAATAAAAGAACCAATTTCAATCACCGTCACTATGAATTTGCTATGTGCACATATGTGTAAGTTAATTGACCACCAGAGTGAAAGGAGACAGTGAAATAGAAATTGAAGATTTTAAGCAAATATAAGAATTTTAAATAAGGGGGGAAAAACAGAAAATTTTAAAGGAACAGTCGAAATTATACAAACACATCATCTCTCTATAGTAGAAAAAGAGTGGGGGTAGGTAGAAGTACATGTAATTGGTTAAACAGAAAACCATGTAGCATGCTAAAGCACAAATAGTGATGTAAACACAACAGTTCTGTATAACTAATATTTATGGAGTGTGAACTATGTGCCAAAAACTGTATAGAAGGGGAAGCCTCCTACAGTACCTGCCGGGTTTAAAAAAGAAACTATGGAGGGTCATTTGAGGAAATAGCAGCAGCTAAATAACAATTTTTTAAAAGGATAAAAAATATGATGCAATTTATAAAAGACAAGGAAAGAGAAAAAAAATCAAATATAGTCTTATAAATATTTCAAGAAACAAAAATAGTTCAGGGAAGCAAAATAATAGTGTACGAGGCACACAAAAAAGCTGTGTCTGTTCTTGGGCAATCTTAGACCACCTTCCAAACTCAGCACCTCTCTAGCATCTCTGGTCCTTCCTTGGAGTTTGGTATTTGGAATCTCTACACTGATTTGAGGTACATTTAAAAAAAAAAAGTATATTAGTTTCAGGTGTATAAAACAGCACGATGATTAGACATTTACAATCCCCACAAAGTGATAAGCCTCCCAAGTCTACTAACCCTCTGACATCGTATGTAGCTGTTACAATACCACTGACGGTATTCCCTATGCTGTATTTACTTATAATTGACATCCAATATTATTCTACATCAGCTTCAGGTGTACAGCGCAGTGGTCAAGCACCTGCACAGTCTATGCAGTGATCCCCCAGTAAGTCCAGTACCCATCTGGCACTCTACATAACCTTTACAGCATTATTGATTCTGTTCCCCATACTGCACTTCACATCCCCGTGACTATTCTGTGACTACCAGTTTGTACTCTCTAATCTCTTCAGCTCTCCATCATCACCCAACCACCTCCCATCTAGCAACCGTCACTTTGTTCTCTGTATCTCTGAGTCTATTTCTATTTTGTTTTATTGTTTATTCTCTTGTTTAGATTCCACGTATAAGTGAGTCATATGGTATTTGTCTTTCTCAGTCTGACTTATTTCACTTGGCATAATATCCTCTAGGTACATCCGTGTTGGTGCAAATGGTAAGGTTTCATTCTTTTTTATAGCAAACTAGTACTCCATTGTATAAGTGTACCACAATTTCTTTACCCAATCATCTATTGATGGGCATTTTGGTTGTTGCCACGTCTTGGCTGTTGTGAATAGTAATAGTAGCTACAGTAAACATGCGGGTGCCTATATTTTTTTTGAATTCGTGTTTGAGATTTCTTTGGATAAATACCCAGGAGTGGAATCGCTGGGTCATAAGGTAGTTCTATTTTTAATTTTTTGAGGAAGAGGTACATTTTCTTTAACATGCATCATTACATTACCTAACTTTGTATTCCTTTGCCGTGTATTTGAACGAAATGCACATCTTAAATGTACAATTCAATGAGTTTTAACAAATTATACATCTGTGTAACCACCGTATCAGTAGGCAACTCTCATTCCATCAATCCTCAAGCCCCCATGGGCAACCTCTATTCTTATTTCTTTCACCTTTTAAGAGTTTTCCCTATATTTAACTTTTTATACCTATTTCGAGTGTCTGCTCGAATGGCCTGTAAGCTCCTTATATCATAAAGTTTTCTCAGAGCTGGTAGGGACTCTACAACTTTTAGCCAAGGTCCCTCATATTACCTACAAAGAAAGTTAGTGTAAAACCTGGGATTTAGACAAGGGAACTCACATTTCCCCAGGCCTACTCACTTCTTATCATGTTTAAAGTAAGAGATGTGCTTTTCCACAACGCATTCAACACCTAGTCCTAGGTGCTCATAAATCCCTTTTAATTGGAAAAACAATTAACAAAATAAAATTTCATTTCCACTAAGAAGTACTTTTCCTCACCTGTCTCTCGGGTGCCCATCAGCCTTCAGACTGGACATAGGTAGAGGGACACAGACTGGAATGAGGTGGAGGAACCTGGTGGGCAAGCAGGGCAGGTAGTCTGTATACTGCAAAGATGGCTGTGTCCCAGGGCGGGGGCCTGGGCAAAACCGGTCTCCTTCCTGCCCAGGCTCTTGGGGCTATCATTGCCCTCCTCGGCAACTTTTTCCTCTTTTTAGTTTAAGTTCTCATCACGAAGCTGTCTTTTCAATCTCTTCTGCTGCCCTTTCCTTGGTTTTAATCCAAATGGGGGTAGTGAAGGAGGTGGGGAACTTACTCTTCCCACTCAGGGTGGTTCTAGGAGCTGGGTGGGTTTAAATGGCACTAGAATACAGGAGTCTGGGGCCAGTCTCCAGGGGTAATCCCAATCCCTCTCCTGGACTAGCTGGGTCATGTTGGCAGTTTCCTCACTTGCAAAATAAGGTAATACTAATAGTTCCTTCCTCACAGGGCTGCTGTGAAAATGAAATGAGAAATTACTCAGAACAGTGTCTGGCACGGAGTTAAGTACTCAAAAAATGTTGGTTATTATTAACTAAATGATAATGGATGAGAGAGAGAGAGAGAGAGAGAGAGAGAGAGAGAGAGAGAATAATCATATCAAAATAGGTATTTGCAAATGTAAAATATATAGAAAATATCAACATCTTAAAACTGGCACAGGAAGAAGAAACTGGTTGGGAAAGAAGACAGAGCAAGCTAAGTAGGAGAATCTAAGAGAATGAATTTATGTTCAGGTGGTCTGGGCTCCTTTTAATTTGGGAATTCCCTTCTCTGAACTTCTGCAACTTTGTTTATGGTACTTATCCCACTCTGTTGTATCAAACTTATTCACATCTTTCCCTCATGAGAATATAGGCTCCTCGGGATAAATGTTTACTACATCAACTAAAGTGCATTTTAAATAACTAAAGTTAAAACTCTTCCTTCTCACTCCCATTTCTTACCTTGAAAAATTTCAAACTTGATTATATAGAGGGCGTCAAAAAAATGTATACACATTGTAAGAAAGGAGAAAACTATTAAAATTGTAAAACAACATATACCGACAGTAAAAGATGAATACAAGTTGTGAGTATACATTCTTTTGGCACCCCTGATATAGTCAAACAAAATGAGAAGCCAATTTAAAGTTTACCTAAAGTTTCCTGGTAATAGAAGATGATACATTTATAAATTATTTTCCTTCTTTTCTATTGGTTAACCTCCAAAATGCACTGTATATTTCACTCCACATGTGAAGTGGTTAGTTTTATGAATTTAATCTTCAAATTCTTACCAAATTCCAAAAGTCACTCTTGCCCTTTACCATAGGTGGGTTTTCACAAGAACCATAAATAATGAGTGTTTTCAAGGGTTCTGCAGAATGTTTTTCAATCTGATTCCTTTATTCTTTGTTCTAACATTCTGTGAGCAATTATTTAATTCATTCAGTTTCCCCCATAAGTACCACATAGCATGTTTTTCATCTTGGCAATCATAATTATATATCCATTTGGACAGGGAAGGGGGAACTCAAAGCAGTTTTCCATTATTTAATTATATATAGAATTCATGGTATTATGGGTAATACACGTGCATTCTTCACAACTCTAGACTATATGTTTGTACAAGTACACATTCCAAAATACCTTTCTAGGACAATTAAATATATTTTTCCTCTTCTTTTTAAAAATGTTAGTTTTTTTCTGTGCTTCCAATGTCTTAAATGTATGTTTTCTACAATCAAACTATATTAAAAATCAAACTACATCAAAATTAGATAACCATAAATTTCTATCCATTTCCTATCCTGACATTTAAATAAAGAAGTACCATTTATCATAATCTATTTCTAACAATTATAAATAAACAAAAAATTTAAATTAGCATACCCTTCTAAAGTGTTTTAGTGTTGGGTTTAGGAGACAGCATACTAAAATATTTTTATTTGTAAATAGTGCTTGCACTAATGGTTCAAAATATAGGACTCTAATCTGAAATCAACTCTAACAACCTTGCTACAAACAAAATGCCCCATCCACTCAATTTGTTTAGAATCTTTAACTTTTTAAGATATAGAGATTTGATGCTATGCTGTAAATATTTTAATCAGAGAAAGAGAGTGGTGGATTCCAAAAAAATATATTTATTAGTAAATATGTCATTAAATTGCAAACCAACTTTCATGAAAACCCTTACATATTATATGTAATTTTTCATAAATCATTTCATGATTTCAATAGAGGAATATACTCTATTGAAACTAGCTCAGATGATGAGCAGGAAATTCCACTGCAACCACTCTCTCTAAGCCGACTGAAGGCAGATGGTGTCGATGTGTTCAGCTAAGAGAAGTGTTGATCACAGAGTATCTGCCAATCAAACACTTGGGAAAGAAATGAGCTCCATCTGTGTTTTAATTAGTACAGCAAAACCATCGAGTGTAACTGCCAGAGCTGCACATTTTCATAGAGTACAAGAGACATAATACATACTTTCTTTTATAAATGAAAGTAAAAATTGCCATATACAGTCCTGGCAAAAAAAAAAAAAAAAAAGATTATATATATATATATAGCACTGTCAATTAAGAACAAAATCTAGTGACAGTATGAATATCCTCTCAGAAATATTTCTATTGTGCTGCCGCTCTATGTGCTATTCTCTTTCTCTAAGGCAATTCTAATGTATATGAAAGAATTATATTTGTAAAAGTGAAGAGGTAAGATTGGAAAAGTAAATTATTGCCTAAATATTTTGGACACCTAGGAGTAATCCTACTAAAATTCAATAAAATGAGAAAATTTACAGGTTTATAAATATATATATTATATTATTATATTTGTTAATACATTCTCATATTCATATTATTATAAAAGTTTATTTTATTGAAAGAAATGCCAGAACTTTCAGAACTTTTCTAACAAATGACACACTATTCATTTTCTCCCAAATGATATTAGGTTGTTTCATTGTTCTATTTTGTTTTTCTCTTTGCTATTATTCTCATAAATGAATTTATTCTGGGACTCACTTTATTTCATCACTGTGTGAGCAGAAAATGTAAAAGCACAGATATAACTTACAGCTGGCACTTCTCCCCTGGAGAGTGGGTTTCGGGAGCTCTCTATGACTGGGTGGTATATAGGGAAGGATTAAAGGGAAAGCTCTCCTTTGTCTTTCCATTTGTATCCTCCCAACTCAGTCTTCTCTTCCACCCTCTCACTAGCACCAAATATCTGGCATCAAGGATAAGAGAGTAAGTTTAGAGAATCATAGGATCTCAAAGTTTCAGTTATGTTTTGAAGTTTGAGAAGAGATATGGACATTACACATATATTGACAAAAGATTCTAAACTCTGAATGTACATCGTAACAAAATTAATTCACTCATCTAATAAGCACTTGATCAAGTGCTTATTGTATGTTGAGAGTTGAAGCATAAAGATGAATAAAGATGACCCCTGCATTAAAGGATCTCAGAGTCTAGCTAAGTGGTTAATGCAAAACAAAGCCACACATAATAATAAGACATCTGAACAAGGTGCATAAGTGATGGCAGAGAGCAGGAAAGTATTAATCTTGTTGGGATTCAGGGAGACTTTCAAAGAGATAATGGGCTTTCACTGGGACAAGTAAGGCAGAGGGGAAGAACAGACCAGAGAGGGTGGCATCTGGAAAGGCAGGGACACTTGAGAGTTCATAATGCTTCCTCATGCCTACTTATCTCTTGGGAATGGTGACCTACAGGGTCAAATGCTACCAAGAGGTTATTTGGGATAAGGTCTGAAAAGGGCATTTCACATTTAGCCATTTAATAATTATTGGTGACTTTTTACAGAATAGTTACAGGATTGAAGCAAGTTGTATGAATGAATGAGAAGTGAAGAAATGGGTAGCAGTTTGGCAGTGAAAGAAGAGAGGAAAGAGGAAAAGCAGGAGGAGTAGGAGGAAGAAGGGAATGAAGAGGAGGAGGAGGAAGTAGGGGAAGAAAAGGAAGAAAGGAAGGAAATGGAGATGGGTGAGTATCTTAAAGAGGAGACAGGGTAGAAAAAAGGTTTAAGATTGGATCATGTTGAAATGTGACAGAAATGGCTGCTTTTACTGATACTGTGTAAAAGTTTTGGTTTACTTTACAATTAATTTAAGAATTGGTTCTTTTTATTTTGAATAATCAGAAAAGTTTATCCAATCTTTTAGAAAAATACCGTTTGCTAAAATAATCTACATTTTCTTACTTAAATTATCCCACACACTTAATACTACCTACCTTTTCATAACTTTATTTCTCCTTTGTATTCCTAGAATAAGTAGTGACAAGAAAGTTACCTTTTCATAGCATTGGTAAAGACTTAGTTTTGCATTGAGTCAATTTTCAGATTTACTATGGAATTCAGATATCAATTCATTATCAGACTTCCATAAACATGGATAATTCAGAATTGCGTACATCAAGAAAAACACTTTCAAAATGTCCTAAAGATACAGAACTTTTGAAACAGGACAATGATCACCATTATAATCCTAAAATCACCACCATTTTATAATTATCAGAACCCTGAGCCTCACTTAAATGCTACTTCATCCACCAACAAGGGTAACTAGGTGTCCAATCTAATGCTTATAATGCAAGTTTTTAGTAACTGGTATGCTTTCTTTACCTTTTTTTTCCCAACTTTATATTTTTACAGGACTAGAAGCCACATCACCCAATTCCTTTCCCCTGCTCCAACAAATTATAATCATGTTTTTAAAAGAAAATGTGTTCTCCATATAACAAGTTATTTATTAGAACAAATTACTAAATTTGGAGTAGAAGAAAATACGTTATGCTCTTAGTTATACTTATAAATGGTTTTTTTCCCTATATAAGTAAATGTATCTGACTGGATAGATATACCTATAATTGCAACCAACAGTCCAATTAAATAAAATGGTGAGGAGGCAGCTATCATCCACTACAGAAATGGATAAATGTTTCAGAAAATAATAGATTCTTTACAGGGGGAAGGAGGATTTTAAATTAAGAATAAAAAAAGAAGAATCTTGGAAAGCGGCAGGTAAGTGAAAGTAAGTTCTTTGACATTCATAATCCTTGAGGACTAAAAAATGAGTCAAGGCTACCAAAACCAACTACCAAAGTTCACTATTTTAGATTTCATTGAAAACAATCAGGAAATATTACACAAGGTTTCATTATTCACTATATAGATACTCTATTCAGGCCAAAATATTTTAGACTCGTCCTTATTCCTGTCTTTCTTTCATACTCCAATCCTTCAGCAAATTCTCTCCATTCTACCTTCAAAATATATTCCGAATCTGATCTCTTGTCTCCATTGCTCCCCTGATCCCTATCACGGCTCACCAAGATTATCACAGTTCGTCCCAAAGGATCTCCCCACTTCCATTCTTGGCCTTTGAGAGTCGAGTTTCAAAACAGCAGACAAAGTAAGGCTTTTGAAAGGCAAGTCAGACCATATTCTACCTGGGCTCAAACCTCCCAGTGGTTTCTGTCCTCACCAGGACCTAAAGCGACCTGAACAGTCTGGTTCCTGTTACCTGGCTGACCTCATCTCTAGCTACTCTCACCTTCAGTCACCACACTCCACAGACACCGACCTCCTGGTTGTTACTCAAATGCGTCTGGCACACACCAGCCCGAGGCCTGTGCACCTGCTGTTCTCTGTGGCTGAAACACTCTCCCTGCAGCCCGCTGCATGGCTTGTTCTTTCATCTGTCACCTCCTGTAGGTGTTTGTCCAACTGTAACCCTCAGTGAGTCATTCTCTGACCACCCAAACTAAAACTGCAAACATACACACAAATACCCCATCCCTCCCTACTTCTACTTCCTGAATTATTTTTCTTAGCACTAATTATCCCCTAACAGTCAATATTTTAATTATTTGTTTAATGTTAGTCTTCTGCCCCTAAAATGTAAACTCCGTGAAGGCAGGAATTTTTGTTTGTGTTATCGATAAATAGCACTCGACAAACAGTCGATTCACAATAAACGTCTGATGAATGAATTACATCAGACAGTTCAGGGAAGTAGACAATTGGTAACAATATATCAATCTCTTTATTTCCTATACAATAGTTAAAAGTTTAGCCTGGTATAAGTTTCATGACCTTGTTTTCAACTTATTTTTTAGGTGAAAAATCCCATGGCAAGCTACCTCTGAGGCGCAGCCATAACTTGAACGAAGACCTGGCACCAGGTCTTAACAAAAACTAAATTAATAAGAGATAAAGTCAATAGTAACGTCAATAATTTGAGTCTATCCTTAAGTATCCAGAAGAAAATGATGAGATTATCTCTGATGCCCACAAACAATAGCCAAACATTTAAGCACCTTGATTTATGGCTCTTTGATGTCAGTACAAAAAGCTTTGGAATTGGCAAGGGCATGCAGACTTCAGTTTTTAAAGAACATCCGAAGTAGAAAATACAATTTCACAACCAAAATAATTTACAATGCATTCTCTAAGTTTCTTTGCATACATGACTAAAATAATTCAGTTTGAGTCCACTGACTGCTCTAAACATGCTAATCTCAACATTCTTCATCCGCAGCAAGCAAATACTCGACACTAGACATAATCTCTTTCACCAATGCTCCAGGTGGTTATTAGGCCTGGACTTACTTGGGGGTAATTAATGTCTCTGCCTTATGCAAATCTAAAGTTGAGTTCACTAGATCTCCACTGGCAAATACTGGTAAAAGCAGTGTCCTCTTTTCTGGGTATCTTTCCCAGAATAACTCCGTAGAGCATGAATTCAGTTGCAGCAAGTGCCCAAGTTTGGTCAAATGTGCTCTTATTATTGAAGAGACTCAAAATGCACATGGAAACATTTCAGGAATTCAGGGGACATCCCTCTTCAAGCTAAAGACTTCCCAAGACAGAAATCATTAACTTCCCTTAAAACTTGCCTCCTTCGGGTTTCCTCATTTCTTTTCTTCTCATCAACTCTGTCACTGAGGATTAGAGCAAAGTCACCTTTAACTACTTGTCCCTCTAAACCCATGTGCAATCAGTTGCCACATCCTATAGGTCCTAGCAGTGGATGTTTTCATGCATGTTCTTTCATTTTCACAGCTAGCAAGTCCTTAATACTCAACTGCATGACTGCATTATCCATTCACTGGTCTTCTTGTTTCTGGATGCTCCATGATCTGAGCAATTATTCTTTCATGCACTGTAATCAACTGTCTGTCCACCTATCTATTCTCTCAGCTATAACATTAAACTTCAATCTGCTGTGCTTCTGCTTTAAGAGTTTCAATCGGCCCTTATCTTCCACTGAATTAAATATAGATTCTTCAACCTAGGATGTAAGGCCTTTTCTAATCATTCCTCACCCTGGCCACCCAGTCCTATCTCCTTCTAGTTTATTTCAGTACAGGAAGCAGCAGTCTTAGTATCTCCCAAAACATCTGGAGTCATTCTCTTCAAGCTCTTAGAGCACTTGTGGTACTAATATATTCATTTATTCATCCATTCAACAAATAGTTATTTATCACCTAATATGTGCTGAACATTGTTCTCAGAGCTGGAGATGTAGCAATGAATAATAACAAAGGTTCTTGCCCTCAGGAAAGTTACATTCTAGTGGGGAAAGTCAGGAAGTACATTCAATCAATATAAAACATATATATTAGATATTGATAAATGCTAAAAAGAAGGGAAAAAAGAAAGGGAGGTGGATTGTTGGGGTGTAGTTGGATGGGAAAAGCTCATGATTTTAAATAGGGTGTTCAGTACAGGTTTCACCAAGCAGCAAAGACCCAGAAGAGGTGAAGACAGAGGCCCTGCAGATAGCTGGAGGAAGACCATTCCAGGCCAGGACAGTGTGAATGTAAAGACCCAAAAAGGGAAAAGAGTTTGGCTTATGATAGGGAGCTTGTAAAATAAAGTCCCAGGGACAGATGGGCACCAGCTCTTTTATGACATGACGTTTACTCTGAATAAGATGAGGAGGCAACGGAGGGTTTTGAGGACAGAAGAAACATGATCTGACAGGCTTTAAAACAACCACTTTGGCCACTACATTGAGATCAGACTGCAGAAGCCTGGAGACAAGTCAAAAGGCTGTTGCAAGAATCTAAGTAAGAGCTGATGAGGGCTTAGGCCTGAGTGGGAATGTGGAGGAGAAAAGTGGTCAGATTCGGGATATATCTTGATGGTAGCACTAACAGGATATGGCGTATAAGAGAAGAGAGGAGAAAAGGATAACTCTTATATGTTTTACCTGAACAACTAAAACAATGCTATACAACAGAAATACAATGTGAGCCACACATATCATTTTTAGTTTTCTTAGTCACATTTAAAAAAGTAAAAGGACAAAGATGAAATCAATTTTTAAAACATCTTATTTAGCCCAATAAACAAATATTTCAACAAGTAATCGATATAAAAATTATTAATAGGACATTTTACATTTTTTGAACTAAATTTTTGACATTTGTGTTTCACATTTACAGCTCTTGTGAACTTGGACTCGTCACATTCATGTGCTCAACAGCCGCGTATGCTCAGTGGCTGTCACATTGGGATAGTATAAAACTAGAATGATGAGGTACTTTGTTTCTTTTTTGTAATGGGGATACTAAATATAATGGGGATAGTATACATAATGGGGATAGTAAACTAGTAATAGTCTAAATTCTAGCAGCAACTAATGAAAGCAATCCAATGTTCACTAGTAAGGGTCGTTAACAAATTATGGTACAACCAAGAAGATACTAAATGCTAAGTTTCCAAAGACTATTTAAGAGTATACAAAACATGTTCGTAGTAAATGGTGTGGGGAGTAGGGTTACAGGAATGAAGACAGTATATACAAAATGATCTCATGACTGGTGGTGAGAAATAAACACACATACCCACATGAGCCTGTTAAGACATACGTATATACCAAAATGTTACCATTGATTATTTCTGGGATAAATGATAAAGGGAAGTTTATAGGAAGAGCAGGTTTGGCATAAAGGGATGACCTAATTAGGATCTAATTAGGGTGCCTATTAGATACTTCAAGTTGTCTAGGTTCAAGAGAGGTGCAGATTAGTAATATGAATTTGGAAACAGTACAGGTAGAATTTAAAGCCAAAAGACTGTATGAGATCACTAAGAGAGTGAGTTTCAACAGAGAAGAAACCAGGACTAAGGACTACATCCTCAGATACTCTAACTTTTAAATTAGAGTCAGGAAGATGGTGAAGA
Organism: Rhinolophus hipposideros; assembly: GCF_964194185.1. NCBI lineage: Eukaryota > Metazoa > Chordata > Mammalia > Chiroptera > Rhinolophidae > Rhinolophus > Rhinolophus hipposideros. The sequence continues at coordinate 32,006,196 of NC_138053.1, forward strand.
ACCAGCAAACAAGAGCGGGAAGAACAGAAAGTTAAGGGAAAACCAAAAGAACATGGTACTTGTAGGAGTAGAGAAGGGTCACCTGTTTCAAATTATACTGAAAGTCAAGTTCGAGAAGGACTAAGAACTGACCACAATATTGACCTGAAAGCCACTCATGATCATTAGCAGTTTTGGCGGAGAGGTGAGTTCTGAAAGGAGTGAATTCAAGAGAGACCAGGAGGAAATGAACTATAGACAAATGCATGGACCACTCTTGAGCAGGTTTGCTGTGAAGTGGGGCAAAGAAATAAGGTGTTTCTATCAGTAAGGTATCAGAGTCCTTGTGTTCTCATCTCATCTCTCTCACGTTAAGTTCCTTGAAGCAGAGAATGCCTCGTTCTCTGAGCCAGATACTGCTTTTAAGGCAAAGAATTAAAAATGTGTGACTAGCGGTAATGTAGCAATTTTACACAGGCTGGCAAACAGACTGCTGAGGTAAACTACTGGATTAACATGAGAGTTAATTTATGACTCAGATCAATAGGAAAAACCTCAGAGAGGATAAACACCTCTGAAAAGTAACTGCAATCTGATAATTACTGGCTGTCAGGAAGCTTCAGTATAAATTTCTGGATAACTCAGTGAAAGCTTTCCTCAAGATCAAGAATGATTTTTTTTCTTTTTGCCAAATCCCAAGTTTAAAAACCACTAACTGCTACATTTCTTTGACATTACTGCCAAGATTAAAAAATCTTCAGGCAGATAACCAGTGAGATACCTGCTATGACGCAAAAGACCACAGACTGGGAACCAAATCAATAGAGGGAACTGTTACAATAAAAAAAAAAATACACTGACCAGAAAAATCAATTCTTCTTCAAATTTTCAACATTTTAGTAAGTCTGGACAAATGTCAAGCTATTGTTTCTGCACAGTCAGTTTTTCAACAATGGTTCGACCTAAGTGGAAAATGCTCAGAGAGCTAACATGGCAGGGGGTAATTCTAAATAATTATCAAGTTTAATATATGTTGATTATTGGCATAAGAACATAAATATCTTGTTAATAATTTTATATTGATTACTTGTTGAAATAATCAACAAAATAATATTTTGTTTATTGGGCTAAATAAGACATATTTTAAAAATTGATCTCTGACTTTTTAAGTTTCATTTAGAAAACACAAGTTGTTTCTAAATAGAATGTAGGAACTTAATTTTTAAAGTCTGGCAGCCGAGACTGAGAAATGATGGACAGAATAGTGGAATAGCTGCAATGATGTCAAAGACACATAAGGTTCGGAGAATTTTAAACTTGTTCGTTACCTAGTTGAAAAGGATGAACTGGTAATTTAGTGCAGAAGTTTCAATGTGTAAACATGGCAATCTATTTTGCTCATCATAAAATGCCGCAGAAAACACTCAAACTAATTCTGTTGGTGCTGCCTCTTTTCCTTGTCCTACGTAACAAGTAACAAGACTCTGAATTTCCCAACACGATTTCAGTGCTGTATTTCAGTTCCCCTTTTCCTGGTTCGTAAATTCTATCTTCAATTTCTTCTCTCTATAACCAACCATGTCTTTTCCCTCTGCCCATTCTCTCCCTTAGTTTTACCTACCTTGTAACTATCAGAAGGAAATACTGGTAACTGTAGAAGCAAGGGTCTGCAGTGGGAGAAAATCAAGGGCAGGAGCCTCAGAGTATAGCACGATGCTTTACACTCAGTAGGATTTCAATAAATAGGAGTTGGGTTGCTTAAAATAAATGTCTGTGTGTGTGAATGTGTGGGTGTGTATGGGAAAGAAAGAAAAAGACACTGTATGACAGAACACAAGAGAAAGATATGGGAGTTTTAAAGTCAGTAATGAGAGTAAGAAACGTGGGAGACAAAAAGTTAACAAAGTAACAATAGGCATGACATTAAGTAAATACATCAGATCATTTAGAATTTTAGGAAAAGTTTACTTTTCGAATGCAAATAGAAGGAATTTATCAGATCCCAACTGGAATTTGCCACCTGGCAAAAATTACTATGGAAATAAAACAATACTACAGTTATTAAATAATAACAAAGTTATTCTCCATATATAGTTCTGCTCTTAGCTGAAAGTCCTTGAGATCCAAGGTCACGCTGTCCTTTGATTAATTCTGCATTGTGCTTAGTGACCACCATGCACATGAGAGCATTCAATAGTAATTACTGAGATTGCATTTTGATTGAAGAGGACAAGACTGACCTTTGCCAGCGAGAAAAACAATGCCGCATGACTCCTGTCATACTCTAATATTCCAACTAGTAGGTCATATTCCTCTATCACCTTCTCTCCTGAGACTCTTGGGAATTTTTTGAGCTTAAATCAGTGGCATGTTTCTGTTATTGGTAGGCTTGAATTTATAAAAATCTTTGGGTTGGTGAATATTAAAGGTGGCCTGATGGTCTCCAGTTGCCTCCCCTCTCTTGCACCCTTGAAACAGAGAAAAAAAACATCTACTTCCCAGCAAGAACCAAACTGCTGCCCAACACAGGCTTATCTTTTTTTGTAAAGTCATCTAAAACAGACAGAAAGCACCAGACATGGGGCACAGTTCTCTCCAAGTTTTCCCATGTCCTGGCTTGTCCTGCAAAGCAGTTCTCACAGCAAACCCCTCTGAGAAGATGGCAAATCTCTGTCCTCATGCCTTCATGACTTTCAAGGTATTGTTGCTTGAACTTTCTTCTATCTATAGCCCCACGCCACAGATTTAGCTTGCAGAATGGGTATCCTGTATTTCCATTAATCCTCACTCCAAAGCAGACTACCTTAGAGGAAACAATGAAAAATATTGGTCTAAGTTACAGAATTTCACTTCCATAGCAGAAATTGGCAGAAATAAGCGCACTCCACAAATTAAAATATGAAGAACTTTCTTCACAAATAATGTCAAAAATCGGATTTTTTTTTTGCAAATTTCATCCATTTTAAAGATGAAAATCAAATTAAAGCAACGATAAATTAAAGGAAACAACTGAATGCAACGTAGGGTCAGTGAGGAAAATGAGTAGAGCTTGTGAGGGTTCTCATATCTTCAGAGCCTTTTGGAGCAGGAAGATTTAGGATTATGTCCTATTTCCATCACTGACTTCCTGATTGTCTTTACTACCATTCAGAAAAATGCCCCAGACCTAAAACTCATTTTCAAAACAGTCAATTAGAAATCGTACCTCTTGGAAGTTTTTGATTTTGAAGTCTCCTTCCATGTTATTCACCACCTACTGACCAAATACCATTCAGAACCTCAAAAGTCTCATCTCCATTAGTTCCTTTATCTCTGACTTCTCTCAAAGATAAAATTTTAAGATAATTTTTAACAAAGTTAAAGGATGAGTGAAGCAACTGAGCCAGTTCAAAATGATTTAAAGATTAAACAGTCTCTTCTATCACAGTGAAGGCAGCTGCTCAGTGACTTTTTTTTTTTTTTAATAATCAGAGAGTTGATCTCTACTCACTCTAATTTACCATAGCTGGGGAAATTCAGTATCAAATTAAATATTCTGTATACCTGTTAAAAAATGTTTAAAAGTATTTGGGTTCTATTTATTTATATTAGCACTTGGTATGTACTATTAATAGATAGAAGAAACTAAACATTGACATGAGTTTCATATATGCATAAAGAAACTCAGTTACATATATATTTTTATGTATAGAGACATTTTCTGTAGATGCATAGCTATTTTGTTGTTTATCAAATTGTGTAACTAAATGGTTTTAATTTTTAACTTCATTGTCAGAAAACATCTTTCTTTTAATGATATTTTGATTGACAAATAATGATGATGGTATAATAATCAGATTTTGCTTTTATATAGAATCCTAAGGTTGTTATACTTCTCTACTACCAAAAAGAATCAACATCAAAATAATTACTTCTTGCAAAGAAATGTACGTTCCACAAGCCCTTGCCTTCTAAGCAAGAGTCCTACAGTACTGTTCTGCTGTCCTCCAGAAAATGATCCTAAAAATAAAAAGGGACATAAGCAGGAAAACAGCTGGTTTTCCTTCCATCTCCTTTCCTTGAGAGAACCACAGCAAAACGTAATTTTAGGCTTTGTGTCCAAAAGTAATACGCTAGAATAGTTTCTCCTCTGCATCTTTCATCACTAGCGTTTAGCAAAAAAGGTTTAAAAACTACTACTAGATATAAATTATCTTAAGCTTAGTATGGATGGACCCATGTGCCATGAATTGGCTCAAATTTATGATAAAGACAGGATGTGAACAATAAAAGAAACTGTTTTTGCAGCTGGTGGCCTCAAGTCTAGCGTTATTTATTATGATAATATATTGGCCTTTCGCAGGAAACTGTGTAGGGCGTACCTGCCAGAGTCACCTACTGGGTCTTGTGACTCATAGGGCGAAATGCCAGATCAATGAACCGCAGTGTTATTCAAAGCTCAGGGTTACTAGAGCTCGCGTGTGGGTCTCTAGTGGCCCAGCCATTACCCTTCAGTTTCTAAAGAAACCCAAGCTCATTCACATAGGAGTTAACTAATGGAATTTTCACAATCCCAAATCAACTTCGTTTAATTAACTTCATCTGATGTAAGCCTCTCACTAAAAATATTAAACTGAGAATAGTGTTACTTTATAAGGCTCACATCTGTACCTCAGAGTATTAAATGTTTGAGTTGGTGAAACATTTCTTTTAAATCTGATTTTCCTTCATTAATTATCTTGAGGCATCTTAATATCCTTGGGGGAAGACTGCATCCATTGAATTAGGTCAAAATTTCAAGGTCTCTATTGGCAATCACCAGTTTAGCTTATAGTTGTCAGTAAAAATATATGAATTGTGATTTTAGTGTTGATAGAATCAGCCACGCATTTTGTAATCTTTCTGTGGTGGGCAAAACAATGGTCCCCAAAAATGTCTGTGTCCTAATCCCCAGAACCTGTGAATACGAATCGTATGTTACCTTACAGGTTGCAGATGTGATTAAATTTAAAAACCTTAAGATGAGCAGATAATCCTCAGTTATCCAGATGGGTCCTGTCTAATCCCCCAAGTCTAATGTGGAGAATTTTTCCAAACTGTGGACAACCAGAGAGATGGCTGCATGAGGATCTGGTCTGCTCTTCCTAGCTGTGAAGAAGATGGAGGGCAGCCACGAGCCAAAGAATGCAGATGGCCCCTAAACACTGGAAAAGACAAGAAAATGGATGATCCCCTAGAGCCTCCAGGAAGGAGTACAGCCCTCCTGATATCTTCATTTTGTAGCCTACTGAGACCTTTGTCAGACTTCTGACCAATGGAGCTGTAAGCTAATGAATTTGCATTCTTTCAACAATCAAGTTTGCAAGTCATTTGTTATGCCACAAGAGAAAATTAATACGCTTTCCTAGTTACTATACTGTTTTAATCACTTCTTTTGTGGGAGCAAAGTTTACTTTAATCACTTCTTTTGTGGGGGAAAAGTTGACTAGGAAAAAGTACTGAACTCCAACTAGGGAGGGAGTGTGCTGCCATGAAAATGAAAATCTGCCTATCAGTGTGGGCCTCAAGGTTCCAGCCCTGGCTCTACCATTAAATGAACATAGAAACTGGGCAAAGCACATAACTGATTCTTCACAGCTGGAGTTTCTTCATCGGACAAAATGTTTATTTCCAGGTCCATGTTCCGCATACAACTTCCTCTAATTCTTTTGGATAGTGGTTTGATTTAACTTGTCTTTCTAGTAAGAGCCAAAGTGATCCTTTTTCTGCCATACGTCATTGTCTCATGCTTTACCAAGTCTACAGACCTGGTATTTCCATATTTCAGCAGGAACAAGTTTAAATATCTCTAAAACTTACAACATTCTTTTTATGACATGAAAATAAAATGAAAACTCTGCTAAACCAATTTTTAAAACCACCCTGCCTAAAACTGCTTGGAACCACTTCTTGACTCAAGTATGAAGAAAACTGTCATCTTTATAGTACGCTCTATATAAACTGCTACTTGTATTACTTGTATCAGTTAAATCAGCAGGAGAATATGTTCATGGATATTTTAAGGGTTCAGACTGCATAAGTATTTTTCTATTACAAAAAATTAGCTACTCAATAGATTAAATTATATCACCCAAAACACTCATACAACAAGGAGCAAAGCCTTGATATAATATACCCTGAAATATAACAGTCTTCTTTTCAACAGAAGCATGATGAACTGGTTTCAAAAAAAGGGTTTTAAAAAGTACGGAAACAGTTTAAATTGATTCAACTTCTTTAATATATAAATGCCATAACCTAAATTAGATAGCACCATGATTTCTCTCTACATTTCAGGAATTTTTAAAATAGCATTCAACCAGCAAACTTTCAAACACATAAACAGGATTAAGGATGAATGTTGTAAAAAAATTAAAAGTCAAAGCATTTTAACATACTTTCAGGGTAGAAAGGAATTTGCAAAGTAAACATTTATATTTAAGATAATAGTCTCACATACAAGTAACTAAATTTAAAAATTTTAACCTTTTTTTTTACATTCTTTCACAACTGTGTTTCTCACTGACTTTATAAGGGTGAATGAAAAGTATCAGCAGTCCATTTATATAATCTCACACAAAAATAAGGCAAAGTTAGACAGCAGGGTATAGTCCAGAAGACTCCAAAAGCACATGACACAAAATTGCTGATTTTAATCAATGCCTCTCTAGAAATGGACAGTCTAAATCGTTTCCCAACACCTCCAAAAAGCCATCTATCTAACCTCCTCCACAGAATAAAGAAATGGGAGCATTACCTACTCCATCCACTCCATTCTCATCCTTTTTTCTCTTGCAATGCTAGCCAGTAATAATTAGAAACTGCCTTTACCTACCACCTCCACTTAAACACAGAATTATATTCTTTACAGAGTACACCAAACTAGTCCCATGGAAATCAAGAAGAAATAAATGCACGACTAGCATGATCATATGGACAGAACTCTCAGAATGGAGAGATTCAGAAGTAGACTGGTAGGAAGAAACCTGTCATTTATTGTTCATTGCTAAGGCATACTGAGTAGAAAATAACTGAAACAGAAAACTAACTTTTCAAGGGAAATATTCGTTCATAGCTCTTCAATGTAAATATTGTAAGTGGTTCTACAGCATTCTTTTCATAAAGCTGAACACAGCTGGCTTATCCTTAAGAAGCATAGATATGTTCTATGGAAAACTTTTATGATGCTCTAATTTCATTTATCACAAAATAGGAGCATTATTTTTACTATCAAATTGTGAGATAGTTTGAAAAACAGTAAGTATGAAATAAGTAAGCAATAATGGTTATCAATATACTTTAAACTTCATATATCTAGCCATAACTAAATCTTTGTCCTACCATGTCAGTTTTAATTTCTCTAACATGTAAATTCTCAACCTTAACTTGGCCCTTCTCTCTAACAATATCTTCCAATATCATCTTAGACCTTTCAAATATTACTATTGTTTAAGCTGGATAAAATATACAAAGTATCAACAGAAAATATAAAATTCACACACTTAAAATAAAATATAGCCCCATTTGACACTTAAGGTCAAAATACTTTAAGAAATTCAAATCTTTCAAATTGTTTACAATTAAAAGCTCTACTGTGTTTGCTGTTGCTGCTAACCAGAGACTAGCAAGCAGTACATTGCGCACTCACAGTTCTTTTTATGTCCACGTGTGTGTGCAAACATGTACACACCACAAACACACACACACAGACACACACACACACACACACACACACACTTTAAGCAGAAACTGTATCTGTTCTAGGTAATTGATTGAAATGCTCCCATGCACTATGATTTCAGTCAGTAGTATATCTTAGAAAGCAAGAAACTGAAACAGAATAATAGAGACATTTAATAATTCTCTGATATGTAAAAGAAGGCACTTACCTTCCATTTCTAGGGACTTCTAAAATCACCCTGGAAACCCAGCAAGGGGAGAGGGGCTTTATTGCAGAGTGAATCATCCCCACGCAGATGCTCTGAACAACCCCTGTATGCATACTGACATCATCAGGAGAGACTTGGAGGCAGAGGATACTATGGTAACCAAGCAATGTGCTGTGAGACAGAAGCCCTTAATTGCTTTAACAACTTCCTGGGGCTGGAGCGCCCAGGCTTGGATTCGCTAAGTAGAAAATGAAGCTTGTCACAGAAGCGGTGAGTGTGACACAGAGCAAGGGGACTCAATGAATGCTGAATCTATTTATTGCAATGTGACTTTTTAATGACAAATGTCATTACATGATTTCATTAGCAATATTCCTCTCACAGCTGAAGCTCTGACCAAGTCACAGGTCAATAAATAATGATTCCAGGTAGCAATAGTAGAAGTATTCATAGGCGGCTTTTTTATTTAACAAACATTAATATTATTGCATTACAAACATCCTTTTCCTTGAGGGGGAATACTTGTTTTCCCTCTGAAAAGAGAGCTCACATGTGTGTCTTCAGAGGTCAGCCTACTGATAACAATGAAAACTGATTCTCTCTATTTACTTCTCCAGGAGGCGGCAGCTGCCCAGTTCCATTTATCTCCAAGTGCCAGTAAAGCCTTGCCAAATCCAGAAAACACCTCCAGTGAAATGCCTAATTATGACACCCAGATAAAATCAGAAGAAATCTGCCATCTTACTGCTACACAGTATTCTTGATTAAGTCTCCTCTATCACAGGCAGAATTACTTCTAACAACCCCAAAGCTACACATAATTTAAATCTTCCCTTTGAACTATCTGTCCAGCCCTGCATCTGTCACCCACGTGCATAGGGATATAACCCCTCTTAAAAATACCAGGTTAAAAGTAATTGCTTAAAATAACAATGTTTCAACATCAAACTGAGTCTATAATGATATGCTTATTTATCAGATACAATGTTTTAATAAGTATATAGTCTATCATCTATACTATGAAACCTATTGTTTTCTTCTCCATGAATATTGAATTGACATGTTTTTAAACAATATACCATGGTCTAATTTTTCTACTGCAAATACTGTAATTGTGAAGATATGCAAGTAACTTGGCAGATCCTCTTCGGGATAGTCATAATACAATAAAAAAATGAAGGTTGTCATTTTGTACTGTTTACTTAGATCTAAGCTATTTCAAAGAAACTATTATTATCTCTATTTCAATTTAGATGAAGCCAAGCCCACTTTTAATGTTTCCCTTGTGAGAAAATAGCACACAAATGAATCGCAATAATACTGCTTACAAAAACAGTACAATGGAATACAACAGCACCAATACACAATCCAGAAAAATGTAGAGAATTTAAACCTAATTGACAAGTTGGACTTTTTACTACTTATAGAGGTTTAGGGAGAATTCTGAAAGAACAGTCAAGTCAGTCCACACAAAAACCACAATAATTCAGTTTTCCTTAACTTAGGCAGAAAGTGAAAAAGCTTTATAACAAAATGGAATTACTCCTATCCTTTCACTTGCTCTTCTTGAGACCCTCAGTTAAGACCCTCAGAGAAGCAAAACATGCACATTTTATCAGGAGATAAGTGAAAATAATATAAGTGCAAAATTTACCACAATATAAATGAAAATAGTATATACACACTCATATACAAATACATCATCTATATGATTCAAATTTTAAAATAAATGTGCTTGTTTATTTAAATACGTACTGAAAGTTGTCTAGAAGACACACACACAATTGCTAGTTGTAGTTAACTTCTGGCAGGTTCAATTACAGACTGAGAGAGTCCTCCAATTTTTTTTTTTTTTTTTTTTTTTTTTTTTAATTAATTTTATTGGGGTGACAATTGTTAGTAAATTTACATAGATTTCAGGTGTACAATTCTGTATTACATCGTCTATAAATCCCATTGTGTGTTCACCACCCAGAGTCAGTTCTCCTTCCATCACCATATATTTGATCCCCTTTACCCTCATCACCCACCCCCCACCCCCTTACCCTCTGGTAACCACTAAATTATTGTCTGTGTCTATGAGTTTTTGTTTCTCATTTGTTTGTCTTGTTCTTTTTGGTTTATATACCACATATCAGTGAAATCATAGGGTTCTCTGCTTTTTCTGTCTGACTTGTTTCACTTAGCATTATTCTCTCGAGATCCATCCATGTTGTCACAAATGTTCCTATATCATCTTTCCTTAACGCCGAATAGTATTCCATTGTGTATATGTACCACAACTTCTTTATCCATTCATCTATCGAAGGACATTTTGGTTGTTTCCATGTCTTGGCCACCGTAAACAAAGCTGCAATGAACATTGGCGTACACGTGTCTCTATAGAGAAATGCTTTTATATTTTTGGGGTAGATACCCAGGAGAGCGATTGCTGGGTCATATGGTAATTCTATTCGTAATTTCTTGAGGAACCTCCACACTGCCTTCCATAGCGGCTGCACCAGTCTGCATTCCCACCAACAGTGTATGAGAGTTCCTTTTTCTCCACAGCCTCTCCAACACTTGTTATTATTTGTTTTGTTGATGAAAGCCATTCTGACTGGGGTGAGGTGATATCTCATTGTGGTTTTCATTTGCATTTCTCTGATGATTAGCGATGTTGAGCATTTTTTCATATGTCTATTTGCCATTTGTATATCCTCTTTGGAGAAATGTCTCTTCAGGTCCTCTGTCCATTTTTCAATTGGGTTGTTTGTTTTTTTGTTGTTGAGTTTCATGAGTTCCTTGTATATTTTGGATATTAGCCCCTTATCAGAGGAACTGTTTGCGAAAATCTTCTCCCATTCAGTTGGTTGTCTCATTATTTTGTCAATAGTTTCTTTTGCTGTGCAGAAGCTTTTCAGTTTCATATAATCCCATTTGTTTATTTTAGTTTTTACTTCCATTGCCTTTGGAGTCAAATTCATAAAATGCTCTTTGAACCCAAGGTCCATAAGTTTAGTACCTATGTTTTCTTCAATGCAGTTTATTGTGTCAGGTCTTATGCTTAAGTCTTTGATCCATTTTGAATTAATTTTGGTACATGGTGACAGATAGCAGTCCAGTTTCATTCTTTTGCACGTAGCTATCCAATTCTGCCAGCACCATTTATTGAAGAGGCTGTCTTTGCTCCATTGTATGTTTTTAGCTTCTTTGTCAAAAATTATCTGTCCATATTTATGTGGTTTTATTTCTGGGTTCTCAATTCTATTCCATTGGTCTATGTGTCTGTTTTTCCGCCAATACCAAGCTGTTTTGATTATTGTAGCCCTGTAGTACAAGGAAAAATCAGGGAGTGTGATACCTCCAGTATTGTTCTTTTTTTTTAATATTGCTTTGGCTATTCGGGGTCTTTTGTGGTTCCAAACAAATCTGATGATTTTTTGTTCTATTTCTTTAAAAAATGCCATTGGGATTTTAATGGGGATTGCATTAAATCTGTATATGGCTTTGGGTAATATGGCCATTTTAACTATGTTGATTCTTCCAATCCATGAGCACGGAATGTCTTTCCATTTCTTTGTGTCTTCTTCAATTTCTTTCAAAAATGTCTTATAGTTTTCAGCATATAAATCCTTCACATCCTTGGTTAAGTTTATTCCTAGGTATTTTATTCTTTTTGCTGCAATTGCAAAAGGAATTGTTTTTTCTATCTCTTTTTCTGAGATTTCATTGTTGGTATATAGGAAAGCAATGGACTTTTGTACGTTGATTTTGTAGCCAGCAACTTTACTATATTCATTGATTGTTTCTAATAGCTTTTTGGTGGAGTCTTTAGGGTTTTCTATATATAGCATCATGTCATCTGCAAAGAGTGACAATTTAACTTCTTCATTCCCAATTTGGATGCCTTTTATTTCTTTCTCTTGCCTGATAGCTCTGGCGAGGACTTCCAACACTATGTTGAAAAGCAGAGGTGATAGGGGACAACCTTGTCGTGTTCCTGAACGTAGAGCAAAGGGCTTCAGCTTTTCACCATTAATTATGAGATTAGCTGAGGGCTTGTCGTATATGGCCTTTATTATGTTGAGGTATTTTCCTTCTATACCAATTTTAGTAAGTGTTTTAATCATAAATGGATGTTGTATCTTATCAAATGCTTTTTCTGCATCAATTGATAGAATCATATGATTTTTGTCCTTTATTTTGTTTATGTGATGTATCACATTGATGGATTTGCGAATGTTGAACCATCCTTGTGCCCCGGGGATGAACCCCACTTGGTCGTGATGAATAATCTTTTTAATGCATTGTTGTATTCGATTTGCTAGAATTTTGTTTAGGATTTTAGCATCTGTATTCATCAGAGATATAGGTCTGTAGTTTTCTTTTTTTGTGTTGTCCTTACCAGGTTTTGGTATCAGGGTAATGTTGGCCTCATAAAATGAGTTAGGGAGTACTGACTCTTCTTCAATTTTTTTGGAAGAGTTTGAGCAGGATTGGTATTAGATCCTCTTTGAAGGTTTGGTAGAATTCACTGGTGAAGCCATCTGGTCCAGGACTTTTGATTTTAGGAAGGTTTTTGATGACTGATTCAATTTCCTTACTGGTGATCGGCCTGTTAAGATTTTCCAGTTCTTCATGATTCAGCCTTGGAAGGCTATATGTTTCTAAGAACTTGTCCATTTCTTCTAAGTTATTAAATTTGGTGGCATATAGTCCTTCATAGTATTCTTGGATAATCCTTTGTATTTCTGTGGTGTCCGTGATAACTTCCCCTTTTTCATTTCTGATTTTGTTAATTAGTGTCTTCTCTCTTTTTATCTTAGTGAGTCTAGCCAAAGGTTTGTCGATTTTGTTAATCTTTTCAAAGAACCAGCTTTTTGTCACATTAATTTTTTCTATTGTCTTTTTGTTCTCTATTTCATTTAGTTCTGCTCTGATTTTTGTTATTTCCTTTCTTCTGCTGACCTTGGGTTTCGCTTGTTCTTCTTTTTCTAGTTTTTTAAGGTGTAACATGAGGTTATTTATTTGGGATTTTTCTTGTTTCTTGAGATAGGCCTGTAATGATATAAATTTCCCTCTTAAAACTGCTTTCGCGGCATCCCAAAAATTTTGGTAGGATGTATTTTCATTGTCATTTGTTTCTATGTATCTTTTGAGCTCTCCTCTAATTTCTTCTTTGACCCAGTCGTTCTTTAAAAGTATGTTGTTTAATCTCCATGTATTTGTGTTTTTTCCTGCTTTCTTTTTGCAGTTGATATCCAATTTCAAAGCCTTGTGATCAGAGAATATGCTTGGTACGATTTCAATCTTCTTAAATTTGCTGAGGCTGATTTTGTGTCCCAATATATGGTCTATCCTTGAGAATGTTCCATGTACACTAGAAAAGAATGTATAGTCTGATGTTTTAGGATGAAGTGCTCTATATATGTCAATTATGTCCAATTCATCTAATGTGTCATTTAGGGCTGCGATTTCGTTATTTATCTTCTGTTTGGATGATCTATCCATAGCTGTCAATGATGTATTTAAGTCCCCTAGTATAATTGTGTTTTGGTCAATTTCTTCCTTTAGTTCTGTTAGTAGTTGCTTGGTATATTTCGGTGCTCCCTGATTGGGGGCATAAATATTGATGACTGTTATGTCTTCTTGTTGTATAGTCCCCTTTACCATTATGAAATGTCCATCTTTGTCTCTTGTTATCTTTTTCACCCTGAAGTCTGTTTCATCGGAAATCATTATGGCTACACCTGATTTTTTCTGGGTACCATTTGCTTGAAGTGTCAATTTCCACCCTTTCACTTTGAGTCTATGCTTGTCCTTGTAGCTGAGATGTGTCTCTTGTAGGCAGCATATGGTTGGGTTTAGTTTTTTGATCCAATCTGCTACTCTGTGTCTCTTTATTGGTGAGTTCAGTCCATTTACATTTAGGGTGATTATTGATATGTGAGGATTTCCTGTCATTCTGTCTTTAGTTTTCTGGTAAGGCTGTGTCTCCATTGTTTCTTTGCCTTTTTGTTGTTGTCTGTTATTTCTGTGTGGTAGTATTCTATGATGTTTCCCTCTGTTTCTTCTTTTATTACAGTATATATTTCAGATTTGGATGTTTTTTGAGTGGTTACCCTTGAGTTTATGTAAAAGAAAGTTTGATATTTAGAGTATTCCAGTTTCTTCAGTACGCTTACTTTCTCTATTCCCATATTCCAGTTCAGGCCTTTACGCTCCCCCTTTTTATGTTTCGGTTGCCACAAGTTGTCCCTGTTGATGGTGGTCTAATAGCCTCCTTTAGTATTTCTTGTAGTGCAGGTCGTGTATTAGAAAATTCCCTCAGCTTCTGGATGTCTGGAAAGGTCTTTATTCCTCCTTCATATCTAAAGGAGATCTTTGCTGGATATATTATTCTTGGCTCATGATTTCTCTCTTTCAATAGTTTGAATATTTGGTTCCATTCCCTCCTAGCTTGTAGAGTTTCTGCTGAAAAATCTGATGATAATCTAATGGGCTTTCCTTTGTAAGTTACCGTCTTCTTTTCCCTGGCTGCCTTGAGGATTCTTTCTTTGTCATTGATTTTAGACAGCTTCAATACAATGTGCCTTGGTGAAGGTCTGTTGGGATTGAGGTAATTAGGTGTTCTATTTGCTTCTTGGATTCGAGGATCCAGTTCTTTCCACAAGTTTGGGAAGTTCTCATCGACAATTTGTTTGAATATATTCTCTGTTCCCTTCCCTCTTTCTTCTCCTTCTGGTATGCCCATTATTCTTATATTGCTCTTTCTGATGGAGTCAGAAAGTTCTTGTAGAGTTGTTTCATTTCTTTTAAGTCTCAAGTCTCTTTCTTCTTCCCTCTGTGTAAATTCCAGGTTCCTATCTTCGATGTCACTGATTCTTTCCTCCATCTGGTCAACTCTACTACCTAAGCTGGATATTTTATTGTTAATTTCTTCTATTGAGTTCTTAATCTCCAGAAATTCTATTTGGTTCTTTTTCAAGATTTCAATCTCTTTTGTAAAATGCTCATGGTGTTCTTTGATTGTGTTTCTGAGTTCATTAAACTGCCTTTCTGTGTTTTCTTGCATCTCGTTCAGTTTTTTCAGAATTGCGATCTTGAATTCTCTGTCATTTAAATCACAAAGGTCCATATCTCTAAGTTCCTTTTCTGGAGACTTTTCACTTTCTTTCTGAGCTATCTTGTTGCCTTGGTTATTCATGGCAATCACTGATTTACTATTTCTCTTCCTAGACATCTACAGGAGTGTCTTCTGCAACAGGTTGATAGGTATGCGAAGAGCTTTTGGAGTTCCAAAGCTCTTTCTGCACCAGATTCAGAGCCCGTTTGTTTCAGCAGTTCTGTTTACTCCTGCAGGGATCCGCCCAGATAGGTGGGCCAGGGGCGGGGTGAGTTGTGAGAGGTGGCCCAGAGCAATGGCGGTGACCACCACCACAGCCAGTCCTGCTTCCACAGCTCCCTCCCCTTTGCCGGAACTAGTTGAGCTGCGAATCTGTGTCTGCGGTCCACAGTTCTCAGAGCAGCAAATGTTCTGTCCTTTGATCCGACACTGCTACTTTATCGCTTCTAGCACCGGGCAGGTGGGGGCGGGGCGAGCTCTGGGAGGGTAGGGAGGGGGCGGCTAGTCTCCGTGCCTAGGGCTTCCGTTCTTCGCTCGGCAGTGAGGGCTTAAACCACCGATTTCAGCCCTCTTCCCTCAGTCTTTGCTCCGAGGTCTGCCGTGAGCGAGCGTTGGGTTCAGCGGTTTTGTATGCTGCCCCCTCAGCCCTGTGGGCCGTAAGCGGAGCCTTAGCAGTCCGAGTCCTTCCCTCTCCCGCAGGTGCGGAAGATCCGGGCGCAGCGGGCTCCGAGCACTGAGCTAGGTCTGTGTCCTGCGCCCGCGCGGCTCCGTCTCCGCACTTCTCCTCTCCCTCCTCCCCCGCTCGCGCGATTCACCCACCTGGAGGTGAATTCAGTAGTCGGCCTCTTCGTCTTGCCTGTCTGCTGTGCAAGGAGTCCTTTGTGGAGTTATTGTTGTCGGATTCGTTGTAAATTCCAGGGGAGCGCT
The DNA here is from genome assembly GCF_964194185.1 of Rhinolophus hipposideros. Classification (NCBI taxonomy): domain Eukaryota; kingdom Metazoa; phylum Chordata; class Mammalia; order Chiroptera; family Rhinolophidae; genus Rhinolophus; species Rhinolophus hipposideros. Next base: position 32,022,117 of record NC_138053.1, read on the forward strand.
ACAGAGGCTCACCTCACGCCGCCATTTTTCCCCGTCTCTCCCAATTTTTATATTATATATTTTTAGACTCTTAAAAGTTTTTTAGCCATGGATATAAATTACTATTGTAATTTGAAATACGGAAATTCATCTATATGTGTTCTGAACTTGCAATCCTGCTTTACCTGCTCTCAGAGAAAACCAATGACCGGTCCAGGGGACTAGATCCTAACATTCTACCCAGACTCTTTCAAGGTTGCTCCAAACAACTTTTAGTAGGAAGTTTTCTAAAACAAAATTAAGATGGGTACACCAAATAAAGGTTATCTGGATAACACACACAGAAAAAGAGCAGTTGATCAACTTTTCCAGAGATGTGATGGTCATAAAGAAATAGTCCAACAGTAAAGCTACTTTATTAGATTTTTCTAAAAAGGTAGCTTTAAAAAAAAAGCCTATCCAAAAATGAGACCAAGCCAAAAGGTCTCTGACCACTACAAAAGACTGAAGGGAATATAGAAGATCACCAGCAGGAAAGAAATCGTCAGTGGGTCAAAGGGCCCCAAATGGTAGCAGAGGGTAAAGGGGGTCAAATATATGGTGATGGAAGGAGAACTGACTCTGAGTGGTGAGCACACAATGTGACATATAGGTGATGTATTATAGAAATGTACACTTGAAATCTATGTAATTTCACCAACTATTGTCATCCCAATACATTTAATTAAAAGAAAAATAAAGTAAGGTGTTGGTCTCTTCCAGTCTAATATTTTATGGCATTCTATAGCAATTTTTTAAATGTCTCCCACACAAATATTGGCCATCTTCTGCAACCAAGCCCAGCAGAGTGCCCAATGTGTGGGTATTTTTCTCAGTTTAGACTGTAATAGATTGAAATTATTCAAAGTTTTATCCTGAAAGAATTTTAATTTTGCTTTCATTTAAAGATCCAGGACAAGATCCTTATACTACTGCTAAACTCACCCAAGAGTCAATTAACTTTATTGTTTTCCCAAAACTAAACATGGGTTATAAAGCCTTCAATATTTTTAATCTAAAAGTCAACGGTATTATAGATGATGGCTTATTATAATATCAAAAACTTATTTCAACATTTCATGATTCTAATTTTGATTACAATTCCCAGAGGAAACACTGGATTAAGTTCTAATATACTTTTCTAAAAAAGCTGGTTTTAGATAAGTTCCCATTTTAGTCTCTCAATTAGAGGAATTTTAAAGTACCTTTTCCCTAGGATACAAAGAATTTCGAGTGAAATGTAGAACATTTGTATGAATCTAAGCATAGATATTGTTTTCATGAAATAAAAGGAAGCTTAAGAGGGGTTAAAGATGCTGCCTGCAGTCTAAGAAAACCAACAGAGCTGAAAGAGTCTGACAGCAGGATGTGGGTTATAATGCTTCTGAATTGAAATCCTTTCGTGCAAGGGTCTTGAAAAGGGTATCCATGCAGAATTGTGTGTGTTTGGATTTAAATTAATCAAGTCAGTTCCACAATGCTAAGATTCCTCTTTTTAACTGATTAAGGCAGGTTTTCTGGCAGTTTCAAATGATGTCAATAGCTTCTAAAAGGTCAAATGCAGCAACACACACCAAATGCCCTAGAGTAAAAAGCACCAATAACTTCTTCCTCTATAATCTGCAAGGTGTGATTTATTATGCAATGGATTATCCTGTTTTAATCAACTGAACCGGCTTTCTTTTTCTATTTTCATTTTTCCCCAAAAATTAACACATATTTTCACATTTTAATGATATACATTTTAAGACCACCTGCTTTAATTCTACAGTATGTCTGGCTACAACAGTATAAATAGCCCAGCTGCAGCATCACATTTTGCATGGCGGGTGGAGGATGAAACAGAAAGGCATGGAACTGGAACTAGTCTAGACAATAGGTGCCAAGTACAACTAAAGCATTATCTGTGTTATTAACACAGACTCACAAAAAGAAAGCTATAGCTGTAAAAAAATGCCACTGTCAAGCAACAAATGCTCAGAAAACAGCATGTATATAAAAAGGAAGGACCCAAGCCAGGTGGAAAATTCCATCTGGGTTCAAAACCATGAATTCTAGGCCTTTGGGAGCTTCTTTAAAATCCAGTGTTTCTCTGTTGTTCCCAAGTAGTAAGGGATTGAATGCAGTGTTGTAAAATATTAATCATGCGTGTCTTGAGCACTGAGTTGAAAGGAAAAGGGAAAAGAAGGTAAGCCAAGGATACTAGAGTATAAAGTGATCAGGACAAGTTTTTGAGTGACGATGCTGTAGAAACAAAAACTGCCAGCCCAGGGACTCAAAGAAAGTTGCAAGAACTCAGCCCTCCCGCCCGTCATCCCCCACTTCCTATTAATGTCCCTGACCTTCAGTTGTGGGAAGGCATTGTTGCACAGGTTTTCCGAGCACAGCATTGGGTCGACATCCCAGCTCTGCTACCTCCGACCCACCTCCAATCTTGGGCAAGCTACTGCACCTCCGTGGGCCTCACTTTTGTCACCTACAAAATTAAGAAAAGAATAATCATACCTCTGAAGCTGTAGAGAGCACTTCTATGAGGCAGGTACAGAGTCTGGTATTTGGAGTACAGTGTTGAACAAGCCATACAAGGCCACGTGCTCTCAGGAAGATTGCATTCTGGGTTGGAAGACAAAAAATAAATAAATAAATAAATAAACAAGTAAATAATTTTATATACAGGGAAAAGGACTGTGAAGACACTTATCATAGGATGACGAGAGAAGAAACTGGAAGGGAGGGTGACTTGATACAACTGTCACAGAAGAAATGACATTTGAATAAGAAGAAGCAAGACGCATATAAAATAGAAGGACAGAGCCTTCCAGGCATAAGATCAGCAAGAACAAAAGTCCAAGACAGAAATGAACTTAGGATGTTCAAGGAACATAAAGAAGCCCAGTGTGGCTGAAGGATAGTGAACAGTGAGCAATAAGTTTATATACCTATTAGACAATTAAATGAAGGAGCCAAATAATAAATGAATTCATGAAGGCAGCCTGGGTTAGAGGGTGAAAGTGGAAATTAAAATTTGGCAATCACCTACTAAACACAAATCTCTGTGAAGCACCCAGTACAGTGCCTGAATACTATGATTACTGATAACCAATCTTTCCAGTCCCACTTTTCCAAGTAATTGAGTTGATACTTGCAGTAGGGAGACTGTCAGCAAACTAGTAAGAGAGGAGACAGGTTAGGGTTGAATTAGCTCAGGGAGAAAAAACTTTGACGGCCAATTGCTACAAAAATAGGAGAAACTTCCTGCCATTCCGTGGTGAGGATTCTAAGGCTTAGTATGAGCATGTATAATGATATGTTCCTTTATGTGCAAAACATATCAATGGTAACAGATTTCCAAGACTCTGGAATTGGGAGTTTCTTTTTTTTTTTTTTTACAGTTTACTGGGGTGACAAATGTTGGTAAAGTTACATAGGTTTTCAATGTACACTTCTGTAATACATCATCTATATATATCACATTGTGTATTCACCACCCAGAATCAGTTCTCCTTCCATCACCATATATATTTGATCCCTTTTACCCTCGTCTACCACCCGTCTCTCCCCCTTACCCTTTGGTAACCACTAAACTATTGTCTGTGTCTGTGAGCTTTTGTTTCTTCTGTTTCTTCATTTGTTTGTCTGTTCCTTTGTTGTTTTCAGTTTCATATACAACACATTATCAGTGAAATCATATGGTTCTCTACTTTTTCTGCCTATTTCCTTTAGCATAATAATCTCAAGATCCATCCATGTTGTTGCAAATGGCATTATTTCATATTTTCTTATGGCAGAGTAGTGGAATTGGGAGTTTTTATTCCCTATAAGTTTCATTTAACCTTCTTTTTTAACTTTTGGCAATTATTTCTCATAATAATAATATGAATTAGATACCATTACTACCCCTATTTTTTAGTGAAGAAATCTGAGGCTCAGAATAATTCATTTGCCCAAAGAGACAAGCCTTCAAATAGTTACAATCTGGGTGTCTCTAACTCTTGAGAAGATGATCCTACCCACTGAGATATGTACATGTAAATTTGCTAAATTAGCTCCTTATTTGTATTCCCCTAACTGCACTTTAAGGGTCTTTCCAGCTGAGCCTAGTATCTGGTTCTAGTATGGAATGTCTTGTACAATCATTAGTCTAGTTTTGGCATGTTCTCTGGTTTTTAAATTCACATGTTGCCTTCTGAAGGAAGCATCCAGGCACAATACTTTTCTGTGTTGATGTTAATGGAAAATGTCCTCCTATTCCTTAAAACGCCAAATCCTATCTGATTTAGTGATTAGGTAATCTTGTAAGCAGGATGACAATTTCAGCAACTGTCAGAATTCCAAGTTATTTTAGCAATCACCTAACTATTCTTCATCACCTTCGCGATTCATTAACTGAGGGTCTCATCTAGCTGCATTTAAAAACACACACATACTCTTTATCAAATGAAGTTACTGCCACTGTTGTTATTGTTACCTCATCCACAAAATGGCAGATTCATATACTTTGAATAAAGAATAAGAATTTTTAGGAATTTAGTCTTAAGGAATAGAAATTTTAACGATTTTAAGACAGTGAGAAGTAAAAACTCTTATACAGGTTACAGACAAACCACAACATAGGCAAAAAAAAAAAAAAAAAGGCTAAACTATATTTAAACTTGAACTGCTTTGTCCTTTTTCTCTACCCCCATGGTGTGTTTTTTCCCTACCTATTTTCTGTGAAAGGGCTTCATAACAGGAAAAAAGTATGCCATATACGACATTGATTTGATTCAGCAAACTAACCAGAATTTGAATTTTTATTAGAAAGAGCCATAGGCAAAAGCAATAATACACTATACCTATCAGAGTGGTTAGTTTTATTCATGAACCCATGCTGGGATAAGAAAGAAAAAAAGAAAAGAAAAAAAGCTAACTTCAAAGCATTACTGAGAGATGATTAACTCCCTAGCCACAAATGAGAATCACAAGCTACTTTGATGTGGGAGAATTTTTAGTGCCTAAATTTAAAGAAAGGATATCTACAATACAAATTTAGCCATTTTTTAAAAAATCCAATGATACACTTCTTTTGCATCTTGAAAACCAGTAATTACCTGAGGGAATAAACAAAATTGGAGCTCAGCCTCAGAAATTAAGCCTTAAATGCAAAGCATATAAACACGATTCCTCCCGCATTAGAATGCCAGCTGTAACATGTTCAGTAAGGGAACATTGTCTTGTCGTTTTCTCACAGTCATCCACTCCACAACGTAATCTGGGCATCAATCACGCTGTACACATCTTCATCTCAACAACTGAACTCAGCTTAAATCGGAGTATTATTCAAGGTACAAACTATGTGGCACATGATTGCAAAGACTACAGTTATATAAAGACTTGTGCCCATACTTAGTTGGCAATCGACATTGACATTGATCTAAAATTGCTAATCTTGGAGCCCTGAGCAATCTCTATCATTTATAGAGTGTACGTCACGGTCTATTTTTGCACAAAAATTGAGAATTATTATTTAGTATGCATACTTCTTAAAGGTTGTGTGAAAATAAGCCATGGAATATACTGTATAAATTTCAAGAGAAAATGGAAGTTACAAAGAAGAAAAGGGAGTGAATTAAAATATGTGATTTTTTAAAATAATAATGGCCGAAAGACATGGGAAAGGTGGAAGGCTGATACGATGCTTTTCAAATGGGTTTTAATATGTAAATATATCAGGTATAATATTATTTATTAAAATACTTGTATTTACCAATCTGAATACAGTTAAATATCCTTAAGACCTAAGTGCTATAACGTTACAATTTTCTCTTCTTTCTCCTACCAAATTTACACATCTCCATCAATAACTACTTGGAAAAATATGCAAGGCCACCTCAAAAAGAATTACTGGGCTTCATTATGCAAGATGAAAATGCAGTTTTTAAAAAATATTCTATCTGACATTAAGTTCTGTATGCTGGTACAGCAGGTCAAAAGCCATTAACCACCTGCTGAAAATACATACTAGAAAATAAAATGTCCTTCAAAATTATTTTGCATACAGTATTCTCAAAATGAGTGAGGTTATATTGTAAATGTTTAAAAATGTGATGCCTCAAAGAGAAGTACACTCACCATGCCAAAACCTAATTTCAAAATAAAATTTAATAATGGTCATATAATTTAGAACATTCACACTGGATAAACAAAGCACCATGTCTACTATCAGAAATATGAATACATAAAATAACCAACCAGCTCAACACTATGTGGAGACTGTTGTCTCCTTCTCCAATACAAGTAACAATATGATGCCTAAGATTCTTAGGACATCCTCTCTTACCATTCTATAGTCTTCTGGGGACTGACTCAACAGTCCTTTTTGTATCTTTAAGACATTCTACAATTGTATTCACACAGAAAAAGCAAAACACCAGCCCCTGTGCTGCTGCACATAAAGAATTCCCAATTCTGTCTTGTTTAACATTTTGATACTTGACCATGAAGCATATGGCTCTCTATCATTACTCTATTAATATGTTCTACTTGCAATTATTATATAACTGGTCACTCAGCCCTTTGCACAACCAGATACTAAGCTAAGTGCTGGACAGATCTTAATGCATTTAATCCTCATAACTTTATGATGTAGCTAATAGCCTAACTGTCATTTTACAAGTAAGGAAACCAAGGCACAAAGAGGTTAAGCAACTTGCTCATAGTTATACAGATAGCAGGTGGCTACATTTCAATGAGGGAAACTTATACTTGACAGACTATGAGGTTCCGAATGTGATGGGCAACGAAGGGAAAGAAAATGAAGCAGGTGAAACTACAAGGAGAGTCAAATGAAAGGATAGAATAGAGACAAACACTTTCTCTTTCACTATTTTCTCTAATCTTACCTGGCTGACTGTGGTGTGCTTAATAAACAAAAATAAAGAGGTAACAGAATTGTAATCAGGTTTGCAAGAGCAAAGATGATTCCTCCTTCAACATTAGGAAGCTCATATTTTCTTGCCTTACTTAAAAGATGGATTTCTACTGTGGGTACCTGCAAATACCCAATCTCACTGCCAAAGCTCTAAGATAACATCTGATGCATAAATACACATTTTGGTACCATGTCAGATTCACAGACTGTAAAGACACAGATGGGTATATAAGAGGCCTACACTAGCATCTATAAACCTGTTCCTAACATGGATGGAGGGCAACCCTGGGAGACTGACTTTATGAATGGTCAGTGGGGTTCCCAGACTGTTAGCTCTAGAGGTTCCAGCTACACTGGTTTAGCCCTCATTGACTTGATCCAATCTAAACTTGTTTGTAAGAAATGTTAAACTGGCTCCCCAATATAAATACCTAGTGTTCCTTCAGGGCCCCCAATCCAAAACTCTGTCATCAGATCATGGGGGGGATCTCGTGGGTGCCACTGCGTGTTTGGATTTTCTTTGATTATTTAATTTAAAAAAGACACTTCTCCTTTAAACACAGTATTGCCGTCCTCTAACTCTTCCAGTATAAATTAAGTCAAATAACTCTTGGTTGATAAACTATGATTTCAAACAAAATGCTCCTGTCAAAATGGAGACTCTAAAACATTTCAGGAAAAATGTCACTAGCTCCTCTGATCACAAGGTTGGAAAAGATGCCCGTTTCCACACCCAAAACCAAGAAAATTGAATCTCTGCTTTAACTGGAGGCTGTTACTATTTGTTTTATGGATAAAAGCCAAATGACACATATTTTTGTGACTTCAGTCAAGAACGAAGGTCAATCACCAGATATTCTCCCACACCAACAACACAGCAGCAACAGGAATACAGGTGTCCCTTATCTTTCTCACTGGAATTTTTTAAATTTGGTTTTTCCTCTCAGAGCAGCTAAGATTTCTTCCTTTGTCAGAAGGGTAACCATTAAGAAACTCACCGAGCTAATAAACAAAGAAATTAGCTAGAAAGTCTGATGTAAAACAGATAATACACCAACATTAATCTGTACACACAAATTAAGGCAGTAAAGAGTTGCTCTGATCAGCACTTTTAAACTGTTTGTGATATTCAAAAACTGAGCATCCCTAGGATTAGAGGTCAGATAGCACTTTTACACTTTTCTTCTTGTCTCACTTGGTTGCCACAAAAATCACAATAATAGTTTTTGACTTTTATGTAAGGATGTACAGAGAAAGACAGCAGCAAAAAGAGGAAACACAAAAAATATCAGGCTGGGATAATTCCTCTCCCTTTCCAACCATGTTTCTGTATCTTCTTTTGTTAGTCACTGTTTGGAGGAACCACCTAACACTTGTTCAGTTTTGAGAAAAACCTCACAACCTAAGAGTAAACAACACAACGGAAATAGGACTTTTGAGTCTCATGAAAGATGGTGCCAGATTTGGAAGCACACAGTTGTCAAGCAAAACATACTAGAATTTTCATAGTTACACTTTAGGTGCTCAATAGATACATATTTTTAAAGTTGATAATCTTTAATTTATTCACATAATTTTTGATGGGGAAATAACATAACCAAATAATTATAATCTTCACTAAACTTCATATTTAATCAGAATGTCTTCAGTTTTCTATAAAAATTAAATTTTGCTTGGAAGTCTACATTGAAAATCAGACAGATTAGGAAGAATTTGGCTAATGTAACAACACTAATAACCTCTCTCTAATTCTGCCAATTCCTTCCAGGAAAGCAGCTTTCCACCTGCCCAAATCACAACTCTGCTCCACTCCAGGCTGGGCCCCTTCCTGGCCTTCACTGAGATGAACGCCCTGCCTCCTCCCGCATCTCAGTGGGACTCAGTCATAATCAGTGCTGCACCATGCTGACCTTCAACAGAACGGAAACAGAAGATATCCGGTAACAGTAATTCATGTTTCAATGGTCATTTACATCAGCTTTACAAAATAGGGTCTGAATGGGGTAACTGGCCAAGGATAAACAAACCACTTCAAGAACATTATAAATTCAAAAGTATTAAGCAAGTAATGAATTTTATTTAAAATTCCCCAACAAAGAGGGTCTGTGAGTATGTTCAAAAAATTAAAAACAAGAAAGAAATGTGCATTTAATTTGTTACACCAAAAGTTCTTAGGTAAGTATAACACAGTATATTCAATATGTTTCCCATATTGCTGAGTTTAAAAGATTTTTTTAATTCTAAATGTAAGAATAATCTGCTCTAACTCTAAACACTTAACAAAATTGAAAAATTAATTCTGTATACAAATAAAAGTGTTGCTATAATTACTTAAATGTTTTCAAAATTCTTTAAAAAAATCTTACTAGTTCAGTTTTTTAAATGAGAAAGGATATTACTACTATATCACTGTTGAGCTTTAAAATAAAATCGGTACTTACCATACTTAGTATACTTAAGCATATATTTATGCATATCATATACTTAAAGTCCTTAAAATACTGCACTAAACCAATTATTTTAGTTAAAGATATTCCAATAATTTCAAAGTTTTTTTAAAGTTTCATTTATAAGAAGCTTTTGATTTAAGCATTAAAAACAGAAAAGCCTAGACACTTCAGATTTAATTTATGTGGATATTTAAATATGTATCTAGTACTTGTTTCTTCTAGGGTTTTTAAAAGCTAATAATCAGGTGTTCTATAAAAAATTCATGAACTCAGAGAAGGTATCTCAAAGGAAGAGAGGAAAAAGTAGGACTAAGTCATTATTTTAGTGCAGAAAAGAATGTATTCTGTTCCTATGAGGATCAAGACTCCTGACCATGATGGCAAAGGGTAGATTTTTTTAGAGAAAAAAGAAAATATTTCTAGATTCCTTGATTAACACTAAACTCTACTTGACAGCACTCTTAACATATTTGCTACCCAAGAATTTTGTGTTATTTTTTTTCTAAGATGGATACAGGAAGCACATTTCCTGCTCATAATCAAAATGTCAGTCGGGGGGAGACTACCATGAGCCTCAAAAACTGTGAAGCTGTATCCTGATTTGCAAGAAGAATAAACCAACGGCAATGTTGCATTACAAATTCTTCACTGGGCAAAATTATGGTTTGTGGGGTTTCTTTAAATAAGGAGCACCTCTAATATATTTAAAGGAGACTTCGAATTACAAAAATTAAATTACCTATCAACCTTTCATGTTAGTACACTACTCCATTCCAACGCTTCACAATGCTAGTCAGTAGCAAATGGATGACCATGTGTCTTATTTTTTTGAAAGCATAAGGAGACTGAACACCAAGTGCCTTTAATGCAACCAAAGAGGCTAACAAGCCAAGTACTTGATAAACAGATAAAGAAAACGGCGTGTGTAATTCCCAAGTGTCTTTTATACAAATACATTCATTTCCTGGAACTTGGTAAATACTTGTTTTGAAAGTAACCTTATAGTCTTTACACATGCCTTTTTTTACTGCTGGATTGGAAAGCAATTTATGACAATAAAGATTTCATTTACCTTTAATATTTCTCTCAATATTATGATATGGCATTAATTTTGTCACTTCCCAGCCCCTTTAATACATACAAAAAACCACACATACACACATCAATGTTAAGTTTCATGTATCTGAAGTGAGTTTTCTAAATTCCATTCATATCATTTTAAATATAAATGATAACATCAAAACATGGCTCTTATCGCCATTCATGGAAATAAAGATTGGAGAGTTGCTTAAATAGTCTGCTGTAAGAAACACAATTCTACTCAATTGTTAATGTGTTATTATATTCCTTATTAGCATAAATTCAACTTCTCTCAATGTTTGCATATTGCGCAGTAAAAATGTCTATTGATGTTTTGTTTCAACAATACGTGGAGCAGACCAAAATGCTGCACTTTCCTTTAAGAAATTCCTGGCATGCTGTAGATAAAACTCTACAAACAAGCCATCTGAAGTTACCTAGTTATACGTATATGATATATCATAAGGCTGACTGCTTTACAAATAATTAACAGGGTACATTTTTCTTACCTGGGGTTGAAGTAATGGAATTTACGATGTCTATCTTGCATTCAGAAACAAATCCTAAATAAAGTTAAGCAATCTATCTGAAGGGTTCTTTTGTTTGTTTTTTAATTTATTTTTTTCCTTGGTAAAATTTGACAAAATGTAGAAAACTGAAAAATTTATTAGAGAAAAAGTACAGGAGGTCTTTGAAGAAAGTTGTTTTGTTTTAACATTGATAAGAAAAATATTCGATTCCTCACCAGGGCAACTGCCTGTGTGGGGTTTGCGTGTTTTCCCATGTGTACGTGGGTTTCCTCCCACAACCCAGAGATGTGCACATTAGGTGAACTTGCATGTCTAGATTATCCCAGTCTGAGTGAGTGTGGGGTGAGTGTGCCCTGCGATGGAAGGGTGTCCTGTGCAGGGTGGGTGCCTGCCTTGCACCCTGAGCTGCCAGGATAGGCTCTGGCCACCCGTGACTCTGAACTGGAATAAGCGGGTTGGAAAAGAATTCTCTTACTTATTTTTTCTCATCTTTCTTAAAATGTATGTATAGCTCATATTTATTTCAATGTTTAATATTAGAAGGGTTTTGAGTCTTTATTTAGAAGTTTGGTGGTGTTTTTGTGACCAGAAATATGCTGTAGGAACTTAACTCTTGTTTATATTAATCAGCCTATGACAAAATTGCTTTTGTTATGCATCATTTAACTCAAAGACAGTTTCTAAGAACTATTGATGATAGTAAGTGAGGACTTATTGTAGTTGTAAAAGAAACAACACACAAAAACAGGTTAACATCCTCAACATGATAATATGTCTTACAAATAGAAAAGAGGAACACATATAAAAATGCACATGCTCAAAAATCACATAAAAATGTTTATATCATTAATGCAAATTAAAATAAATGATCATGATTCTTCACTTCTCCAATTGGCTGTTAAAAAAACCTAAAAACCTAATTCTGGGATGGGCAATAGGTGTTCAGAAGACCATTACAAAAGTATAAACCTGCAGAGTCTTTCTGAAGAACAATTTGGCGTATATGTATTAAACGCTTTTTAAAATGTTCATATCCTTTTATTTAATTTTACTTTTAGGGGTTTATTTTAAGAAAATAAATATAGACAAAAGATTAACTTAAAAGTACTTTCATCATAGGGCCATTTATAAAAGAAAAAAAAAAATTCTAAAATCCCAGTAATAGAGGATTAGTACAGGCATAAGGCATAAAATGAAAGGCAATACAGCTACTTAGGAAGCAGTTGTAAAAGGATATTTAGTAACATAAGAAAATGGTCACTATTTAATGCCCAGTGAAAAAAATTTCAGGTTATAAAATAGAATGATCATTATGATCCCAATTTTATGTCTCCTGGTTTGGATTTGTTTGTGTGTGTGCATATATGCATGGACAGAGCAGTAGAATTTCTGACATGTAAAAAGAAAATGGTATCAGTGTTTATCTCTGACTGGTAAAATATCCCTGAGTGGGTAACTTTCAAAATATTGTCATTTTCTTGCTTCTTTTTGTATTTGCCAAGATATCATAACAAACAAATATAATTTAAGAAACAATGGAGAGAAAACATAATTATTCAGAAAAATAAAACTGTGTAACTTCTTACAAAAGCAATACTCGGTTTCTGATAAATAGAATAACACTGCTCAAAACAATGAAAATAATGTTTCTATAAGAGGATGAAATTGACTCCTTGACCGCAGAAATGAAGAGAGCAGCATCACTTTTCCACCTAGCAAAAGAGTTCATGTGAAGAATTATGTAACTTAATACTACACTACTTAATAGATTTCCTACTACACCACTTTGATGTATTCCCAGGGTAATAGTCAAATTGACAGATAAGACAAAGAGGCTTAGGTACATGGAACATTTTCTAAGATAGACCACATGTTAGGCAACAAAACAAGTCTCAACAAATTTAAGAAGACTGAAATCATATCAAGCATCTTTTCTGATCACAATAGTTATGAAAACATAAATTGATTACAAGAAGAAAACTGAAAAACACAAATAACGTAGGTTAAATGACATAGGTTAAACAGTGAGACAAAATAAAATGAAAACACAACAATGCAAAATCTGTGGGACACAGCCAAAGCAGTTCTATGAGGGAAATTCACAGCAACACAGGCCCACTTCAACAAACAAGGAAAATCTCAAATAAACAATCTAAACTCATATCTAAAAGAAATCAAAAAAGAAGAATGAACAAAGTCCAAAGTGAGTAGAAGGTAGGAAACAATAAAGATTAAAGCAGAAATAAATAGAGTATTAAAAAGAATATAAAAGATCAATGATACCAAGAGTTGGTTCTTTGAAAAGATAAACAAAATCGATAAATCTTTAACCAGAACCATCAAGAAAGAAAGAGAGATGGGCCGGCCAGGTGGCTCAGGTGGTTGGAGCACCGTACTCCTAACGCCGAGGTCGCCAGTTCATTCCCACATGGCCAGCGAGCTGCACCCTCTACAGTTAAGATTGTGAACAACAGCTCTACCTGAAGTTGGGCTGCTGTGAGCCGCCATGGGCTGCCCCCGCTGTTGAGTGCTGCCGTGGGCTGCTGAGTGCGATCTCCGGCTACCGTGTGCTGCCATGAGTGGCTGGCAGCCAGCAAGAGCTGCTATGAGTGGCTGGCAGCCAGCAAGAGCTGCTATGAGTGGCTGACAGCCAGCAAGAGCTGCTATGAGTGGCTGACCGATGACTGGTGACTGACTGCCTCAGCAGGGGGGGTCGCGCAATGCTCATAATACCAGCATGGGCCAGGGAACCGTGTGCTACACAACTAGACTGAGAAACAGTGGCTTGAACCTGAGTGGGGGAGGGGGAAGGCAGAAGAAGGGGGGAAAAAAGAAAGAAAGAGAGTACTCAAATAAATAAAAATCAGAAGTGAAAGAGAAGTGACAACTGAAACCACAGAAAAACAAAGGATTATAAGAAAATACTACAAACAATTATATGCCAACCAACTGGACAATCTGGAAGAAATGGATTAATTCCTAGAAACATTCAAGAAGAAACAGAAAATCTGAACAGATTGATAACTACAAACAAAATCAAATCAATAATAAACAACTCCCAACAAACAAACGTTCTGGACCAGATGGCTTCACAGGTAAATTTTACCAAACATTCAAAGAAAAATTAGCATCTGTCCTGCTCAAACGATTCCAAAAAATTCAAGAGGAGGGACTCCTAAACTCATTTTATGCAGCCACCATTACCCTGATTCCAAAACCAAAGACATTACAGAAAAAGAGAAAACGATAGGCCAATATCCCTGATAAACATTGATGCAAAAATCCTCAACAAAGTATTAGCAGACCAAATACAGCAATATATTAAAAAGAATACACAACATTATCAAGTGAGATTTACTCCTGGGATGCAAGGTTGGTTTAATATCTGCACATCTATTAATGGAAAAACAAAATGAAGGTTAAAAGTCATGTGATATCACAGATGCCAAAAAAACATGTGAGAAAATCCAGCATCGATTTATGATCAAAACTCTTAGCAAAGTGGGAATAAAGGGAACATGCTGCAACATAATAAAGGCCATATATGACAAGCCCACAGCTAACATACTCAACAGTGAAAAGCTAAAAACATTTCCCTTAAGATCAGGGAACAACACAAGGATGTCCACTTTCACCACTTCTATTCAATATTTTATCGGAAGTCCTAGCCACAGTAATCATACAAGAGAAATAAAAGGCATCCAAACCAGAAAGGAAAAAGTAAAACAGTCGTTATTTGCAGATGACACGATACTATACAGACAGAATGCTAAAGATTCCATCAAAAAAATGATTAGAACCAATAAATGAATTCAGTCAAGTAGCAGGATATGAAATTAATATTCAGAAATCAGTTACATTTTATACACCAACAACAAACTATCAGAAAGAGAAACTAAGAAAACAATGCCATTTACAACTGCATCAAAAATAAATAAATAAAATACCCAGAAATAAATTTAACTAAGGAGGTAAAAGACCTATACTCAGAAAATTATAAGACACTGAAGAAAGAAACTGAAGAAGATACAAATAAAGTGCTCATGGACGGGAAGAATTAACATCATTAAAGTGTCCATACTACCCAAAGTAATCTATAGATGCAATGCAATCTCTATCAAAACACCAACGGCATTTTTCACAGAACTAGAACAAATAATTCTAAAATGTATATGAAACCACAAAACACCCCAAATAGCCAAAGCAATCTTGAGAAAGAACCAGACACATAGATCAATGGAACAGAATAGAGAACCTAGAAATAAACCCACACCTATATGATTAATTTATGACAAAGAAGGAAAAAATATACAGTGGGGTAAAGACAGCCTCTTCAATAAATGATGTTAGGAAAACTAGACAGACACATGCAAAAGAATGAAACTGAATCACCTTCTTATACCATATACAAGAATAAACCCAAAGAGGATTAAAGACTTAAATGCAAGACCCGAAACCATAAAACCCCTAGAAGAAATATAGTTAGTAAACTTTTTGACATTGTTGTTAGTAATATTTTTTTTTCGGATATGCCTCCTTGGAAAGGGAAAAAAAGAAAAAAATAAACAAATGGGACTACATCAAACTAAAGAGTTTTTGCACAGAAAAGGAAACCATCAATAAACAAAAGGATAACCTACTAAATGGGAGAAAGTATTAAACAATGATATATTCAATAAATCCAATAAGGGGTTAATATCCATAGTATATAAGGAACTCATGTGAAAAGGTGCTTAAAACCACAATGAGATATCACTTCACACCTGTCATAATGGCTACAATCAATAAGTCAACAAACAAATGTTGCTAAGGATATAGAGAAAAGGGAACTTTTGTGCACTGTTGGTGGGATTGTAAATTGGTGCAGCCACTATGGAAAAAGAGTATGGAGGCTCCACAAAAATTAAAAATAGAACTGCCACATAACCCAGTAATTCCATTTCTGGGTATTTATCTGAAAAAAACAACCCAATACTCTTATTTGAAAAGATATACGCACTCCCATGTTCACTGCAGCATTATTTAAAATAGCTAAGATATGGAAGCAACCTAAATGTCCATTGATAGACAAATGGATAAAAAAGATTCGGTTCCTATATATAATGGAATATTGATTGGCTATATAAAAAGAATGAAATCTTGCCATTTGTGACAACATGGATGGACCTAGAGGGTATTATACTAAATGAAATAAGTCAGACAGAGAAAGACAAATACCACATGATTTCACTTATATGTGAAATCTAAAAAAAATAATGAACAAGTAGAAGAGAAACAAATTCATAGACTCAGAGAACTTTTGATGGTTGACAGATGGGAGGGGTGTTTGACAGATGGTTGAAAAGAGGAAGGGATTAAGATGTACAAATTACCAGTTATAGAAATAGACATGTGGATGTAAAGTACAGCATAGGGAATGTAGTCAATAATATTGTAATAACTATGTGTGATGTTAGAGGATAACAGACTTATCAAGGTGATCATTTTATATGTTACATAAATGTCTAATCACTACGTATGTTGTACACCCGAAACTATTATAATATTGTATGTCAACTGTAATTGAAATATAAAAAAAAGTTTTTTAAAAAAGAAAAAACTGCCACCTACTAATTAATTAATTAATTAATTAATCAATGTGCTTTTCATATCTATGACTCAAAGGTATGTCTCCTGATGATGCCAGAGCTAACCATCTTTTTTCTAGCAAAGTCATTGCTCTTTGGTCATGTCATCCATAAATATTCTTGTTCCCCACACCTTCTAGCCTCTGCCCTTGAGTGTCAAACTACCAGGCACTTAATCACCAAACCATTCTATTCTTGTAGCTGATATGTATGTTCTCCTCCAACTATTCACCCATTCTTATCACCCACTTCTAGATAACACATACATATTTTAATAATACCACCACAATGCTCACAATCTTGCTGTTAAACTAATAGTTACTTAATGGAAAGATACCAGTCAAATGGAATAAGGTATTTCAAACAAGGCAGCATGTTTCAGATGAAATTATAACCCTCCCTCAACAGAATATTTAATTTTGTACCATCAGAAAACAGTTCACCCTCAATACAGATATTTCCATCTGTTACTCAGTGGTGGGATTCCACTATATTACCAAAAAAAAAAAAAAAAAATTAATGTGTGAGGGTTCTACTTATATGAATATGTGAGTAGTTTTTTTTTAATTAGGTAAAGGTAAGTCAGGCAGTTCATCACTGTTGTTAGTAGAAATATACAATCTAGAGACACAAAGTCACCATTTTCAAATTCCTAACTGTGAATTACTCACCACTTGAGAAGAGAAATGTAGTTTCTATCAAAAAGAAAGAGAGTTATTATACCTTGCATACAATCCATAATTTTAAGACACCAGTGGCATGATGAAGTTATTAAAGTCTTTCTGACAAAGCAAAGACCATAATAATTCACTGCCACCTTCATCAAAGCTGGTGAGTTATGGAGTGTATGAAGGATAATTACCCTTCAAGTAAAGTATGTGGACAGCTTCTTATTACAAATTTTTATCTTTGATACATAAATTGTCATACTTTGTTAACAAACAATTTAAAGCAGGTTGAATTATGTGATTAAATTACAAAAGAAAATTACTTCATAGCTGTTCATTTCTCGTCCATCAAATACATGATTTCTGATACTAGGGTCCAGTGATTGGTACTGAAGTGAATCAGAGTTGTGGAAGTGCAAATTAAGTGAAATAGGACTTTCCTCAAGGATTACAATTTTTACAGAGAGGAAGAGCAAAAGATTTTTCACAAATGTGATACAATTTTACTTCTTAAATCTAAAGCTAATAAATCTATTTTGCCAAATCTGTCAACAATGGCAGTAAGCAACCTTGAAATAGGCATAATATACGTATCATTTAACAAATCCCAACTAATGCACTCACTATACATGCTAACTCATGACTTAGAGAATTCCAATTCCTTAGATGGGCGGGGAGCGGGGGTGGGGGAGTCTATAAATAAATATTGGAAATACCCAATATTTCCAGAGAGTGTGCAACATTAGTTTTTAATCTCTGTAAAGCCTTACATATTTCCATTCAGTCACCAAGGAATACACACTCTAAAAGAGCTACTGAGACCAGGAAGTTTATCCCAACCACAGGTCATTCGCAGAACACAAGAACTCCCAAGTAGCAAAGATAATGTCAGCTACTGTACTTAGAACCGCCTGGACATATGCCCAAATTTCAAGGCTGTATGGGTCTGACAGGCCCCTAGACATACATATACCCACAACCAAATCTATTCTCTTCCGCCAGCTCCACACCGCAACTGAATGAAACAGGTTGAAAATGTGAATTGCAAAACTATTTTGAGGATATGTAAAATATTAAAGATGAAGCATTTCTCCTTGGTCTATACATCAGCATTATGATTTCTAAACTAAGGAGATTTTAAGTGAAAAATCAGATCACAATCATTGAAGAGTGATAATGACCAGTCTTAATTACAAATTTCAGGTAGAAGAGTGAGATCATTATCTGCTTCCAGAGGTGCTACCTTCTTCTCATTGCCCTGTAAGAGTCAAAAGGATCAGCTGTGAATTATCATTATTATCACTAATTATAATCACCATTCTTTTACATAACTTTTGAAGTAGAAATTGTTAACGATACATTCTTGACCTTTATACTATGCATCCAAAGACTAGTAATTTATTTATTCCTATTCAGAGTAAATTATGATTTGCTACTGACTATGCTCAGAATGAGGATTAATGAAATAAGATTTAAAATTGTAAAAAATTTGGAGCTTAGTTCCTCCTGGCCTCCAACTTGGAGCTACAAAACTAGAATGTGTCTAAACTGAAAAAAAACTTTTAATTTCTACCTATTTGGAAATTATACTCCATTTTTGGTACACAGCCCCATTTTCTCCATGAATGATTGAGAATTTAATTCCTAGAAATCCGCTGGTTTGTAATTGTTCCCTTCAATGTTCAGAAGTTCATAAACAGACATAAATAGCATAAGACTTACACACTGCTAATAGCAACAATTTAGAAAATAAGACTAAGTAGAAAGTGAGAAAAATGGTTTTCTGTTAATTAATAAGAGCTTACATTTAATAATTACTAACTAAATGCGGGGCACTTTTCACAGTACTTTTTACAAGTATCAACTCATTCAATGCTTAAAAAAAAAACCTAATGGGTAATATTAATCTAGCGATTTTGTAGATGAGGAAACCGAAACACACAGAGTTGAAGTAACATGTCCAACATCACACCTCCTGTAAGGGGTGGAACTCAGTCTGGCTCCAGAACCTGTAGATTTAATCATGACCCAAAATTGCCTCTTTTAACAGCTGCAGTGAAACATTTATTCTCGTTTTCCCCATCTCATTTTTTTCTCTGAAAATGAATGTGGTTAGTATACACTTGACTCAAGAGTGAAATAGTTAAGTTTACAAAAAGTAACTTTTGTTTTGCTGTAATTTTGCTAACACATTCTACACAGATTCTATTAATTACTAAAAATAACTTCAGTACTCATCTGGTGTCACTTCGTAGATTGTGTAGATGCCTGACCACTGTGCTGTATACTTGAAGCTGAAGTAGAATAATACTGAATGTCAACTATAATTAAATATATATACACATATATATTCAATTAAAATATATATATATATGTATATATTTTCACCGGATGTAAAGCATAGGGAATATAGTCAATGGTATAGTAACAGCTATATATGACATCAGAGGGTAGTAGACTTGCGGGGGGGGGTGGTGGTGGTGGTTATCCCTTTGTGAGGTGTGTAACTGTCTAAACATTATTGTGTTTCGTACACCTGAAACTAATATAAAAAAATAAATAAAATTAAATAAAAAAATAACCTCCCAAAATAAAATAACTTCATATAAATGATCCAAACATAAGAGACTATAGATTTGTTTAAAGTTCATCATATGTAACCATATATATATATATATATATATATATATATATATATATATATATGTAACCAATCACTTGAATAAGTGATTTTAGAAATGTAAATATTATGGTGAGAACTGCCAATGCTACACCCCAGTACCCATTTGCTTTAAAAGTTCTAGGCAAGACATCTCTTGGATGCTTAAGGGCACCTCATAGTATTCAATTATCTTTATTGTTTCCCTGAAGCCTATACTTTCTAAAGACATTTCTGCCTTGTTTAATGACATCACTTAATCACCCAGAAAGAAACCACATTTTCTTTGACCCCACTCTCCCCTTCAACCCCCTCAATCCAATCAGTCACAAAATTCCAGTAATTCTGTCTCTGAAATGTCTCCTGAATCTATCACCTCCCTTCTTTCCTAGTATATACACTGCTCTAGCTCTTCACCCCATCTTCTTACCCCCACGATCCTATAAAGGTACCAACTTATAACAAGTTGCCTTATCCTCTAGTGTGTTCCTTATTTAATTAAACCCCCACATATCTACCAGAGCTCTCTTCTGAAACACAACAGTTTTAAAAGCTTTCAACAGTTTCCAATTGTGTATAGCAGAGGTTCCAAACTTAAGAGTGTATTAGATTCCCCCAGAGTGCTTCTTAAAACAAACAGATTGCTGGGGGAATGTCCCCTATTTTGCCAATCAGCAGGATTAGTATGGGGGCCAAGAAACTGCATTTCCTCCAAGTTCCTAGGTGGTGGGAATGCTGCTGGGCAAGTGACTACACTTCAGTTTCTCAGCCAGTGCTGTGCATTAAAACTACTTGGGAAAGTTTTATAAAATGTCCTGCGAAACCCTAAACCGATTGCATGTAGGCATTGATTTTCGTTTTTTAATAGTCTAGGTGATATTGATTTACAGGCAGTATTATGTACTTGAAATTTGCTAAGAGGGTAGACCTTAAGTCTTCTCAACACACACACACACACACACACACACACACACACACACACACAAATTGGAACTACATGAGGGAATGACTATGTTCATTAGCTTGATTCCCATGATTATTTTACAACACATACAGATAGCAAAACATTACACTGTACACCTTATATACATTTTTATTTGTCAATTATAACCCAACAAAGCTGACGAAACAACAAATTTAGCCAGGTGTCCTTTATTTTTATTTGCAAAATCTGGCAACCATACACACATTTTCATTTCAAACTGGGCCCAACAAATTATGTAATTGATCCTAATCATGAAAGCAAATTTAAACACTCACTTCATAAGGAAAATGGATGAGCTAAGATATGACATCAAAAAAAATATGACATCAGCTGAGATCATACTGAATGAAAGCTTTCTTACTTTTTATTTGAGCATCTTCCTTTCCTGCCCTCTCGCCAACCTCCCTCCCCCCAAATACACCCTGATATAAAACTTTCCTGCCAAGTTTCCAACTGTTAGGGGTGCAAAGTGGTGCTGCCAATTAGGAAATAAGAACATGGAAAAGGAAGCCCATTAGAGATTCAGATACAATCAATAACGTGGAGAATGTAACAGGAAAGAAAACATAAAGATTTTTCACAGAAACACAATTTCTTTAAAAAACACAAAAAAAAGCTAAGTGGAAAAAGAAGCCAATGTGTTGCCTGTACCAATATCACTGGTAATAAATAAAATGATGGGTGGGGAGGTAGAGACGGAGTGCTGAGAACACAGAACTTAATTGATTCTGCCTTTTCTACTACCTGGAATTTGACATCCTACTATTGACTTTGGAAATATTTCTAAACCCTGTGATGCTATTTTCATTTTTAAATATTATGTTTAAAAGGTCTGCATCTACTTTTCAATAAATACGGATGTTTTTCCTTCAAGTGTTTTCTGAAATGAGGGTTGGATTTTTTTTTTTATAGCTGTCAATCAAATATATTATTTGTGTCTACTTCACACTCATTTTGCAATAAAGGATTTCAAAATCTTCTGTGTTCCCTCTGGGGGAATAACAAAGGGTGAAACAAACAAGGAAGATGACTTTATATAATTCTTTCATTTCAGATCCTGGTTCCTTCCTGCTTTGAACTTCATGCCGGAGTTCTGCTTCACTGTGCTTCAAATAGGTACAAAATGAAAGAAGCTCTTATGTCCTATACAGACCAAGTTCACCTTTGGTGTAAATGTTGGAGAAGGATGAGGAATGATTTAATCTTCAAAAAAAATATAATGTGCTCTGAAAACATTCAGGTTTGAAATTCTCCAAATGTTTAGGAAAATCAATTTCACAAGCAGGATATAACAGCAATCTATCCTTCACCAGTTTGTTCTACGCTTAAGGCTTAATGCAAGTAGACCGCAGCAGGTAATGGACATGAGCAGCTGAAGGCCTGTCTTCAGACCTCAGCTCAGCCACTTATGACCCCTACAACTTTGAGCAAGTTTCTTAGGCTCTTGGTATCTCATCTACATAAGGGGGATGGATGTTAATTATAGTATCTATTCCATAGGGTCATTGCAAAAATTAAAAGGTACAGTTCTTAGAACAATGCCTAGGCCACAAAGGCACCATGGAAGTTATGGTACTTATATTAGTATGAGAAATATTTCTGGGTTTGATCTATGGAGGCCAATCCCTATATACACTAGTTGAGCTTGTCACTTATTTTTCCTGGTATGCATACTGGAACTCAAGGTTTTAAAGAAAAGTATTATTTTGTCTTTTGTTTCTTATCAAGAGTCAGAGCTTGCAGAAAGCCACAACTATTTTACAAATACAGTCAGGTTGAGAAGCACTGTAATGTACAAAGAGCAGTGCAGGGAACCCCCAAGATACGGATTAATGTCCTGAGTCACAGTTAGCATTTAATTCTTTTCTCATGTGTGACATGAGAAGTTACACATTGAATTGCTAAGATTTCTTGCAGAACTAAAATTCTGATTTGTGTAACCTTTACCACTAATGCTGAACTTGTCAAAAAGAAGTAGGTGAACTCCTACTTATCACAGGGCCTTTTGGGGGCAGTTTTCCTTGAAATTGTCATTCCCTGTGTGCTCATACTAGAAAATGTGTCACCCTGTACTGTACATACCTCCCACCCCTCAAAGCCAGGCAATAAAATAATGCCAACGTTAAAAGACCAGTGCAACAAGAATGAGGAATTAGTAAACGCTTCCATTATTAGCTGAGCCTGGCAGAAAAATTAATATTATCCATTAGCATGGCAGGCAATGTTTTTATATTAACGAATGTTCCATTATACTAGTGACAGATTTTTGGAGTTGGTAGAAAACCACAAAGTAGTGCTTCTCAACCTGGGGCAATTTTACCCCCAGGAAACATTTGGCAATGTCTGGAGTCATTTTTGTTGATCCCTAGGGGAGTACACTTGCATCAAGTGGGTAGAAGCCAGAGATACTGCTAAACATCTTCCAATAAACAGGGTAGCCTCGCACAACAAAGAATTCCGTGACCCAAAATGTTGAAAGTCTGAAGTTGAGAAACACTACCCTATAGCAATGGTTTTCCATGGGGGAAGTACTGCCCCTGAGGAGGCGGTTCAGAAATCTGGACATCAGGGTTGGGGTGGGGTGAGGGCTCCTGGCATTAGTTATTCGACACTGGGCCAGAGATCCATCATGCAACCTGCAACACAATCCTTCTTACTGCAGTGCTATGCCACATCCTATTCAACTTTCAAATGTTGCATGAACCAAATAGGTGATAAACCTGTTTATGATTATCTAAGCCTACAATCTAATTCCATTTTACATACAAATACAAAAAACTGTTTGCATGGTTTCAAAACTTCTATGTTTAGAAAATGAAACTGTGTAAATCAAGAAAACACCGTATTTTGTTTCATTTGGAACTGTGCCAAGCGTTGCTTATGATTCTGGAAAAATAACATCATCAGCAACAATGCCATTCATAGTATCTGTGGTCGATACAACAGACACAGATCTGCGTTTGCAGCCATCACATACACTGTTATTCGACACATAGGCACAAGCTTCTGAATATACTTCATTACATCTTCCTGCGAAGTATCGCTCAGCATTTACATATTAAAATAGAGAAGATTGTATTGTAAACTACTTGATTTGTATGACTTTGAGGTTACAGTTGAGGATTACATTTTTTAATTATGCATGTAGTCAGGTTATAGAGCATGCGAGTATATGAATTTCATTTCATGGCTAGAAAGAGGGCACTACAAAGCATATGCTCTAAAAAAAAAAAAGAGAGAGACATTAAGTATGACAGGGTTGAGAATCTTTGCTGTAGACTACTTCCTTCAATTCCTTCATTTTATTGAAGTCAGGTTGGAGGCCCAGGGAGGAACCCAGCGTCTTGGATGGCAAGTTCACGAGGTTTCCATAACAGGTCATGTTCTAGTCTGATCTTAGACCCATGCTGTCAATAGATCTCTGAGTACGAGGGACTGCGTGATTCAAATTCACACAAAGTATTCCCTCCAAACACATACTGTAAGACTGACCTTACAGCATCAACATATAAAATATTACCATGGGAACCATGACAAGGACAAACTGGAAAAAATTGTCATTGCCAACCCATCGGAAAACTAAGCTTCATGCATTTGGTTGTCTATGCAATCGTCCACATAAAGTGAATGAAATGGGAATGACTCATTTCAGAGGCTTCTAATTTGGCCAGATTAAATCACCACAGGTCTAGAATTTCCTCTAGAACAAAATGCCACAGGCCAGACGTTGGAAGGAAACAATAACAATAATCTACTTGAGCAGTCCCACAACTCATTTTATTCATCATATGGGGTCCAGTTTTCATTTCACTCTAAATGCCAGGGAGACCAAATGCCTGTTTTGATTACTCTGACTCTTTAATATGATTTTAGGTAATATTACAATCTCCTTCCTGAAACCTTAATTTTCCCTCTTGTTTACCTGTAAGGCAAACATTAATTGAGTGCTTCTTGTTTAAAACACTGTACACGATGCTCTGGGGAATTACAACGTGGAAGGCAAACTGTCTGCCTTTGACAATGTTACCCCCTAAAAAAGGAGACAGACTATAAACATATGAACACAAGCACAGGACAAAATCAAGGAGACTGCAAAAGGGAATTTATGCAAGTATTAAAAGGGAAGACATAGCAAATCTTAACAAATAAAAACATATGGGGAGCTGAGAAGCCGGAAGGCAATCCTCCCAAGTCTCCTTTTTAATTTTTTTTGTGATGTAGGCTTTCTCCTTTGAACTCTTTGTATCTAGTGGGAGTTGGGGGACAGGGTCCAAGAGGTGCTTACTGGATATCCAGTCTGCTTACCCCAAGATGGCACAATACCATTCAAATCTTAAGTCACAATTAACACAGTTCTGCCTGCAGACTAAATGACTACAGGCCTCTCAAGGGCAGACAGAAATTTGGCAAATGTCCTTTCATTTTCAGCACCACAGGAGAAATGAACAGAACTGTCCCATATTAATCTCTAATCTAGCAAAACAGCTTTTCTCTGTCTTTTTAATTTCCATCTATAAAAATGGAGAAAGATGATTTCAATGACCTCTGTTTTGTCAGGGACACTAAAAAGGAGTTTAAAACAATACACTGTATTTCTGAGGGAAAATAAGAGACCGCTACACAGTAAAGTGAGCTCAGGAACTGACAGCGACATTCTCTGTTCCTTGCATATTCAAATATAAGTCATTTAACTCTTAGCTAAAAGGAGATTTTCATAATGTGCATTTTACACACTGATTACTTCTGGGAAGAAAAAGCCTCATTTGAGGTAGTTTTAAAATTTTCTAGTAGAATCAGATTTCGCACCCTTACTTAGACAATTAGGTCACTAACATAATTTTGCTGGGGAATATAAATGCAGTTAGGCAACAATGGGAAATACATATTATTACCCAGTATGAGAAGGCTAAATGGTGCAAAGATGTTACTTCTCCCAAAATTTATTGATAAATTTAATGCAATTCAATTAAAAGTCTCAATTAAATTAAAAGTCTTAATTCAATTAAAAGTCTGGTAGAATAGAACTGTGTAGAACTATGCTAACATCATGGAACAGTGGTTCTTAAACATGGATGCAAACTAGAATCCATCAGCTTTCTCAGAATACATATGGCTGTGTCCCACCTTAGACTTACTAAATTATAATTTGCAATGATCATATTCATGTATATGTGTATACACACACACACACACACACACACACACAAAGCTTCCCAGATGCACAACACTGATATACAACACTAGTTAAGAATCAATGATTGGGAATGATAAATGAGAGAAAAGCTAATTGAGAGAAAAAGAATGATTTGAATGTACAACTCAACAGTCATTACAACCTTTTTTCAAGGTACAAAACTGAAATCAATGTGGTACTGAAAGAATAAATAGATACCTCAATGGAGAAAAATAAACTTCCCAGGAACTAATGCCCTGTGTTCATATTTGATAAAAGAAAAATCACAAACCAATGGAGAAGAAATAGACTGTTCTCTAAATTGTTTTAAGAAAAGTGAGGAGGGAATTAAATTCCAATTATACCTCACACTACACACACACACACACACACACACACACTCATACACACACACTCACACAACCAGGTACATTGAAACACTAAAGAGGGAAGGAGGGAAGTACACAGAGACAGACAGTTAAAAAAAAATTATTGAAAAAGAAAAAGGAAAAGAAATTTAAGTCATTTTTACCAGATCACTTGAAAGGAAGAAAAAGGGGCAGCAGACACAGACCCACAAATTAGATTAGAATACAAACAGTAGGAAAACACATGAGAGGTTACAATATGGTAAGAACAGTATGCTTCTATTCTATATTTATTAACACACATATTTGTAAAGATATATAGTCAAATGTTAACAGTAATTGACTATGGCTGATTTTTTTTTCCTTTTAGTTTGTGTTTAGTTTCTTGATGTTATGTAATGAATTTTATATCACATTTTAATTTTTAAAAATAGTATATTTTTTCAAAGCTATTTAGTTCATATGTTCACTAATTTTCTTTCATATGATGGCAATTTGGGCACATAATGGGGTAGGTTTAAAACTCTTTGTTTTTTTTAAGTGTTTTGCTCATCTTAAAAAATGTTTTCCTCTAATTACTACTTTGCCATCTCATATTAATTTCCAACCTGCTAAAAACTCCTGCTCTGGTAAATCCTAATTATTTTTAAGAGCTGGAATAACCATGTCCAGTGATAAATGGACAATAATAGCAACAAATTGTGACACTTAAGTATTCAATAAAAGGGATATATTAGAGCAAAACCAAATTTGCCAATGGGGGATGATCAGATTTGGCACTCTGCCTGGTACACAGACAGAGCAACTGTTCAGTAAATGAGCCAGAATTGGGTTGTTGGCCAGCTAAGCCTCCTACCATAAAAGATTAGCAGATACAATCTGAATGTCCAAAACAAACTTTTTGAAGCATTTTTCCCCATAAAACATATGCATACTCTTTAAGATAAATCTGAAAGCTTCAAGATGTAAAAGAAAGCCATAATCCCATCTGATCAGAAACTAAATTTAAAAACATTGTTATTAAAAACCCAGAATTAGCGAGATATAAAAAAAATAAGTGTTTTTACAAAGTTCTAAGGATAGGAGGGCATTATGCTAAGTGAAATAAACCATTCACAAAAAACACAAATACTGTATGATTCTAATTATATGAGGTATCTAAAGTCATTAAATATATAGAAAGTTGCATGATGGTTACCATGGCTAGGGGGAGGAGGAAGTGGGAAGTTATTATCTAATGGATATAGAGTTTCAATTTTGCAAAATGAAAAAGTTTGGGAGACCTGCTATACAATAATGTGAATGTACTTAACATTACTGAACTGTGCACTTGAAAAGAGTTAAGAGGATAAATTATATGATGTGTTTTTTTACCATAATTGAAAGATAAAAATTCTTAAAGTAACACAAAATGCTTCATATGACACCAAATTACCTATACTGAAGACCAGAGAAGTGTCATATTGACAGCCTTGTTTTAAAATTTGGGAGGGGTGCAAATTCCATTCAATCATATTTTGTAGAATCTGATAAAGTGGCATTTTAAATCAGTGAGGAAGAAATAATTGTCCAATTAATCATGCTGAACTAATTTGTAAAATCTATATTAAAAATATACATTTAGATACTTATACATAAAATTAAATTCCAGAGTTAGTTAAGTATAAAATGTGAAATTATAAAACTAGAATAAAAATATGGGTAAATATTATCTGCCATTAGACTGAGAATATTTTTATAAAAACAGAAAGGTGGAGAAAATAAATGTACTGACTTTATCTTCAATAACTGAAATACAAACATAGGAAAACGTCACATCTATTAAAACACACACACACACACACACACACACACACACAAAAAAAAAAATACACCACATACCAAAACAGAAGGCAAACAATCAGGAAAAAGTGATTTGCGAAATATGTGACAATGAGTTGATAACTTTTTTATATACTTAGGTATTGTGTCAATATATAAAGAACAAATAATAGATACAAATGTAGAAGTCACAAAAGGACAAACAAAACATTTTAAATGTCCAATCAGCACGTGATAGACTTCAATAGTAATTAAAGAAATAACAAGAGCTAAAGCTACAGACTACGTCTCTGTGTTTTATATGTCCAGTATCCTGCAAATGTTACAAAGAAAAAATTTCCCCTATTTTCCAGATGAGAAAATTGAGTTACAAATGCATCACATTCTGAAGGCAGGCAGTGTCACTTCAAAGTCACTGTCTTAATCACCACACTGTACCGCCTCCATGAATAAAAGCAAAACAGGGATACCCTTTTCCTTATCAAATGTCATCTCCGGCAGCCCTCTACAAACTAGGATCTCAACCCAAATGCCCCAACACCTGCTTTTGCATAGCCTGTAAGCTAAGAGGAAATGGCTTTTAAATTTTTTAATTGTTGAAAAAAATAATAGTATTGTGTCATGTGAAAACTATGGGAAGTTTAAATTAAATAATGTTTTATGGATTGTCTATGGCTGCTTTCACGCTGTAACAGCAGAGTGGAGCAGTTGCAACAGAGACTGTATGTGGCCTGTAAAACCTAAAATATTTACCCCACTCAGCCCTTCACAGAAAATGTTTGCTGATTCCTGATAGGGGACGTAGTAAGCTGAACTCTCTTCTACACTGTCACTATAAATGGCAAATATAATACAGAGCAAGAACTTATATTTTCATACTTGTTGACTAAGTAGTAATTTTAGTTTATCACAAAGAAATGTAACATTCATAAAAACTTTTATGTAAAACATATTGTTGCGTCAGTGTGAACCTAAGAAGTCTGACTCTAGGCCCAAAACGGAGCCAGGACTATGGTGAGGTCTACACTTAAATATTTATTCCATAGCGACTGAAACAGCTTTTCAAGTTATCAAGTAACACCCACTAAAACTGATATTCCTAGAGTTCTATTACTCTGAACTATCAAACGACAGTTTGAAATTATTACTTCCAAGTTATGTAACAAATTTAAGAAGACTCTTTTTTTTCAGGTTGAACCATATGAAACTACAGATATTCAAAAGTTTATAATACATTAATATCATGAAATCAAAAGGTAGACACAGATTACACAAAATCCATTTTGAGTATGGATAAATCCAAAAGTGAAAGTTTACTTTCAGCAAAATAATACATCTGTCACATAAATTAATGTAATTACTTGAGTTTTACTGGTTTGAAGTTTTGTTGGCATGTAATTTGCAAATCTGTATTATTTTATAACTGGACGAGTGCTATACACTAAGACCTTTACTCCCAATTAGAGTATGTTTATGTAACACTATGACAAACATAATTAAGTCACAGTGGAAGTATGTGAGGATGTTTTCCTTTGAAAGGGGCCTATATATTTCACAAGTTTAAGAATGCTGTATGTATCTCATGTACTGTATAAGCATTGAAGCACATAATTTTGAGCAGAAACAAATCACAATCCCCTTCTGCTCTATCTCAGGAGTTTCGTATTGAAGGGTTAACAGCCGAGTATAACCATTAGATGCAGAGGGTAGCAAAGGAAAGACCATTTTCACATGGCCTTCCCATTCAAAATACAGGATTTCACATTTGTGGGCCTCAATCTTCTGTAAAAGAGAGTTAAGGGTTTACATTGCAGGGCTAGAGGTACTCTAGGTAAGGTACACAACATGTGATGACACATAATGTACACTAAGCTATTAACTGTGTGCCAGGCATTTTGTACTCATTTTATACGCATACACGTTTTATATGCATCAACGTAAAGAATAATTACAACCACTGCACTGTACAAACTAGGTACCAGCACATGCCTGTTTTAAAGATGATAAAGCTGAGGCACTGATAGGTTCAGTAACTTGCCCAAGGTTACGCAGCTTATAAGAGGCAGAGCCAAGATTTGACCCAATGCCTAATGCCAAGAAGCTGGTTTTCTTCTCCTCTATACAAAACTACTTCAATAAACAAGAGCAATTATTATGATACCAATGTCCATATTTTACCAGAATGAGAACACATAAACATTTCTTCTTTTAGACCCAACCACAGACCTTCTAGTGCAGCATGGCTTCTGATGGGGTCTCCAAGCCACTCGGGTCATAAACTTTACTAGAATTCTATTTTTCAATTGGCATTAGCCTTCCTTCTATAAAATCTGGGGCATACTGTGTAACTTCATTTTTGAAAGGTCTCAAAATTCTAGCTGACTGCAGTGTAAACATCAATTTCCTCTTCTTCTCAGGATGCTAAAGGTTAACAGGTCCCTGCCCCAGTCTTTCCTTCCTTTGTGTTTCTATATTTGAAATCTCTAGACTAAGCTGCTAGGAATGAGTACACAGTGTTTATGGAATGGAGCCAGATATATTGTCACAACCAGGTTTGTTGTACTGATGAAAAACTGCTTCGTTAAAATTACAAAGTGGTGAGCTTAAACTCCAGAAGGGTTAACCTTTAATAAATAAAACTACTTTCTTCCTATCTTTTATATTTCCCCTATTTAGAATGCAGCACTAATGACAAAGATTTTCAATTTCCTTTCCACGTGGCAAATAGGTTTATTTTCATTTTTAAAAGCCACCCTAAATGATCGTTATAACAACTCTAATATTTACAAATGGGGGGGAAGGTTATTAGGTGATATAGTTCCCAACCACCCTCAAAACTTACCCCCCAGGAATTAAGTACCAGTAGTTCCCCTTTCTTCTTGGGGGATACATTCCAAGACCCCCAGTAGATGCCTAAAACTGAGGATAATAACTCTCTATATAGTATGATTTTTCCTATACATATATACTCGTACATACCTATGATAAAGTTTTATTTATCAACTAGGCACAATAAGAGCTTAACAACAATAAGAAAATCGAACAATAATAACAATGTACTGTAATAAAAGTTATCTGACAGTGGTCTATCTCAAAACATCTTACTGTGCTCTCCTCACCCTTCTTCTTGTGATGATGTGCAATGATACAGTGCCTAGGTGACGAGATGAAGGGAGGTGAGTGACACAGGCATTGCGACACAGCCTTAGGCTCTTAGAAGGGTGACCTGAACACGAGCACTGCGAGATACCTCGACAGCCGATCTGATAACTGAGATGACTACTAAGTGACTAACGGTGGGGAGCTTTTACAGTGTGGAGACACTGGACCAAAGGGAGAATTCCCATCCAGTGTAGGACAACACAAGATTTCATCACACTACTCAGAAAGGCAAGCAATTTACAACTTAGGAACTGTTTATTTCGGGAATTTTCCACTTAATATTTTAGACTGCAGTTGACTACAGGTAACAGAACTTGCAGACAGCAAAACCAGGAACAGGGGCGGGGAGGGAACTACTGTATATATTGTACTGAAATATAAAGGTTTTAAATTGCTATGGGACCTAACTTCTTTGCAGAGAATCTAAAGTGGCCACCAGGAGTTTATAACTCTCCAAAAGCTTAATCGAAAACCTGTAGCTTTTTTTTTTTCCAGCACAACTGTAAACTTCAAATGGTTCCACTGTACAAAATACTTTATTATATGGACATGCTAAAATATTAAGTATAAAAACAAATATAAATCCCGTTGAGAACCAATGCAAATGTTACTGCCTTGGGAAAAAGAAACGAGAGACACTAGTAGAGCCATTTTTCAGAATCTATGCAGAATATTTGGGAAAATGATTAATTATTAAAATATGGTTAGTTATGAATCAGTGAACACTATTAATAACAGTAGTTGTCACTACCATATAGCTGTAACAGCAGCCATGGTGACCTGGTGAGGAGAAGCAGTAGACGGAGGGCTTGCCATGTGCCAGAGTCCATTGTAAGGGCATTACCTGATCAGCTCATTTATTCCCAGTGTGATACGGGTCCCCAAGCCAGAATCTGTGGATTCAAATCCTGGCCCTGTCGCTTCATACCCATGTAACCTTGGGCAAATTACTTCAACCTCTGTGTGCTTAATTTTCCTTCTTTGCAAATGAAGATAACAGTAGCTACCTCACAGGGTTGTTGTGTGGATTAAATGTGTTAAAAAACATGTGACATGTTTAGATAAGTGTCTGATGCATCATAAATACCATTGGGCCAGTTGTTATTTATTATTATTATTTGATTTCAGAGATGAGGAAACAGAGGTATAAAGAGGGTAAGTCACTTCTCTAAAGTAAAGTTTACTTAAGAACATAGATGAATTAATATTTATGGTAATGATGACTAACGCAGCAATAAATATAGTTGGTAAATGTCAAACCAGGGGTCTGACCCAGGGCTGGCTGACTCTCAAGTCCAAACCCTTAACCACCTCAAAAAAATTCCTATAGTTGTCAAGTATATCTATATTCCTATCTCAAGAAAAATGTAGGGTATTCATCAAATAAGACAGCTGGTGTCAGTGGGGTTATGACTGGCCTGGAACCTCGTGGCTAAGCACCTCCTGGGGCAAAACCCGCTACTGGAGGCTGAGATCATACAAAACACCAGATGGTCTCAGGTGTGGCCTGAAACTCATGTTTTAGGGAGAAATACATAAAAATATTTTACTTGGAACAACAATGGAAGATTGTAAAAGCAAAAAGAACATTTAAAATGACCAGAAACAAGGTCTTTACTGACTCCAGGAACAAATATACTTCTTTAAAATGTACTGCCCTAACCACCACTTTTCTTCCCCACCTCCCCACAACCCCATTCCTTACCACATGACATTTTCTACCCAACACATTTTTTGGTTGATGCTACCACTTCAGTACTGTTTTGACCTTCTTTTATTATTTTAGGAGGGAAAATATGTGTCAAAACTTGACATAAGAAACGGAGGAATTAAAATTTACGGTAATGGTGACTACTAAGGTAGCAATACATAGAATCTCCTGTCCATTATTTTATCCATTTCATACAACTCTTTCATTCTTTCATAGTTTCAAAAAGGTGTTCTGTTAAAGTAGCAGAGTTAAAAACAGTTCAGTGGTAGAGCAACCTGGGATTGTCGTTGGTGCAGTGTGTAGTTTTGCAAATGTGTTAGGACTAAAGAAAATATAATTAATCTATTTAAGCTTTAAGCTTCAGCTACTGCAAGGTAGTTTTGACAAGGGTTTCTGGGTGGGAATTCTTTCCTGCCTGTTCTCGGGAAGTTTTTTCACTTTCCTGTTCCGGAATCCCAAGAAAAGTTGGTCGGAAAATTGGGAAAACCGGCTCCTAGAACTCAGGAATACCCACAATGGGAAATAAATGTACTACTCACAATGTATCTCTTAGACATTTTTCCTATTTATCTAAAGTTACACTGTGTTACAATGTTACATGCCACCAGACAAGCACGTGCCCACATTGTGTTACAATGTTACACGCCACCAGACAAGCATGTGCAACACCAGATTCAGATATCACATGACCAGCTAATTTTAGCTCTTGTAAATCGAGCACATTTGATCATGGAGAACAGAAAACAGTTTGTATTTACACAGAGAAATATTTATTTTCACAGCCCAGGATTTGACTACAAAGTCATCTTCAGGTGAACTAACTAAGGAAATCTAAGGTAGTTTACCTTAATATGATATTGTAGTCAAATCCTGGGCTGTGAAAATAAATATTTCTCTGTGTAAATACAAACTGTTTTCTGTTCTCCACGATGACTCGTTTCCACAAAGTGACGTCTGATACTACCAACCACATTCAATCAGATTCTTTACAGCTGACTATTGTGATGTATGTGCGTGTTCTTGGATCTCTCAGCTACTGTGGGTAAGTCAGTCTATTTAAAAAACAACGTGCACTGCTAATATTTTATTCCAGTATTACAATAATTTCCAATCTTATATCATAATGTTTTGTGGTACTTTTTAGCTATAAATATTTGCTGCACAATATAGGTCTTTCTTAATTTTTTTCTTAATGCTTTTAAAGGAAATAAAATTTGAATTGGTTAAACGTAGAAACAGAGATCTTGTGTCTCTCACAACGTACTTGAGCAACATTAGTTTTCTATGTGAGATGGAAGAAAATGAATTTTTTGCCTTGTCAAGAATGAAATTGCATGATTGGAGAAGTCATTAATGGAAAGACTTTTTAAAGGAACATTTACAGCAGAAGAAGTTCCAAGAGAAGAAATAAAGGATGTCCTTACAAAGAGTTCTGACAGTAAAACCAGAATCTGATCTGAAGTGTGAATTGACTAAAGCAGTATCAATTCTGACATCAAAGCCTAGCCCTATGCATGCAGACAAAATATTTGCTTCTCTAAGGAAGGAAACTCTAAGGAGTTTCTAAGGAAGCTCTAAGGTGCTTACAGGAAGCAATGCATTCTCTCACTCCCAACTTGAAGATGCTGTTAGACGCACTCATAACAATTCAACCAATGTCTACAAAAGATGAAAGACATTTTTCCACATCAACTTTATTTGTTACAAAGAGAAGATAACGATTATCTCATCGGGTAACGAATGCTCTATGCTTCTTAAAGTTTCATTTTAAAAATGACAAATAAAAACTATTTGAAGTATTTTTTAAATTTTCAAACAAATGATATTTGCTTTTGTTTTCTATTAATGTTTAATTTAATAAATAGAATATTTAAATGAGATTGGGAATGTTAATACATTGTGTGATATATGTAAAAACTCACTGTATACTATAAGGTTTGGTTAAATAAAGTTTGTATTAATTACATTGTTTATATTTTGAGAAAACCTGAAATCTATCAGACAAAATGATACTGTAGTGACCCCTGTTTAGCACTCAGGGCAAGAGATGCACTAGTCATGAAATTCTGGTCAACCTCCATTTAGGAAATTTTATTTACTCAAGTTTTACATCGACCTTTTACATAGAGGAGTCTCTCGAAACCTCAGAAAGACTGCGCCGGTGACACAAACCCCAGTTGCCCCACCTTCTTTACGGCTTTTATGCTCATTAACATTTACTGTTACAGACATTATTACAGAGGATCAATGAAAATTAAATAAAAAATATTTCGGGACTTCTCGAGAATTCTCGGAAAATACGATTTCCTGTTCTCGATTCCTGAAGGTTCCAAAAATGTTGGGAATTTGGAAACCCTAGCTTTGACACCTGTTTTTCTTCCCTCCCTTCCATATTTCTAGACATACTGACCTTCCTGGTATTCTTTGAGGGTGGGGAGTCCTAGGTCCAGCCTCAAGATCTTGTGCTTGTTCTTCCCTCCGCGACTTCATTTGGGTCTTGGCTCAAATGCCACCTCTTCAGAAAGAGCTTTCTTGACTATCCTATATAAAAGGATCCTCCTCTGTTAGTCTCCATTCCCTTATATGGCTCCATTTTTCTTTATAGGACTTATTTTTGTCTGAAACTATATTTATTTTTTAACTTATTGATTAGCTGTCACTCCCATTAATATGCAAGCCTGATGAGTACAGGGATCTTATATGTCTTGTTCACAGTTGTATTCCCATAGCCTGACCCAGAGTTTGGCAGAGAGTAACAACTCACTATTTGTCGAATGGATTAAAGAAAATACCATCCCATTCCCAAATACCATTGATGTCATCCCCTAAAACACTTTTTAATCCATCTTCACTGGCAATTCCCACTATGTACAACAGGCCTAGTACATCCAGTCATTTCTACTTGGATTAATGCAGCAGTCACTCAACATCTCCCCACTGCCACCCTGGGCCCCCTTCCAACACATTCCTCCACAGATCATCTCATCAAAATACAAATCTCATGGAGTCACCAGCTCCTACTTGGAACACTCTCCATGGTCCTTAGAATAAAGACTGAATTCTTGGTGTGGCCGGTAAGACTCTATACGGACTGGCGCCAGCCTAGGTGTCCAGCCTAATCTCATTCCACTCTCCCCTTCATTCTCCTGTTACTTGATGTCACTCTGTTCCCTTCTGTTGCAGAGCCTCTGCACAAACCTTCCTCTGCTGTCTGGAACACTCTTCTTCCCACCTTCTCTCAAATTCTCCTACTCATGCTCCAGATATCAATCAAGTGTCACTTCCTAGAGTTCCTGTTATATAAGCCCACAAAACCATATTGCTCTATTCAGAACAATTACTTCTGTTTGTCGTCATGTTATTATTAATGTCTGAGGGTTTTTGGTTTTGTTTTGTTTTTGTTTTGTTTTGTTTTTTAATGAATGATTGGCTTCATCTTGGACTCTGCTTTATCATAGAACAGACCATGAATTTTTTGCTCACTGTTGAATCTCTAGAGTCAAGAAGAGTGCTTGGTACATGGCTGGCTCTGAATAAATTTTTGTGGAATACGTGAAAGGCACCCTGTGAGGAACCAACGAGCTAGAAGTCAATACCAAATACACAAATGTAAAAAACTTCCTACCAATTCTGAAGTAAAGCTGAAGACAAAGACATTAGTGAAAAAAGTCTATGCTATGATGATGACGTGCTATCAAAACATTAAGAGGGCAACACAAACTGAAACAGCACTGACAACAGACTGGAGAAGACTGGGACCAAGAGAGTCTGCTTCCTTAAAGAACCAGAAAAGAACCAGTTCAAATAATTTGCTAAAACTATATAATTACAAGTTAGGTAATGACAGCAGCTAGGTGAAAGGTTACATTTACATATCCTATTAACAGCTCCTTGATTCATCAGCCTCTCTGGAAACTTTTAGCTATGCAAGGAAACCATTAAAACTTTCCGACTTGGCATTTTCCTTTATAAAAATTCTCCAAAAAAAATTCCTCGTTCCCTGGAAAATGTTTTAAAGACATTTCACTGTGGTCAATTAGGCATACAGTAATAGCTAGGTGAGGCAAGGCCACGAGGAAATGGCACGTAATAGAAAGAACCCACTTTGCCCCTGATTAAAGTCACTCATGTGAGACTTAAGGAAATCTGCACACTAAAAAGTTCAGAACACCACAGGAAATCACAGGTTAAAGGACAAGGCCTAATTTGTAACCCTCACTGTTACCGTTTTAATCTCCTAACACTAGAATCCACATAATTTTAAATTCTCTGGTGGGGAAGAGCTTATTAGGGAATTTTTGCCTCATCTTGGGCTTCTTTTAAAATAAGAGGTAATATTCACGTGCCTGAAAAGCAATCTAGTTATTTTTTCCTTTCATTTAAACCCATCAGTGACTCATGCAATAAACAGCAAGTCTCCTGGGTTTGTTTCTGAAGAGATCACACCAACAATTTCAACTGCATACTCCAGCTTTACTGGAACCAGTTTTCCAAAGATGATTTACTACTACCTGCCTGAGAAAGGACAGCAGGAAACTGGTGAAAATTCTGATCTTCAGAAATACAACAGACAATGATTATTTCCAATGTCATGCTGTTTGTGTGGAGAGAATGGAGGCACGAGAACTGTGCCAAACAAAATAGAAAGTGAAAATTGAAAGCATGCTGAACAACTGACATTACCAGATTTAGGGGGGCAGGGGAGGGGAGACTGTAGGGAGATAACCAACCTTTTCTACCTGTACAGTAAAAAGATTTTTAAATTCACAATTTAAGAAAAAAAGACATCTAGCAAAGTAGCATTGAAACACTAAGTGGAGTAAAATCTCACTAATTGAAAAATTTATGCAAGGGACTCTATGTTGGTCCAAACCCTAATAGCACATAACTTTGGCCCTCCCTGAATGTACTGATATTTGAGAAGTATGTGTGAAAATAACAGTTTGCTGATGCATTTAGTAGTGTAAATAGAGGTATATGTTTAACCTACAGAAGTTTTTGTTGCAACACTATAGAAACCTCCAGTTATATGCAAACAATCATCATGCTACTTCAAAATTAACACATCTTTGTATACACGTTTTCCTCAAATTTGTTGTAAAAGGTAACATCTTTAGCAGGTTCTGAGTTATGTATGCTAGCACTTAAAAATAATACATTCAACTTTAAAAACACTCTAAAATGCTAAATTTTTCAAAAAACACCTCTAATTAGTATTCACATAAAATTTTACTGCACTACAAATTAGTACTATTTTAAAGCAATTTCCTCTGGCATAGTTAAATGAAATCTTAATATCTGAAATTTTCAATAAGGCATTTTTTTAGCCATGGAAATAGCAGGTGGCAGTATTATTCTTCCATAATGGCCTCTGCCTTCACTTTTAAAAATTTCTACCACTGTCCTTTGTTTTGCTTATGTTATTTCTACGTGACTAAGCAGTCAATTGCACATTCAATGCAGGTAACAAAACTGTCCTTTGTGACTGCAGCTGCTGTTGGCTTAGCCTACAGAATGACAGAAATAATGGTAGAAAGAATGTTGTGCTTTTACTTCCCGGTACTTGTGGTCCATGCCCTCAAACAGAGTTTCCCCATGTAACAGGGAAGCTGATCTGCTGCCTTTATGTTTCTGCTGTGTCATTTAAAATTGTGCTTTATATACTACCTTTGTGTGTGCGTGTTTGAATACAGTTCCTTCCTTTCTCAATGCTGTCCTCTTAAACTCTCTGACTGAACAAGAGCCATTTGGAAATCTTGTTCATGTCCTCCCTGCTTTACGTGAGTTCAGGCAGCTCAGCTGGGCTGCAGCAGGCATTGTCGGGATGCTGCCAGATTGGTTGTATTCCCAAATCTCGCTGCCAATGTGTCACTCTTGTCCTTTTATGTTAAGCATGGCTAGTAGATGAGCTGAAGACAGTGTTCAGAAGTTCAAGCTCCTTTGGGCACAGATCCTAATCTCACAGTCACACATGATTTTGAGGAATGCCATGTATATGAAAAATTTCTGTTGCCACGTGGCTCCAGTCTGCTTGGTCTCCAAATTGGCATTGTAGAAAATTTTCTACTTTTTTCCCCCAACAAGCCTGAACTAAATACTGTATTGATTATCCAAACAGGAATATTTTCTTTGTATAAAGGAATGCCTATGAAGCTAACACAGAAACAAGCATCACTTTTATGCTGTCAAAATGAACAACTTCCACCATCTCTACTCACTCAGAACACACACACACAGAAAAATCTAAAGTTTTAAACCAGCAACGTCTGATAGAACTGTGGGCAATGATAGAAATGTTCTATGTCTGCTCTGCCCACTACAATAGCCACTAACCACATGTGGCTATTAAGTATATGAAATGTGGCTACTAGTGTGACTGAGGAATTAACAGTTTTTATTTTAATTAATTTAAACTTAGACAATGTGGCTAGTGGCTCTAAAGAATTATAAAGGATCTTAAGAGTTTGCCCTACTTGCAAGCTAACAAAGAAACATGCCACCGTTTCTTGGATGGGGGGAGAAGACATGAGATTCCTAATTCAGAGACAAAGGACTACATTACTCACAGACATTCTAGCAGGAGTATTAGCATAGTTGTGCCAATTCTCTGAAGCCAATTACCACAGTATGATGTGAAGAGGGCAAGTAATACCTATACACTAAATGATTTGCATTACAGAAGGGCAACCCTGAGCTTTTCCACTGGGCAGTAAGCCTACCTGTCCTTTGCTCCAGAGGGAAAAACTACTACTATATTCCAATCTATCTGCTATACAAATGTCCTTGAAAAAGTCTGAAATAAAAGTACTCAGAGCCTCTGCTCACAGAAACCTGAGTGACTAATGGAGAGTTATCTCCCAACAGTGGAGGTATCATCCATCTAAAATCCACCCATCTTTCCCTATCCTGCCCCAATACTCTGCTTCTAGCTGTATTTATTTCTTGCTCAGACCACTACAATAGCTTCCTAAGTGGTTATCACTGCAGTCTGTTCCCAGGCATTCGCCAAACAGTGGTCAGAATGTGCCTTGTAAACACAAATCTAATCATGTCACTGTTTCAGTGTTTGATGTCACCCACTGCCCTTAGGATCAACCCAACTCTCCTTAGCAAATTCCACAGGCCCTGAATGATGTGCCTCTAGCCATACATGTGGGCATTCCCCTTGCTTCTCCTAAAACGCATTCCTTTAGCCACACTAAACTTCTTTCATTTCCTTAAATGCAGAGGTCATAAAGTGGTGGCCCTGGGTTGAATTCCAACTACAAATGTGTCTGGTTTGGATCACGCAATAGTTTAAAAAGCATTTGGGCCATTTCACATTTATAAAATATGAGTTTTAAGTTCCTCTTTAAAAACCAGGACATCTGGCAACACTTGGCCTGCATCCCAACCTGACAACACTTGGCCGGAGCTGAGTACCTACTGTTCCCCTTAGACAAAACCTGAGTTCTCTGGTTGCCACACCTCTCCCTCCTGCTTTCATTTATTTATTCTTGTATGTTATCTACTGGATTTCCATGCTAATGCTTTATGTTCTGTTTCCCTTGCTCTGAAACACTCTTCAATCCTCCAACATCTTCACATGCCACCAGTTATTCTTCAGGTCTGAGTGTGTTCATGGGAAGTTTTCCCTGACCACGACCAAGCCCAGTGAGGATGAAGTGATGCACTGTATGGCACATACCCACCCATGCCCCTGCCATCCCATCCCATAGGTCTTCTGTGGTTCTCTGACTTACCCCATCAGGAGACTAATTTTCTGTTTACAGGAGCTAAATCGCAGGAGATAAAGATGACCAAAACTTGTCTCAGGATACTTCAGGGCACATGACACCACCACCAACTTTATTCAAATCCCTTTCTTAAAGCTATTTGTGTGTGGTTGTAACAATTACCTCTACTAGCTAACGGAGTTAAAAGGGTGAAGAAAGTTCTTATGCCCACAAGACACTTCCTGGCTCCATATTCATGACTATTATACCAAACCACATGGTTTCCAGGGCAATGACAGGATCTTTAATTTCATTTCACAAATAGGAAAACAAAAGTACTAAGAAATAAGGCCTAGTGTAAATTGAACTTCATATCCCTCAGGGGGTGCCCCTCAACAGTGCCTGTCTCCCAGTGTAAATTGAATCAAAGTTCTCAAAACCCACTACTGGTATGTAAAGCCAAAGAAATTCTACACTTATCTAGTAGATTAATTCTTCCTAGGAGCAGGAAAAAAATCACAGATGTCATTGAGTCGCACCAAATTCCACCTAGTCTGGTCAATCTTTCCCAGGTGGAATCCTTCCCCTTCTTTGTGCCAAGCCAGATTTTTTTTTTTAATGGTTAAAAACAAAACATAACAAAGCAAAACAACTCTCACTAACAATTTTGTAACTTTTTAAGTCAAATTTCCAGTCAATCCAGGGTCCATCAGACAGACCATTAAGTGTTCAAGTTTCAACTTATTAAAAATATTACATTCAATCTGTATTTTTTTCTATGCATTATAACATAATGTCACTTCTCAAGCAGTGGAGAAAAAATTGCATGTGGGCACCATGAATTGACTTACTGATTGAAGTTAAAATTGAGCTTTCAAGTATGCCTCCTCCCATTTGATGAAGTAGAAACATTTGAAATTTTATTTCAGAAAACATTAGCTTGGCTAAACTTGTTATTTGTTCCAATCTATTAAGTAGATTCACCAAATAATGATCTGAAAGGGCCTTTGGTAATGGACTCTTGATATCTTTCTACTTGCCATATGTAGTCATTAGAGTATATTTGAAGTTCATATAAAAATATTAGTCTCTAAGTTAGATTGGCAGCCCCTTGAAGGCAAGGAACACATTTTATATCTATTTTTAAAAGCACATAGCACAATACAGAAACTCATGGAAGGTCGGTAAAATTAGGAGTTCATGAATGACAGGACTTAGCTTTTTAAGTCCAAAGCTAACTTTCTTAGGCCATTTACCTGCTTTCTTCATAAAGTGAATAGAATAGTGCTAACAGTGTTTCTTGTTCTTTGATTTTAGACTGAAAAATTTACAAATGATAGGGCATATGTTGTTTGAGCTAAATGTCTGAACTTACTTTACTAAAATGAAGGTCTGTTTCCTGAATTGTTAAAATTAGAAACAAGTTTAAATTTGCACTGAAGATGGAAAAGAGGTCATAAAGATTGGCAAACATCTGAAGCAAAGATAGTTCTTATTTCCAAAGACTGGGGCCAATAACGATCTATTTGAATTCCCAGGACGATAAAAAAATGTAAGGTCCAGCTTTGTACATAGGGGTCGGTGGGAAGATGATTTCAATACTAACGACCAGATCCTGAAACATGAGTCTTTTATCTCAACAAAGCTACTGGCCAAATCAGCTAGAAAGATACAATCTCCTCTATGCCGAAGGCCTGAAGTCAGACGATTAGAACGCGGGACCTGTCATGAGGCCGGTGCATGAGACCAGAGACCATGGCTCAAAATCAAGTAAGACACCTAAGCCATCCCTCTAGACAGTCACAACGACCCTCATTGGTGGCCAGAGCAGACATACATTTTGCAGCCGAGAACACAGAGGGGCCAAAAGGCCATAGTGATGGGAACGGAACTGAAAGCAGACAAAACTCCCGATTGAACTCTTAAGTGGTGGATACATTACCTCCCGCTTTTGCCATCACCCTTCGTTGGAGTATTACACTCTGTGGCTGGCAACACAGCAGGAAGAACAGAGCTGGCAAGGATCGAAGAGAAGAGGGAATTTCCACCGCTTCCCGGCACTCGCCGGTCCTCTGGCACCCCCAGGTCGCAACTCGGCTCCGGCCCCTCTTTACCCGCGTGGCGGCCCCCACTTCTCCCCAAAACTAGTGTCAGGGGCGGGCCAGGGAACAGGGAAGTCTTTCTCACCCGTAGGGAGAGTTCTCCAAGTTGGGGGCAGAAAGGGCGAATATACAAATGCGCCCACGGGGTGAGGGCTCACGAAGTGCGAAGGGGAAAAGGACAGGGGGGGAGTGACCCCGCACCAACCGGCCAAGGTCGCGGTGGGTGGGGGAGAAGGGGGTCAGAGAGAGGTCTGGAGAGTGCGAAGAAGGCTCGGTCCCGCGCCCCTCCCCGGCCTGGGCGCGGGATTCTCCGAGCCCCGAGCAGCCCCGGAGGAAATCAACAACGGCCGGCGGCGCGGGGAAGCCGCGGGAGGGGGCAGCAGGATCCCCGCCCCGGTCCGGCTTCTGCCCAACTTCCCGAGCCCCCTTCCGCGCTCCCACCCTTACCTTGAGCCTCCCCGCAGGGCGGCGGCACCAACCTGCGCTGCCGCGGGCACAGTCCGGGACGGAAGCGGGAGCCGGCGGCGGCGGGGCGGGCGGAGTTAGTTGGGAGGCTCCGGCTGCCTGGGCGGGGACAGGCAGAGCACGCGGCGGCCGCGGCGGCGGCGGGGGCTCCCGCTTCCCGGCGCGCGTGGGGCCCAGAGCCGTCCGAGGCTCGCGCTCGACTTCCCGGGACAGCGCTCAGTCCCTCCCCCGGGGGCGCCCGGCCGCCCCCGCCCCCGCCCCGCGCTCTCAGCCTCCGCTCCACCCCTGCCCCCCGCGGGCGTGGGGCCGGGGAGGTTGGGAAAGAGGTCCACGCAGTTACCTCCTGGTCGCGTGCCGTTCCTCCGGCTTTCCCGGAGGGGATCGCTGGTCCCGGGTGTTTGGACTCACGCGCGGGCAGGAGGTGGCCAAGAGCTGGAACGCTCGCCTGTGAGCCACCGGGAAGGGGGTGAAGGCCCGGCCTGAAAGTCTGTCTTTGCTCCGCCCCAGTCCCGCGTCCCGAAAAGCAGTCCTGCGAGGTGGCCACGCCGGCGGCCGGGAGAGAGGCCGAGAAAAATGTCCGACACTCCCTCTGCCCGGCGCGGGCTTGGGAGGACATTCACCTAGAGAACCGAGGACCTCTCGCCCCTCCCCGCGCCCGGGGTTGGGGACTCCAGCAAAGAGAGTCCCCAACTGAGAGTGCAGAACTGGCAGACGGGGCACCGGGGTTGACTCTGTGAAAAAGATGCAATTTCCACTCACATACACACCCCCACCCAGTCCGTGGATTCAGACCACTTGGCTCAGGTCTTCGCAGTGCTTCTCGGTCAGCACCCCTGACCTGAGGGGACCCCCTATCCTAGCTTGGATTCCCACCTCTATCATCACATCCCTTTTCTTGGAAACCTTTTTAAAGTGCGCAGTGCACCCAGCGCGCACATTCTGACCATTTCGCCCCTAAGCTGCAAGAAAGGAACCCAGGAGCTAACCCTCTCCCCGCTTCACCCCAAAGCAGGAGAAACAGGGAGCTTGGGATCTGGGAAGATCCAAACAGAAGGTTTTATACCCAAGTGGCTAGATGCTGTGTGTTACGGAACCTCTCCCCCCACCCCCCAACACACACACCAATTGATACGCGTTTACTTCAATGCAGCTGTTTGCCACTGCCTTTACCCCTCTGCAAATAACCACCTGAGTGGGTTCACCGCGCCTTTTCCCGCTCCAACCTCTCCAAAGCCAGCAGCTTTTCATCTCCCGAAATCCCATCCTCCCTTCTCCCAACCTTCCATCCCAGATTCGGGCACGGACCCCAGCGCAGTGCTCAAGTCTTTCCAGGCACCTCCTCCTC
Organism: Rhinolophus hipposideros; assembly: GCF_964194185.1. NCBI lineage: Eukaryota > Metazoa > Chordata > Mammalia > Chiroptera > Rhinolophidae > Rhinolophus > Rhinolophus hipposideros. The sequence continues at coordinate 32,066,906 of NC_138053.1, forward strand.
CTGGGGTCTTCGTGTTGGGGGATGGGAGCAGGGAGCAGGCTGGGAGGAGGGACAGTGAAGGCGAGAAAGGAGAAGCCAGTGGACTAAGCCAGTGCGAACGAAATGAGTATGCGGGAGAGAGGCTATAATGAAGGAGGCAACCCCTCTATCTATAAGGGAACTCGCAGAAAAAAAATTTCTCTGTAAGGAAATCACCGATGCGAGAAGTGGATAGGTTGGAAAATCTGGACCTCCTCCCAACAGAATTCCAAGCGAGAGTCAAGGATAAACTTCAGGACCCAGAGCATGCCTTTACCCGCCCTAAATTCCGGTGAAGGCTGATGATCCCAAGCTCTTGGCCAGAGATGAGAAATTCATCCTGGAAAGTGATCATCTCTGACAAGATACAAGAAAACATTGTTGGGTCATTTTACAGCTTGCTGGTCTGTTCTTCTGCTGTAGGCATCCCTTAAGTCATTTATCCAACCCTCCCTCCTGACCTGGATTATTGACTGAAGCTAGCAGTTGGGACCTTCCCTTAAATAAGAAGTCACTTTTGCTGAGAGGAGAAAAAAATGGGGAGGGACAGAAGTATTAGTCTGTGGAGGTTGTTATTTCAAAGCTCAATTCATTGCATTTTTATGTCAAGATAATTTTCTTGTTCAATGGGTGAGCATATTTTTACTTTAAAATGTGGAAGAATGGTTGAGACGACACTTCCAATGTTACCTGATGGCAACCTTCTCTCATACCTTCAAAGTCCTGATGGGCACAGCTACAGCTTCATCTGTGTTGACAGAAAGCAAGTATGTTTGAAGAAGCCACTGCCAAGCCCGGAGTTTGTATTTTACAGCCTCAGAGCAGTCCAGCCACTGAGCACACAAGCTTAACAGATACTTATGGAGTGGAACCAACCACCTCCACTTCGAGGGTGAGAAGACTCCTTTCTCCTGGCCTCAGGGCTCCACCTCCCCTGAGGTTGGCTCTGCATTCTAGAAGTGTCATTACAAAACCAGTCCTTAGTGTCCCAGTTTTACTTTTATAAAGGCTACCTCCAATTCAATGATAAAAATCTCCTTTTAGTCCTTTATTTCCTCTAGTGCACAAAAGGCTAAGCTATTGCAAGTTCAAGGGACTAGAAGAGACCGGCTTGAATAAAAAGTGTCTCCTTTACTTCTCATTAAAAGGAAAATCATCTCTGAAACGGAACCTTATTAAACTTACACTCTGAATATGGCAATCCCTCTGTATCTATTAGTTATTTTACTTTTATGTTAATAGTACAATCTTGTTGCAAAAAGTGTCCAGTCAACTGACAGGGATGAAAGGTCCAGTTTTTTTTTTTCCCCTGGAAAAAATTATTGTAGACAAAAAGAATGGGAGAGTTTAATTTACAAGCAGCAGAATTGATCTCAGGCAGTGTTACTAAGTAGACGGAGATGGACATCCATCCAAATCCTCCACTTTTTGCAATTTGCCTTTGCAGCAGCCTTGTCTACCTAATATTAACAGTTCTCCAAGTCAATCCACCTCACACAAAAGTGTGAAGGACTTCAGATGCTGAAGTCTAGTGTGTGTCTTGGAAAAGAGTGACCTTTTGAGGGAAGTGACAGAGTAAAAGAAGCTCCATGGAGAATCATTTTTATACTTATTTTTAGACATTTTTGTAGTCATTTTATTGTAAAGATGTGTCCAATGGACATAACTTATCCTGACCAACTTGCAGAATGTGCAGGCCTACAAGCTTCCCTGAAAAGAAAGAAAAGTGCTCCCTTCCTCATGCTCCAGCATTTCAAATAAGATCTAAGAGCACCCAACCTTGATTGAGAACAGAAGGTTACACTCAAATAGTAGAATAAGTTTCGAATTGGTAATATCAAACAGTCTAGTTTGCTTATATACATTCAGAACAACCAGAGAAAATAATTAATTTCAATTTACAAGTCATCAAAAATCACCTTGTGAGCCACATAATGAATAGCCCCATATGTTTGTTCTTTCATAAATAAATTTTTCTCTGAAATATAGACATCTGTCATGGAGTCAATTATCTTGCACAGCATGTGCTATAAAAGCACATAAGAGAAATAATATACTACATTGCTTATTTGAAAGTGATCAGGAATGCTTGGCTCCATGCTGGCATGTCTTTAATTTCATGGTGTTAAGAAAAAACTGTAGGAGTATGAAATAGCAAACCTTTTCCTACTGTAGTACTAATTCAATTACCTATCATGATATATACAGAAGAAAAAAGTTTCCCCATTAACTGGCAGAAACACTATGGGACTATTTTCTTGTCTTCCTCTACTATCCCCTGTGGTGAGAAGGTGAACATGAAGTTTCCCTTGAAAACAAACGGATAACCATACTCTGATCAGCTCCAGGGGTTTTCAGAAGTACCAGGCTAGGAATGGCATTCTAAAGACATAAATTATCATCTAAATGAGGCTAGACAGTTAGGAAACTTATGCATCAAACAGACCTCAAGATTTAAAAAGTGCAATAGGACATAGTTAGGCCCAGTCAAACCTCCTGATGTAATGCAAATGTGAAAACTCTTCCTTTTCTCAGACAAACTCCCATTCTCCCCCTTTCGCTGTATGATGCACACATAAATAACATACCAAAATATTTTGCAAAAAGCTCTGCCAGATTAAGTACTCAGAGCCTTCTTGAAAACCTCATATTACTTTCTCTTGTGACGCTTTAAAATAGACTTGAAAAAAATTCTTAGGAATATTTTAATAGCTTCCCAGCGAGTCGAATGTATTATCATTATGGTACAAAGAGCATCATTCATTTTTAATTCTCGGCTCCACAGGTGTTCCCTGCCCAGACTGTGGTTGACACTTAGAGGGCCTAATTATGATTCATATATCCCACATTCCCCAGGAATTGGTCCTTCTAATTTCACACAATCACTTTATTCACAGTAGAAAAATACATTTCAGTTTTAGTAGCTACATGTAGTGCTTCTCAGTCCTGACTGCAGGATTTAAATCATCTGGGACCTTTAAAAATCCTGATGCCTCAATGGTGCTTCAGACCAAATAATCAAGACTATCTGCGGTTGTGACCTGAGGATAGGTGTTCCCAGGTTTAATTCCCAGGTTTTTATGTGCATTCAGGGGAGCCATTGGTACAGTATAAACACATAGGAAATAAAAATAAAACCATTCTTTTTAAAAACACTATTTAATATGAACTGATATACTCATTAGGTGGAGTTTTTCACTTTGTTTTAAATTAAGAAAGTTGTTAATTTGGTTTAACCAGGTAAGTTTTCCATACCAAATTATCTTCTCTCTACCGAGCTTTCTGGCTAAGATAGCAAAGCTGGCTCACAATGAATGTCCATGACCTCCCCTCATTTGGGTGGGTTTGTTACTGGAATCGAAGTCATAGATCACTGCAGGAAAACAGACTTGGGGAATATTGAATCTAATAAATCTTATATTCCCAAAGGTAATCCCCTTGAGCTATTAAGCCAATATCCAATTTAGCAGTTAAAATACAGACACATGCTATAATTAATTATTTCTATAAAGTGCAAGATTTTGAAACAAAATAATTACAAGGACAACCAGGATCATCAATTTTATGTAGATTCATTGCTAATGAGAACCAAATATTTGATTCTGAAAAAGGAGTTCTAAAATGTTGCTGGAAATTTCACATAAGTCGTTAATACTTTGAATATGCTTGTGGGGAAAAAAATTAATCTAATCCCAAATGAATAAGTGATAGATTTTACATATACTATCATGGTATAAGCCATAAAAACTTTCGCCATGCACAATTTAGTATTCTGGGATAAAACAATTGATAGAAAATGGATATATTGGAGAAGCTGTATAGGCTAGTTGTAGTTGAATGAACAGTAGAAATTACAAGGTCAAGTAAAGTCTAAGCAAATACTGCTTTTCTTCATTGCCTTATTTGGAGAGGTAGCAGTGTAAGATGATGGTATGGCAGAGATGAAAGCTGGCATAGCCACTGAACCTGGAAATCAATGTCTCCAACCCTGCTTCACCAGCTTTGATTTTTTTTTTTTAAATAAGAACTTCAGTGAACTTATTGCCAAATGGACTCATTTCCTAATAGATAATGGGAATCCCCCATATTTTTCAAGTGAAAAATATACACAGACTTATCAGTGCAAATAAATGATATTAGAAGGACCGATACATTCTTTGAAATTGGGTATATGATCTCAAATTTGTTGAATTCTTTTTAAGATACATTATACAGTATTACCCCCCCCCCTTATCTGCAGTATTGCTTTCTGTGGTTTCAGTAACCCGCGGCCAACCCCGGTCTGAAAATATTAGATGTAAAATTCCAGAAATAATAAGTTTTCCACTGCATGCCGTTCTGAGCCGCATGACGAAATCTCGCGGTGTTTGGCACTGTCCCACCTGGCTGGGAAGCCCGCCTCCGCGCCCGTGTGCGCTTTCCGTCCGGTAGGTGTGGCCGCCATCGTGATTATCAGAGCCACTGTGGGGCTCACAGTGCGTTTGTTCAAGTAGTCCTTATTTTACTTAATAAACGCCCCCAAACGCGAAACATTGGGATGCTGACGATTCATCTATGCCAAACACAAGCCGTGAAGTGCTTCCTTTAAGTGAAAAGGGGAAAGCTCTCCGCTTAAGGAAAGAAAACAAGAAAAAAATCGTACGCTGCAGCTGCTACAAACTACGGCAAGAACGTATCTTCGATTTATGCAGTTGGGAAGAAGAAAAAGAAGCCACGCTAGTTGTGCCGTTGCACCTCAGACTACAAAAGTTGCGGCCACAGTGCGTAAGAGCTTAGGTACGATGGGCAAGACATTAACTTGGTGGATGGAAGGCATGTGAAGACAACCTGTGCCCGTTGGCCACACGTGTTGCGCCAGGAAGCACTGAGCCTGTACGGAGACTGCAGCAAGCGACCCCCTGAAACTGGTGACACGAAGCCATTTAGTGCAAGCGAGGGAGGGCTACACCGATTCAGGAACAGGTTTGCACTGAAAAACATAGTAATGACTAGAGCAGCTGCATATGCTGATGAAGAAGCTGCTGTCACATTCCTGGCACAGTTGAAGAAGTTGATGAAGGAGAAAGAATGCTATCCAAAGAAAGTCTTCAATTGTGATGAAATTGGGCTCTTCTGGGAGAAGATGCTCCATAGAACCTGCATTCATCAAAGTACAAAGGAGGAACCGGGGTATAAAACGTGGAAGGACAGATTAACTCTGGAACTAGGTGGCAATGCTGCAGGGCAGATGATAAAGCCAGGTGTGCGGTACGGAGCCAAGAACCCAGGGGTGCTCAAAAACAAAAACAAAAATTATCTGCCCGTGTTCTGGCAACATAATCAGAAAGCCTGGGTGACAGACATCTTGTTCATGGAATGGTTCCAGCAAGGCATCACGAGAAGAAGAAAGGTGAGCACAGTATAGTACAATGTTTTGAGAATAAGACCACATTCACCTAACTTTTAACACAGTATACTGCTACAACTATTCTATTTCATTATTAGCTATTGTTGTTAATCTCTTGCTATGCCCAATTTACAAATGAAGCTTTATCACGGGTAGGTATGTATAGGAAAAAACAGTATATATAGGTTTTGGTGCTGTTCATGGTTTCAGGCATCCACGGGGGGCCTGTAACACATCTCCCTTGAATAAGCGGGGGACTACTCTGCTACTCTGGATCTCCCAAAATAAATATGGAATACATTATTGTTGGAAAAAAGATCAATGTTATTTTCAAAAGACACGATCTGCATCCTGTGTCATAGCATTCTGTTTCTTTTCATTGACTTGAAAGCCGAAAATGAAGTATATTTCCTGCACACATAGTTTTCTTTCTCATCATATTTGTACTTTCTTTTCACTTTGCAGCTGTAGATTTGAGTCTTTATTTTAGATTCTTAATGTGATGATATTGGAGATGTGGTTTCACCAAGAAAAATCTCCAGATGTATAAAGAATAGCATAGATTTTTGTCCAGTCATAAGTAGCAGCAAAAGAAAACCACATAAGACTGAAGAAAATTTTTGTTTTTATCATGAATAGAAAACAATATTTTCAAGGTAGCACACAGGACTCCAGAATACCTGATTCTTAGTATTGTGCATTTATTGTTAATGAGTTGTGTGACATGCCCATCACATCTTTTCTCTGGGTCTCAGTTTATCCAATACACAGTGAGGAGTTGGCCTAGAGGACTGCACATTTCCTTCAAAAAGAACATGAAATTCTTCTATGAAAAAAATTCTATAAGTATTGCAAGGTTTGCTTTGAGAGTAGACCCTTATGCTTCTAAAATATTGATGGCTACAAGAGGAAAGCTATTTTAAAATGCCAGCATTTTCTTAATGTTTGAGCAGCCAGAAACTATGCTGTGGACCTTTAGGAAGATGTGCTAGGAGGATACACCAGTGGGCATTTTTCCTCTCCTGAGATAAACGCCTGAACCTCCTCAGGAAAGGACACCCAAGACGTTGGATGCCTGAAATCTGCAGCAGGTGTGGAGGGATTGGTCCAAGTGTACTCTGGTCAGTGGCAGCCACGCTGGTCCCAGCAGCAGAGCAATGAGAGAGATGGCCAGTAGGAGGGTTGCTGTGTATGGGTATGAGTAACGGACTCTCTGAACAGCAATCGTGAATATCCAAGTTTAAATTTCCCTGTCTGCATTATCTACTTCTCATCCCCATACTCTGTCTCTGCTAAGTTTTGGAGAAGAAGGGAAAGATATGGGTCGATGCTTAGGGAAGAGCTGTGCAAAACATCTGTAACAGCTGCAGCAGTGGGGGAATGATGGTGTGACCTGCAGAGCAGCCCGGGGTAGCAGTGCAGAGGGAGAAGCAAGGAGGAATTCCAGGACTGATTTGTAGAACATGTAATGAACCTTGAATTGCTTGGGAAGGGGGACATGATAAAAGGCAGCCCTTTCTATCAGTGTAGCTAGGTGGAGGATTGGATTACTATTGGAGTATTAAAGGGAAGGCATCTGAGGATGAGATTATTGAGGGCAATTGCGTTATAAGAGATTTGCTATTTGTTGAATGCTTGCTATGTGCCGGGTACCGTGCTATACCCCTCACGTACTGCATCTTGCTGTCTTCCGGGGCGGGGGGTGGGGGGGGGAGCTGGGGAGGAAGAAATTAGAGAAATATGGTGATTCAAATGATAGTTCTCATTCTTTCTTACCATGGCTGTTCCATTAATCACTACTCCATAGCTACACATTAATAAATATGTGGCTTTTGTTTTAAGTTTTACAATAAAAAAAATCCATTGTGGTATGCAAAATAATGGCTTTCAAAATGTCCACACCCTAATCCCTGGAGACTATGACTACATTACCTTACATGGAAAAGAAACTTTGCAGATATGACTAAGGTTAAGGACCTTGAGACAGGGAAATTTTCCTGGATTACCTGGGTAGGCTCAGTCTAATCACACGAGTCCTTCAGAGTGAATGAGGAAGGCAGGACAGTTGGTCAGAAAGATTCAGTCATGGAAGAAGAGGCAAGAGAGATGAGATGTGAGAAAGACCCCGTGGGGACAAAGCCCCAAAAAACAGTTTCCAGGCTCTCGGCCTCACAATAGAAAGGTGCTGGCTCGGGTAGTAAATGGCCATCAACTGTGATCAGATGGCCAGCAGCTGTGGCTAGTTGGCCGTCAGCTGTAACCCGTAAGCCATTAGCCACTAATATAATGGTCGTGGCTACGCTAGCAGAAAGAATGGGGGCAGGCAAGAGCGGATTGCAGAGAGGCAGATGCCGCCGGTGAGAATATATTGATTTGACTCCCCTATCTATGGCTCCATGGGTGTTCCTTTTTGGCCTCACCATGTCCTGCGTTCTTGGGCGGGGAGTGGGAGCTGAGACCCTGCACGACAAATGGCGCAGCGAGCAGGGTCCCCCACGTGACAGACCCCATGGCTATTTCTGACTTTGAAGACAAGGAATATGGGTGGGTCTAGAAGCTGAGAATGACTCCTGGCCAACAACCAGCTAGGCAACAGGGCCTCCCTAGGGCCTCCAGAAAGAAAGGCAGCCCTGCCAACACTTCAGTTTTGGCCTGGTGAGAGCCACTTTGGACTTCTGACCTACAGAACTGTAAGATAAAAAATGCGTGTGTTCTAAGGTGCTAGTTTGTGGTAATTTGTTACAATATCTGTAGAAAAGTAATACATCGACTAAATCTGGAATGAAAGCTAAGACCCATGCCTCTTCACTTGTGAATCCCAGTACCTTGTATGGGATTGATTTTTACTTCGAGTAAATGTTGGATGAAGAAAGGAAGGTTAAAAGAGAAGGAGAGAGAGAGTATTTAAGGTTCTTGGATCCCAATTCCAGTTAGTGAAACCCCAAACAAAGGAGATTCTATCCTCATGGAGCTTGGGGCCCAGCACAGTGGCACATGGAAGCATTCTGGTTCCCCAAACTGGAAGCTTTCTGAGCCCTCTCCTTTTGGGTTGTTTTGGGAGACTTTATTACATAGTCAGGATTGATTAACTCACTGGCCATTGGTGATTGATTCATCTTCTAGCCTCTTTCTCTTCCATGGAAATAAAGGGGTGGGACTGAACATTCCAACCCTCTATTCCATGATTGGTTCCCCTGGCAACCAGCCTCCAACCTTAGGTGCTTTCCAAAAGCCATCTTCAATAACGTAAACCCAGTTGTGGTAGAAGGGGATTTGTTATGAATAATAAGACAGCTTTTTCACCTTTATGGTTCTGAAGTATGTTTTCAGGAACTGAAAACAAGAGACAAATATTATAACCAAAAATTCTCCCATTGCTCTTATCACTCAGGAAATTCCAAGGGTTTTAGGAGCTGTGAGCCAGGAACTGTGGATAAAGATCAAATATATGTGAGAAATATATTGTGGTCATCTGAATGACCACATATATGTATATTTCTTTTTTTTTTTTTTACATATGTATATTTCTTATTATAAATCACAGCATCACAGGAAAACATAAGTCTTCATTTTCAAAACATAAATATTTTTGGAAAAGTGAAAGAGAAATTTTATAACTAGTCAGGGAATCAACAGTAGGCATAGAATTGGTGAGACAGAAGAGTGGAATGGAAGGTCAACATGTTGCAGCTAATGTTTGGAGAGCTCTATTGTGTCATTCTTCTGATTGGATGTAAACACTCTAACATGCCTCAATAGTTTTTGCCTTGTATCCCATCTACCAAGCCACTCTTTGTGAAACAAAAGTCTTTTTGCAAAAGACTTTTAGTGTTGTTATTCTTGCATTTCACATAATTAATAGTTTTAGAGCATTGTTGATTTGCATAGTTTATCCTTTATACTCGTATTGCTAGTACAGAATTAAATCTTATAATCTTACTCAAATGAATAATGAATCTTATCACACATGTATACTCTACCATCACCCTAGAGGAAGTCCTTCTTATTTGTTTTCAAGTTTTCAACTTGTGAAATACATCACAGCTACCAAAGGTTTACAAAAATGTATCTATACAGTTAAATAATCACAAATTAATCTCAGATATACACACTCAGTTTAAGAAATTTAGAATATTGTCAGAATTTCAGAAAGGTCCTATGTGTTTCTCCTCAGTCATACACTCCTCCTTTCCCCAGAGATAAATAACACCCTGAACTTTTTTATGATTCCCTTACCATTCCTTATAGATGTCCCATATTTGTACGTATTCCTAAACAAAAATCAGGTTTTATATGTTTTTGAAATTTGTAGAAATGAAATATTCTATCAAAACAATACACAAGAGAATTTATGTAGATACACACAAACTATATATTTAAATATATATATATATATATATGTATATATCTATCTATCTATATATATATATGTATAAAATTAACAAGGTAATATACAAAATACTCTTGAGGATTTTTTTTCCAGTAAACATTATGTACTGGTGGTTCTTACATGCTGACAGAGTTGTAATTGACTCATTTTCATTGCTCTACATGAATATGCTGCAATATATTTATTAAACTCTTAATGAAGATTTGAGAGGTTTCCAGGATTTTACTGATACAAATAATACTGAGCAAACATTCATATGCATGTTTTCTGGTGCATGTGTGGAGAGTTTCTTTAGGGACTATACCAAGGAGCAGAATTGCTGGGCCATGGAGTATGTGCTCGTGAAAGTTTATTAAGCCTTGCCATTGTTTTCCAAAGTGGTTTCACGAATTTCATCTTTATTAGTTTTTCTGTTTAAAAAGATTCCTAACTGGTGTTTCTACCTCCAGTTTTTCTCTAAATCAATCTATCCTGTCCACTACCATTAGTCTTGTCTTCTTAAAAATGCTACTTTCGGTATATATATTCTTTCTCACATCCTGAACACTCAAGAACCTACTAGTGAGGGGAAACAGAGCTTTGCCACCCATAAATATGTCTTTTTGGGGATATTGATTATTTTCAGTTGGTTATTTTTAAGGAAAAAAAAAGATTCAAGAAGAGCCTTTTACCTCCTCTTTAATTGCTTAAAATAATTCAGATAGAAAAACCTCCTAAAAGGGAGTTATCACCTTAACATAATATGAACTAACTGTGGCAGACAGGGAGGAACCTTGCAAAGCCATGTTGTTAGACTTCCCTCTGTGTCCCATTGTTTCTGGGTAGCCCAGCAAGAATTTGTTTACCAAATGTTTACTCTTTCATCTACCTGTGAATTGCCTGCTTTCCCCTTCAAGTCCCGGAGTCTGACCTCCCTCTATTTAGTCCAAAATAGCATATAACCGTAACTACCCGGTTTGTCCTCGGAGCCCATATTCTTACAGAACCTCCATATGTACTTATGTAATAAATTTGGTTATTTGCTCCTGTTAATACGTTTCATGTCAATTTGATTATTACATTAGCCAGAAGAACTTAGAAGAATAGAAGGAAAATTGTTTTTCTTCCCCTACAATAGCAACTTGTCTATATTAACAATTCCAAACTCTTTTGACATCTATTCATATTCACCACTTGGCAGTGTAAACTTTCTGTGCTATATAGGCTGATCTTTATCATTTTGCCCCCTTAACGCATGTTCTTTTTTGCCTTTGAAGTTTTGCTCCTAAAATCTCCCTACCCAGAATCCATCTCTTTCCTCTCTGCTTCCTGAGTACTATGCATTCTTCCTTTGTTGTGATAACTTCCCTGGCAGTTTCCATCTGCATTCTCTAAAGTCTCCTAGCACTAAGAACATGCTATTCAGTCATTCATTAACACACAATTTGGGGGTTCATATTATATGAATTTGTTAAGTATGCAAGGACAAAAGCCCAGGGCCCTAAGATAGTTAAGGAGCTTGCTTTCAGAAAAATGTGCCCATTAGTTATGCATCATTCTTCATGCAGAGGCTGGATGACAGTTTGTCATGGGTGCTTGAGGGAAGCAAAGGTTACCTGGTCAGTTGGACCTGATCATTACCACTGTCCCCTTTAATGTATGATTCTGTGGCTCTATGACTTGCCATCAGAGATCTGGTATGGAGAGACCTCTACATTTTGATTCTAACCTTCCTTTCCCCCTTTATCTCTCACCAGGCACTGAAAGGATCCTTTCCTCTAGTCCAATTGGTCTTCTTCCTATCTTCCAAATTCACTTTTCCTGTCTGTTTCCAAGTCTCTTCTTTGGCACCTCCCTCTAGGACCTTAACATTCCACCTTGCTCTCCATCGTCAAGAACTCTTTAGAAAGCATTTCCTAGCCTTCTTAGCTTAGTATGGCCCTCTACTCTCAAAGAATTTTTGGTGCTCAACATATATTAAGTTAGCTATCTTTTTGTGTATAAATGTGAAAATCAGGAACCATGACTTAAGGTCGGGTGAGCACAGTGTCTTGAACAGTGGTGTTATTCAAAGACTAGCTCTTGATTGACAGATAATGGGTACTGCTGACATAACTCTGATTCTGGTTTCTATTTTGGTTTTATAGATGGCAGATGTATTTTGCATTCAAGCTTATATTTCCTACGCTGGATTAAGTCACACAGAAAGATTTATGCTTGAATCTTTAACTGGAATATTGTTTTGTTATGGTTATTTTTGTTTTGTTTTACTTTTCCAGCCTACTAGTATTAAACACAGAATGAAAATCAGGATTTGGGACACATATAATCCATGGGTGTTGCCAGATTTCTATGTATATCCACAGTCGGGATATTTGCCATCTGTGATATTTCAATATAATACAGGTCCCCTATTTCTGACCTAATCTTTAAGCTTTTTGAGCATTTTTAATTGTTTTCTTTGTGTTAGACCTAAGAAAGACCAGCTTCTGATGTAAGGTGGTTTGACCTAAGATTAGTGAAAAAAATTGTATCTTACTTAGTTTTCAAATCTTGGTATTTTTAGACACATAAATTTTCTTTTAAGCCTAGCTTCATTTAAATGCTAATGTCTGTTTTCATGTGGCCAGTTTCTTGTTCTACTCTGTATATCCTCAGAGCTGGTCTGAGTGTGGAGATTCCATTCACTTCAAAGGAAACTTTATGCTTAGATCCGCTCCACAGGGGTGCTCAGATGAAGACAAGAAATGATCCCTATAGCTACCCCCACCTCCCGCATTTGTATGGAAAATAAAAAGAAAGATTTCCCAATGTACTTAACATTCTCAATAATTGAATCAGTACTGCATACTGGAGCATTCATACACTATTGCTAGTTCACAATCTTAAAAAGCCTTTTCATCACTGGGGCATTAAAGGTATGTCGGGATGGTAGGATATCCTAGTTTGCCTATTACTTTCTACACTATATACTGTGTTATTACTTTCATGTACATATACTGAGAATAATTTCATGCTGTGGGAGATAATTGACAACATGATAGATAGACATACTTTATATGCAAAAAATATTTTAAAGGCAGAACAAGATATATTATTTATTTATTTATTTATTTATTTTTTAAGATATATTTTTTAATATGGTCATATAGTAGCTATTAAATGTCCAGTAGGTGTTTCTTCAGTGGTTTGAAAATTGCAGTTAATCCTATTTTAATCTGCTTAGATTTAAAAATTTTCTCTTCTGTTTTTTTTTTTTTGGGTGGGGGTAGCCTTAAAATATGTATGATTTAGAGCTCATCAATTTGGAGATAGGAAATGATTATTTAAATTGCCAATATTCTTTATTCTCAAAATTAAGTGGCATTTTCCATTAATTTAATATTTATAATTAAGAACTTTTTTCTTTCACAGTATTGATATGACTTAAGAAGACTGTTTAGGTACAACTAATTTGAATTGGAAAAATAGTAATTAACATTACTATTAACATTAGTAATTAACATACTAATTAGTAATTAACAAATAGTAATTAATATAACTATTAACATTACTACTGTCAGTTGATTTTTCCTTAAAATTTATAAGCCACTTTTACATCCAATACTTCATTGGAAACTCACAAAAATTTTTTTTTGTGTGCCAATATGAAATGAAATTAATTTTATGATCTCCCTTTTATGTATGAGGGAACTGAGGGCTAGAGAAATCAAGAACTCACCCAGGAACTATAGAGCTGGAGAGTAACACAGCTGGGATTCCAGTCCTCATTTTGTTCCTTCTAACCCCAAATTCTTGACTATACACTACTGCCTGTAAATGGTAGATGGGCCTTTAAAAGGAAAAGGTTTTGAATCCTGCTTTTTATTCTAATAGCTACTTTGTGTAACTGACTCTCCTTCCCTGTGTGAAGAAGTGGTGTGTTTTATAAAAATTGTATATAAACACAGTTTATTAAATATAAAATCTATGCACAGATTTTTGTCTGCTGGCATTTAATCTATAACAAAAATAAAGATGATCATAATGACTATATTAGATGTTTGGGTAATAAGGCCAAATGGATCCTGTTGCAGGAATTTTTCTTTTTTTTTGCTTTCTTTCCCGGGATAATCTGGTTTAACTGATTCTTATAAAGTAATTATAAAGTAAAGTCCATATTTTTATAATGAATTCATCATCTGATTCATCTTAATAAGTGTTAGTACCATCACCTTTTGGACTTGTATGGAAGTTTGAGATAAGAAAGATAAGAAAGATACATTTTTTTTGTTTTTCAATTGTAGTAGACATGCAATATGACATTAGTTTCAGTTGTACAGCATAGTGGTTAAACATTTATATAATTTATGAAATAATCCCCCTGATAAATCTAGTAGTCACCTGATACCATGCATAGTTATTACATTTTTGCCTATATTCCCTAAGATATATTTTTTATATCCTAGTGACTTATGTAAGTGCCAATATGTACTTCTTAATCCCTTCATCTTTTTCACCCATCTCTTCAATCCCCTTGCCCTCTGGCAAACATCAGTTTGTTTTCTGTATCTATGAGTTTGCTTCTGTTTTGTTTATTTATTTTGTTTTTCTAGATTCCACATATAAGTGAAATGATATGTTTGTCTTTTTTGTCTGACTTATTTCACTTAGCATAAGATTTCATTTTTTTATGGCCAAGTCATACAAGTATATACAGAGGGTGCCAAAAAAATGTACACACATTTTAAGAAGGGAAATGTATACACATTTTAAGAAAGGAAAAAAAACTGTATTAAAATTGTGATACTCAATATATACCAATAACAAAAAGTGAATATAAATCATGTGTATACATTTTCTTGGCACGTGCAGAATATGTACCACTTCTTCTTTATCCGGCAGTTATCGATGGACACTTAGGTTGTTTCCATATCTTGACTATTGTAAATAATGCTGCAGTGAACATAGGGAGGCATATATCTTTTCAAATTAGTATTTTGGATTTCTTCAGATAAATACCCAGAAGTGAGATTGCTAGATCATACGGTAGTTTTATTTTTATTTTTTTGAGGAACCTCCATATTGTTTTCCATAGTGGCTACACCAATTTACAGTCAACCAACAGGGCACAAGAGTTCTCTTTTCTTTTCTTTTTTTTTTTTATTAATTTTATTGGGGTGACAATTGTTAGTAAATTTACATAGATTTCAGGTGTACAATTCTGTATTACATCGTCTATAAATCCCATTGTGTGTTCACCACCCAGAGTCAGTTCTCCTTCCATCACCATATATTTGATCCCCTTTACCCTCATCACCCACCCCCCCACCCCCTTACCCTCTGGTAACCACTAAATTATTGTCTGTGTCTATGAGTTTTTGTTTCTCATTTGTTTGTCTTGTTCTTTTTGGTTTATATACCACATATCAGTGAAATCATAGGGTTCTCTGCTTTTTCTGTCTGACTTATTTCACTTAGCATTATTCTCTCGAGATCCATCCATGTTGTCACAAATGCTCCTATATCATCTTTCCTTAACGCCGAATAGTATTCCATTGTGTATATGTACCACAAGGAGTTCTCTTTTCTCCACATCCTCACCAATGCTTGCTGTTTGTTGATTTATTGTTGATAGCCATTCTGACAGATATGAGGTGATATCTCATTGTGGTTTTAATTTGCATTTCTCTGATGATTAGTGAGGTTGATTATCTTTTCATATGTCTATCGACTATCGGTATGTGCTCTTTGGAATGTCTATTCAGGTCATCTGCCCATTTTTTAAATCAAATTATTTGTCTTTTTGTGTTGTATGAGTTCTCTATATATTTTGGATATTAATCCCTTATCAGATGTATCATTGCAAATCTCTTCTCCCACTTAGTAGGTTGTATTTTTGTTTTGTTGATGGTTTCTTTCAATGTACAGAAAAATTTTAATTTGATGTAGTCCCATTTAGTTTTCTTTTGTTTCCCTTGCTCAAGGAGACATATCTCCTGCCCCCACAAAAATAAAATATTACAAAGAGCAGTGTTAAAGAGTTTACTGCCTATGTTTTCTTCTAGGAGTTTTATAGTCTATGGTCTTATATTTAAGTCTTTAATCTATTTTGAATTTATTCTTGTGTATGGTGTGAGAAAGTGGTCTAGTTTGATTTTTTTTGCATGTTATCTGTACAGTTTTTCCAACACCACTTATTAAAGATACTGTCTTTACTCCATTGTATGTTTTTTCCTTCTTTGTCATAGATTAATTGACCATATAGGTATGGGTTTGTTTCTGGGTTCTCTATTCTGTTCCATTGATCTATGTGTCTGTTTTTATACTGGTACCATACTGTTTTGATCACTGTAGCCTCATAGTATAGTTTGATATCAGGTAGCATACTTCCAAGTTTGTTCTTTCTCAAGGTTGCTTTGATTATTTGAGGTCTTTTTTGTCTCCATATAAATTTCAGGATTATTTGTTCTCTGAAAGAATGTTCTGTGAAAGAATGCTATTGGTATTTTGATAGAGATTGCATTGAATCTGTAGATTACTTTGGGTAGTATGACTATTTTAACAATATTTATTCTTCCAATCCATGAGGACAATATATTTTTACATTTATTTGTATAAATTTCAATTTCTTTCTTCAGTGTCTTAGAGTTTTCTACATATAGGTCTTTCATCTACTCGGTTAAATTCTAGCTGTTTTATTATTTTTCATGCACTTGGAAATGTGATTTTAAAAAATTCTCTTTCTGATAGTTTGTTATTGGTGTTTAAAAATGCAACCAATTTCTGAATTTTAATTTTGAATCCCACTACTTTAATGAATTCATGTATCAGTTCCAATAATTTTTTGGTTCTCTTTCTATAGTATTATGTCATCTGCAAATAATGACAGTTTTACCTTTTCCTTTCCAATTTGAATATCTCTGTTTTGTATCCATATTATGTATATTCCTTTATTTGCATCTGGCTTTATATATTAGAATGTCTGTTTTGTATCCATATTATGTATATTCCTTTATTTGCATCTGACTTTATATATTAGACCTCACACTAGAACTATTTATTAGTTCTTTCTTTTTTCAGGGGTTAGGCACTATTAAATAAGGTGAATTAACTGATTCCTGGATGAATTATTTGTCTTTGTACATTTCTAGAGTGGTAAAGAAATTTCAACCAAGTGTTCACAGGGCTAGTTCATTCATCCGTTCATTCTTTTTTTTTTGTTTGTTTGTTTTTTTTTAATTAAAATTTACTGGGGTGACAATTATTGGTAAAGTTACATTGCTTTCAGGTGTACAATTCTGTAATACATCATTTGTATATCACATTGTGTGTTCACCACCCAGAGTCAGTTCTCCTTCCATCACCATATATTTGATCCCTTTCACCCTCATCTACTACCCTCTTCCCCCCCACCCTCTGTTAACCTCTAAACTATTGTCTGTGACTATGAGTTTTTTTTTCATTTGTTTGTCTTGTTCCTTTGTTGTTTTCAGTTTTATGTATCACATATCAATGAAATCATGTGGTTCTCTACTTTTTCTGTCTGACTTATTTTGCATCACATTATAATCTCAAGATCCATCCATGTTGTTGCAAATGGCACTATTTCATCTTTTCTTATGGCAGACTAGTATTCCACTGTGTATATATACACAACTTCTTTATCCAATCATCTATCAAAGGACACTTTGGTTGTTTCCATGTCTTGGCCACCATAAATAAAGCTGCAATGAACATCAGGGCACACATCCATTCATTCTTTATCCAACAAATATCTACTGAAAACCTACTATGTGTTATTTACTGTTCTAGTAGCTGGGAAACACTAGTTAAAGTAAAGAAGCAAAAGATTTGTTGTAACAGAGCAGTGGCTGTTAAAAATGTGGTCCCTGGAACCCTGGAGGTTCTGTTACCCTTTCAAGGGGTCCATGAAGTCAAAACCACTGTAATAATAATAATAAACATTATTTGCCCTTCTTACTTTGTTGTTATTTAAAATAATGTAAAAGAAATGACGAGTGTAATTGCCGGTGACTTAACATGAATCAAGTCAGTGGCACCAAATTGTATTGTCATTTTTTTTCAATAGTTAGTCATACACTCACATAAAAACTTTCTTTTTGACATTTTCACTTAAGAGTGTCATAGATATAGCACTTGATATATCTAATTTTTTTCATGTTCTTTGTGACCTAATGCAAAGTACTTATACCAAAAGAAGCACTTCTGCATACGCTATTACTGTCATGAGAGAAAACACTTGTACACCTTTTGGAGTTATGAGCTAAAATCACTTCTTTTTCTATGCAACACCACTTTTACCTGGAAAAAAAAAATAATGGCAGAGAAAATGGAGTTATTTAGACTTAGGTATTTGGTGGATATTTTCTAGAAAATGAACATCTGGGCCTGTGAGTTCAAAGAAAATAATGTTATTTATTGCCAATCATAAATACCAACATTTGAAACAAAAATTAGAACTTGTGAAAACTTGTATTTGACAATACTTAAAGATTTTTCTTAAGGTTCAATGATGATAATATCACATGTAATTTTTCATATTTTATAATGAAACATGTCAACATTTGGAGACTTGCATAACTCAGCAAACCAATATTTTTCAAATAAACACCCAGGATGATACTGGATCATTCCTGGGTAAAAGATTCCTTTTTTTCTTTAACTTTTTAAAAGATTTTTAAATATAGCTAACATACAATATATTTTAAATATAGCTAAATTTTAAAATATAGCTGACATACAATATTATATTAGTTTCACATGTACACAAGTTATTCAACATTGATATACCTAAAGAAGTAAACACCATAAGTCCTGCAACCATCTGACATTATACCACGCTATCACAATATTATTGACTATATTCCCCATGCTATACCCTACATCCCCATAACTACCCTGTAACAACCAATTTGTACTTCTTAATCCCTTTCCCTTTTTCACCCATTCCCAATCCTCCTCCCATCTGGCAAGAATGTTTCTGTTTTGTTTGTTTATTCTGTTCTTTAGATTCTACATATAAGTGAAATCCCATGGCATTCTGTCTTTCTCTGTCTGACATATGTCACTCAGCACAATACCCTCCAGGTCCATCCATGATGCCACAGATGGCAAGGACTCATTCCCTTCCCTGGCCGAGCAATATGCCGTTGTATTGATATATATGTACTTCGTCCTCTTAATCCATTCTTCCATCAATGGACACCCAGCTGCCTCCACATCTTGACCATTGTAAACAATACAGTAATGAACATATGGATGCACTCATCCCCTTGAAGTAGTATTTTGGATTTCTTCGGATAATTACCCAGAAGTGGGATTACTGGGTCCTTCTTTGTCACTTGTTATAGCCTTTGTTTTAAAACATATTTTTTGTGGTATAAGTATTACTACCACAGCTCTTTTTGTTTGTTTGTTTGTTTCTATTTTCATGAAATATCTTTTCCCATCCCTTTACTTTCATTCTGTGTGTGTCTTAAACTGAGGAGAGTCTCTTATAGGCAGCATATGTAAGGGTCTTGTTTTCTTATCCATTCAGGCCCCCTAGCTTTTGATGGAGCATTTAACCATTTACATTGAAAGTAATTGTTGATAGATAGATAGTTATTGCCATTTTATTATTCATATTTCTGATTTTTTTTTTTTTTTTTTTTGGTCTTAAGGAAGTCCCCCTAAGTCCTGTAATACTAAGTCCTTGTGTTACTGATTTGGTGGTGATGAACTCCTTTAGCTTTTTCTTGTGTGGGAAGCTCTGTATCTGTCCTTCAATTCTAAATGATAGCCTTGCTGGGTAGAGCAATCTTGGTTGTAGGTCCTTGCTTTTCATCACATTGAATATTTTATGCAAATTCCTTCTGGCCTGCAACGTTTTTCTTGAGAAAACAGCTGACAATCTCCTGGGCGCTACCTTATAAGTTACTAGTTGCCTTCCTCTTGCTGCTTTTAAGATTATTTCTTTGTCTTTAACCCTTGAGATTTTAATTATGATGTGTCTTGATGTGTGCCTCTTTGGGTTCATCTTGTTTGGGACTCTGTTCTCCCTGGGCTTGTATATCTATTTCCTTTACCAGGTTAATGAAGTTTTTAGTCATTACTTCCTCAAATAGGTTTTCAATTACTTGTTCTTTCTCTCTCTTCTTCTGGTACCCCTATAATGTGAATGTTGGTATGCTTGATGTTGTCCCAGAGACCCATTAAACTGTCCTCATTTTTATGGATTCTGTTTTCTTTCTGCTGTTTTGATTGAGTGTTTTCTGTTACCTTATCTTCTAAATTGCTGATTTGATCCTGTGCTTTATCTAATCTACTGTTTTTTTAAGGAGGGCGCAGCTCACAATGGCGCATGTGGGGATTGAACCTGCAACCTTGGTGTTATTAGCACAATGCTCTATCCAGCTGAGCTAACCGGCTACTCCTATCTAATCTACTGTTGATTCACTCTCATGTATTCTTCACTTCACTTATTATAGTCTTTATTTCTGACTGGTTATTTTTTATGCTTTCTATCTCCATTTTTATGTTTCCTATTTCTTTGTTGAAGTTCTCCCTGAGATCATTGAGCATCCTTACAACCAGTGTTTTCAACTCTGTGTCTGGTAGATTGCTTGTCTCCATTTTGTTTAGCTCTTTTTGTGGAGCTTTGTTATTTTGAGGGGTGGAAGGAAATATTTATTTGTCTCTCCATTTTTGGCAGCCTCCCTGTATTTATTTCTACGTAGGGCTTGTCGTGTGGGGTGTCATGTGGGTGACCCTGCTCACTGCGCCATTTATTGTGTGAGGCAGCCTGTGGGGTCTCAGCTCTCACTCCCCACATAAGAATGCAGGATGTGGCTAGGCCAAAAAGGAACACCCACAGAGCCATAGGTAGGGGAATCATACCACTATATTCTCACTAGAGGCTGGAATCACGCGACGTGTGACCTGCTGTCCACTTTTCTGCCTGCCAACTAACTGACTCCCATCTCCAGCGCAGCCGCAGCATATCAGTGGCCAATTGGCTAACCGGCTACAGCTGACGGTCAACTAGCCACAGCCGATGGCCATCTACTACCCGAGTCAGCACCTTTCCACGTGAGGCCTACAGCCTGGAAACTGCTTTCTGGGGCTCTGTCCCCACAGGGCTGCTATGCTTCCTGGTCTTAGTAGAGTGTCCTTATAAAGTAGGTACCCTGTGGGATCCAGTGGTACAGTCTCCCTGGTCACCAGAGCTGGGTACTCTACGTGTGTCCATTGGGTGGGTTGTGTGTTTCCTTTTGTTGTAGTTGAGACTTGATTACTGTTTGCATGAAATGCTTGATTACTGTTTGTTGTAGTTGAGACTTGATTACTGTTTGCATGAAATGAGAGGGATTGACCCTCAGCCTGATTGTTTATGAGGACTGGCTATGACTATAGTGGAGTAGCTGCTTTGCAGGGTCTGACCCTACAGAGTAGGCTTTGCTTTAGTGGGGCTCTGGTGCCTGCCCAGTCCGCCCTTTAGGTGTGTCATTTTTGGAGGTGGCT
This sequence comes from Rhinolophus hipposideros, assembly GCF_964194185.1. Classification (NCBI taxonomy): domain Eukaryota; kingdom Metazoa; phylum Chordata; class Mammalia; order Chiroptera; family Rhinolophidae; genus Rhinolophus; species Rhinolophus hipposideros. The sequence continues at coordinate 32,088,184 of NC_138053.1, forward strand.
GGGTGATGCTCCAACCCAGTCTGAATTTGGCCACCATGTGTGCTAGCCCTGGAGTCCCCTGGGAGGAAACCCACTGCAGGCCCAAGTTCAGCTGCAGTCTGTGTCCTGCCTGGGGCCACCTGGCAGGAACCACAAAGCAATCTAAAGATGGTCACTGCCTGAGCTGTGCCTGGAGGTACCTTGAGAGGCCAAGCCATGAACCAAGGCTGACTGTCACTAGTGCCAGTCTTAGAGCTGCTCAGCCAGAGGTACGGGACATGCGAAAGCCAGATGCTTCTTGTTTGGGTTTTGTGAACTTTTGAGAGATTTTGGAATGTCTCCAGCATGAGCCAAGGCAGGCCATTTATACAGAAAAGCCACTGAAAGTTGCTTGGGTGGGCCCCAAAGTTGGGTGGGGCATAGTCTCAGGTAATCAATAGGGTGGGAGCAAATGAAAGGTGATAGCCAGTTTTGATGGAGACTCAAATACTGCAACTGCCTACATCTGCACACAGGGAGGGGGAGGGCTCAACACAGAAACAATGGCTTCTACCAGCTCTTCCAGCTGGGAGAAAGCTGCCCCTCTAGCCTTCACCTTGAAGCTAGATCATTCAGTTCCTCCCTATACGTTTCTGGTGCCTTTTAGCTGCTGCCCCAGCACTGGAGCTCAGAGCAAGTGAGTCTATTAGTGAGTAAGTCCATGTGCGGTCCCATTAATTGGAGTGCCTGGGAGAGCAGTTGCCCTCCATCTCACTCAGCCACTATCTCCTCTGGGTTTCACAGTCAGAAGTTATGGGAACATTTCTTCCTGGAACTGAAACCCTGGGCTAGGGAGGGACTTGGATTTCTCACTTCTCAGGGAACACCTCTATAACCAGGATAATTCTCCTGATTTTTAATGGTCACATGCAGGTGTGTAACCAGGCCATTCTGTGTGTCTGCTCCCCCTACCAGTCTCAAGGTGTCTTCTTCTGTATGTTCATAGTTTTAGGGCTTTGGTTCAGCTAGATTTCAGCTGATTCTAAATAATGGTTGTTCTGTGTTTTAATTGTAATTGATGTGATCCTGAGAGGAGATGAGGACCATGTTTACCTAATCTGCCATCTTGACCAGACTATAAGATGTATTTAAATTGCAAGATAGACCAGTTGATTTTAATGTGAAGTGTTGTTGAGTGCAATGTTTTATTAATGTTGGTTAGATCCTGTTGATTGATGGTGGTTGTAATTATAGAGCAAGCTCTGGAACCTGACTGCCTGGGTTTGAGTCCAGGCAAAATGTCTTATAACTTATTCGCATCTTTGGTTGCTAGTGTTTTTGTACCAATCTCACAAGTTTGGTGTGGATATTAAAGCAGCTGATATGTGTTGAGATCTTAAAATTTGTCAAATAGTAAGTGCTCATTTCTTTTTATTACATAAATAATGTTTTTGTGCCAAGTGAAGGGCATATAACATCAGATATGCTATAGGTTTTGCTGTAGTTTCAATAGAGGTAAGTAGCAAAAGAAATGACTTATTTTACAAATATATGATAGGCTATGTGAATAAGAATGTTCAAAGCAACACTGTTTACAATAGCAAAGATACTGGAAATAGCCCAATACCCACCAGTATGGAAGTGGATGGATAAACTGCCATATATTCACACAATAAAATATTATACTGTAGTTAAAATGAATGAAGTACAGTACCATAATATGGATGGATATTAGCAATATAATATTAAAGGGAAAATATTATGTATCATATTTCTTCTTCTATGAAGTTAAAAACAATAAAAATATATAGCTTTTAGAAATAAGAAACCTTTTTAGGCATATATAAAACTATGTATATAAAATAAAACTATATTTTATAAAGCAGAAAGCATGGTAAATACACATTTTAGGATAATGGTTGCCATAGGAGGGAAGAGCCTAGGAAATAGGAGGTCTGTATTATTAAATTATTGTGAAGATTCTAAATTTTGAGTTGTGGGTCTACTATCATTTATAACATTGCAAAAAGTAACTAGCTAATTAAATAAAAGAGGACCATGAAATCAATGATGAGAACGTGAGCTGAACTAAAGATTCCAATTTATCCAATTTTGTGCATCTGAGTTCTGATGAGAAAGAAAGAAAGAGATAGAAATAGATAGGTAAACAGAAAGAAAGGAAGGAAAAAAGAAAGGAAGGATGGAAGGAAGGAAGAGAAATATGTTACACCTGGCATGTGATAGTACAAACATGCTGATGAACTACAGCAGTATTCATATTAGAAGGGGTGATTTTGTTTCAGCAAAAATCATCTGTAACATTAAGTCATTGTTAAGAATTTGAATTTTATTTTTTTGTTTATATTTACTTTATAATTTAAAATTTCAATTTAATAGTTGTCCAAGTATTTATGCAAGGGGATTTTCACCTAGTTTTTATTAGATTGAGATAATTTAAGTGATCATTGGAGAGTTCATGAAATTATCTTTAATCCTTTAGATGGATTCTGTTCTTTGTTTACCTTTAGGAGGCACTGCTATACTCGCTACAGTTTCTTTCTCAGGTTCCTTTATTTCAGACATTCTCAAAATGAAATCCAGGGATAGCTGAGGGATGCTGAAATGCTTTTAGGGTTATACCACACAAAGTATAAAAAGCCCCACAATCAATGAGGTTAAATACTAACAACACAGTTATTTGCCTTTATCACTCTCACTCACAAGTATACAGTGAAGTTTTCCAGAATCTATAAGACATGTGATATCACAAGATATTAACTGTGGAAGAAGATAAGAGAGGCCATAATTTATATTTAATTCTTGCTATAAGTCAGATATTAAAGAGAGTAGCCAAAATATAAATAATGACATTCTTCTTACTAAATGTCTTTCATTGTGAAAAATATAGGGTATTTTTTATACATATATTATTAATGTTATCATGTATTAGGTTTACGGGGATTATTTTTAAATGAATTAATAAATATTTTTAAATTTCTCAGCTTTACTTTCTAATACAATAAATATCAATAGATATTATTCACACGAACAACAGCTCTTTGGGGTTCTCAGTAGTTTTTGATACTATTAAGGGATACAGAGGCCTAAACCTTCAAGACATGCTGCTTTAACCTAGCTCCTCTCATTTTTATATTCTAACTAGGACTATACTTAAATCCATAAGACGTGAAATACTGTCATGGCTCACAGTGTATTGAGCAGCTGGGAATTTATACATGACTAAGAGGAAATGGGAAACACAGAAGGTTGTCAAGTCGCCAGGCTCATGAGAGGGCTCTGAGGCAGACTCTTGATTGAGAGTCAGTAGGTGAGCAGGTATACACTATTGGGTAGGTAGATGGTTAAAATCTGTGGAATTTCTGGAAGACTAAGCTTATCGTTTTCACTAGAATGACATAAAAGAACACCAGCGACATCAGGAAAGGGGGAAACAAGAGGATGTGCCCTTCGTTTGGCAAGTCACCATGCTTACATGGCCTGACGTGGCCTGCTGAGTGATATCTGGTGGAGGGGTTCTGGTCAGTTTGCTTGGAACCCCAGGACATTGAAAGCAAGGTGACATTTTTGTTTAAAATATGTGGAAGTGTACACACACACACACACACACACACACACGCACACAATGAAGGATGCTTAGATCTCTGCCGGATATATACAAATCACTTCCCATAAGCTCCTGAAAAAAACCCCACAACACTGTATTTACTACATAATCTCTGTTTCAATACTTGATGAAAAATGTAGTGTCTGGTTGGTTGGTTTTGTTTTTTTTTTTGTTTTTGGGGGTATTCATGTAATTTCAGTGAGAAGGGCCATATTTTAGGCATTCATGAAAGTTTCTCAGCCTTTGCTTAAATCTCACGGAGACATAAATCTGAATAATAAACTCAACAAGAAACATAATTTAAAGAAAATTGTACCTTGTGTGGAGGATTGGATAATGAAACCTGTGAAATATATATATATGTGTGTATATATATATATATATATATATATATATATATATATATATATATATATAAACACACACACACACACACACACATACATATATAAAGCTTTTCATTTCATGGAATAGTTAGTAACATCATCATTCTATGCCCTACTTCTTGGTCCTTCAACTAGTTGTTTTCTCAGAAAAGATAAACACTGTTAATTTTATGACAACTTGGAATATTTTTACACCATGTCCCATTCGTCATGTAATTGACAAATTACTCCTAACTCAGACAATTTAAAAGGAAGTTCTGCTCCCTTAGGTACTTCACCAGTAAACTCTGGTCACCTTTATCATGTTTTATGGAATTGTCTCACACAGATATTTGTTTTAAGCATATGAACACCACCCATCTAACTGAATATATCACAAGATATCTGAGGCCACGGCATGTGTGAAGCTTGACACTTCTTTGTCCTTAACTCAGGTTGTCATTCTGTTTAGTTTGGTATGTTACAAAGAACGTACCAGTGTCTTTTATTTTTCTTCTCCTGGTCTTCTGAGGTATACAATTACAGAAATTATGTCATTTCAACAGAAGAGACTGCTGGCAACAAGAAAGAATGAAAATCTTCTAAGATCTCTTTTAAGGATGGAGATTATTCTATAAATTCCTGAAGTCTTAAGAGTCCTTCATGATACTGTGTTTCACCGAAAATAAGACCTAGCCGGACCATCAGCTGTAATTTGTCTTTTGGAGCAAAAATTAAATAAGACCGTGTATAATATAACATAATATAATATGTAATATAATATCACTGTGTCTTATGTAATATAATGTACTATAAGACCGGGTATAATATAATATAATATAATGTAATATCGGGTCTTATTTTAATTTTGCTCCAAAAGATGCATTAGAGCTGATGGTCGGCTAGGTCTTATTTTTGGGGAAACACGGTATTTTCTCTAGCAATCTCTTACCCTTGCCTTCCATCCTTCCTCCCAACCCCCACCCCCAACTCTAATAGCTGATCCTACATTTCATTGCTTCTAATAGGAAGAGAATCCTGCTGAGATCCAGACTCTATCCATCAGGGCACAGTTCTCTTAAATTGATGTGCTGAGCCACTAATATTAAGGAGAGAAACAAAGTTTTAAAAAGTCAGTAAAGTACAAACTATATGAATTCAAAAGCAGCGTTTAGGATTTCTACAATCTATTGCATCTTTGTATCTGCACAAGTGAGGCACAGCAGAAAAAGCCGAGTGGTGCTGAAATAAGCTAAAGAAGAGTATGCAATACTTCTCACCTCTTTTATCTACCACCACCAATTGCAACATGTTTTTTTTCTTTCTGTGCAGCAGCTAATATGGTAGTGTTCACAAATTCCAGTTTTGCTTTAAAATGCACTCAAAGGAAAACAAAAACAATTATATGGAAACAATTTAGGAAATGAGGAGATATTTAAAAAACATTTGATATTGAATTATAATTGCTCATCCAATAAAACACTTTACTTTCTGCCTCTTGTTTATATATATTTTTATATTCTAGTCTCATAATCTCAATTTAAGTGGATGGACTTGATAGCTATTGTCTTGGTATAATACTCTTCCCTAATTATTTGAGAAAAGAAAAATGCTTTCACTTAGACAAAAATATTCAATTGGTCTTGGAATCTTTATGTTGAAAGATCACTGAGAGCTTCATCAGCAACTGGTTCCTGCCTGGGTCCAATTTTTTGTCCATCAAAAATATGGATAAGCTTTTGTTTTTATTAAGAAAACCTAAGTTATTTTGTATTAGTCAGCATGATGAGGCATTCATCAAGAATGCCACACAAGAGGGGCAGCTGGATAGCTCAGTTGGTTGGAGCACGAGCCCTGAACAAGGAGGTTGCCGGTTCGATACCCATATGGGCCAGTGAGCTGTGTCCTCCACAACTAGATTGAAAACAATGAGCTGCTGCTGAGATTCCAGAGGGGCGGGGTGGCCTGATGGCTCAGTTGGTTAGAGCGCGAGCTCTCAATAACAAGGTTGGTGGTTCAATTTCCACATGGGATGGTGGGCTGCTCCCCCTGCAACTAAAGATTAAAAATGGTGACTGGACTTGGAGCTGAGCTGCGCCCTCCACAACTAGATTGAAGGACAATGACTTGGAGCTGATGGGCCCTGGAGAAACACACTGTTCCCAATATTCCCCAATAAAATTAAAAAAAGAAAAAAAAGAATGCCACACAAGAAATGACTCACTTCAAAGACAACTCTAAACAAACTTAAGAGCTTGAAAAATAAAGTATTATGGAGAGCATGACTGTGTACTGATAAGGTTAAATAAAATGGTGATGTTATGATAACATACTCTGCTTAATCAGAAACATGGTCACATAACTTACTTGTTATGTGAATGTGAATGTGTATGTATGTATGATGAAAATGAAAGTGGCCTTTCATGGTCTCTAAGTTTTTATTCATTAATTATTTTTACACAAGAATTTTTTATACTAAAAGCCAATAACCTGTATACTGATATTCTCAATAAACCAAAACCATGCTTTTTACTGCAGATTGTTTTGGTTGAGGTCTCAGATTTGCAATGGGCTTTTTGATATACTTTGTTTTTAAAATCCAATGTTTTTCTTTCTTTTGGAATACATTGTGAGATAAAACTTACCTTGCTTTAAATGGAGGAGCCACTTCAATTCCAATGCCAGTCAGCTTTTATGGAGTGCTTATATGTAAGATGGATTGCTGTGGGGTTTGTGTGGAGGACTAGAGAAAGAGCACTGAAGTTATATACATACACATAAACGCCTCCTTCCATCCTTCCTATCTCTGAATTTGGGCACATTATTGAACCTCTCTGTTTCCCTGTTTTCTCATTTGTAAAATGGAGCTAATGATAGAACCTACTTCTTAAGGTAGTTGTAAAGATTAAATGAAATAATACGTTTAAAGTACTCAGCACACTGTCTAGCATGCAGGAGTCCAGTATGCTGACTGAATGTTTGTGTCCTCCCAAAATTCACATGCTGAAACCTAATCCCCAAAGTGATGATATTTGGAGGTGGGGCCCTTGGGAGGTAATGAAATCATTATAAAAGAAACCTCAGAGACCTCCCTTGCTCCTTCCTCCAGGTGACAGCATAGTAAGCAAGTAAGCAAGTCCTTACCAGACACTGAATCTGCTAGCCTCTTAACCTTGGACTTCTCAGCTTCCAGATCTGCAAAAATAAATTTCTGTTATTTACAAGCCACCCAGTTTGTGGTACTTTAGTTAAACCAGCATGAAGGGACTAAGACAAGTGTAAGTTATAATGTATAGAATTTTTTTTTATGGCTATAGACTTTTATTTAAAACTTTTTTCTTTTTCTTTTTTTTTTTAAGGAGGGCTCAGCTCACAGTGGCCCATGTGGGGACTGAACCGACAACCTTGGTGTTATTAGCACCATGCTCTAACCGAGTTAGCAGGCCACCTCCAAAGATTTATTCTTTTTTAACATTTTTTAAAAACTTTTATTTATTTTAAGTGAGTTTTTCCAGGACCCATCAGCTCCAAGTCGAGCAGTTGTTTCAATCTAGTTATGGAGGGCGCAGCTCATACTGGCCCATGTGGGGATTGAACTGGTAACCCTAGTGTTACAAGCATCGCGTTCTAACCATCTGAGCTAATTAGCCACCCCTCCCTAGAATTGTTGATGTTACTTAGTATGAAAAAGGCAGAGTTCTTGTTCTCCAAGAGTTCAGTCCAGTAAGCAAGGCAGCCAATTATACAACTAACTAATATCATATAAACCAATAGTCACCTACAGTAGAGGAAGAACCAATAGGTGCAATTAGAGAACAAGCAGATCCTGGGAGATTGTTTGGAGGAAATGAAAATAGAAAATGTGCTTAAGGAATGGGTAGATCAGTGACAGAGGAAATATATTTGAGGAAGAAAGACTGTAAATCAGGATAAGGAAGATATTTATAGAACTTAGGCAAAAAGAAATTCGTGTGTCTAGGACACATAGTGATTGTCATGGTAGAGTGGACATTTCTGGTGTCAGTGCTGAGAAGAAAAGAAAAGAATACTCTAAGTTGATTCCTGAGAGGACAAGAGAGGAAACTTTTATCTCTCTTTGGACCCCATGCCGTGGCCTCTTCCTGAGGATGGCACCTGTGCACATGTGTGCTCCTCTATGCTATTGGTTTCTGGGGAGGTGGTCTAGGTGGTCTAGAAAGTCAAGAAGCTGTTACCCAGTAGTGGGCCGGAAACTGGTGATGGGTCAACTGTATTACAAATTAGATCCTCCAATTATATATATATTTCATTGTATTCTTGTATATCTTCATATACTTTATATACTTGTATATATATTCAAGATATATATATATATATATATATATATATATATATATATATATCTTTAGAATTTTCTCTTATATTCTACCCACACCTTCAGTGAAGTCAGGTTTAAATAGTTCAGACTTGTTTCTGGTGTGGCTATGGGGTATAAAAGGGGATCTACTTGTTTGTTCAAGGTATGTGTTACAGGTGAAACAGTGCTTCTTTTTATACAGTGGAAAAATTAATCTTGGAAGGAAATGACATGCTTGCCTTAAGCTCACAGAAGAACTAAAAAGAATAAGTTTCTGAGAAAATTTGAAATGATAGATAGATACCAGAATAAGAATTGCTTCAGAGGAGGTCTTCTTTGTAACTTAGGTGGATGGCAAAGTTATTTACTAAGAGTAAGGATGACAGGTGTGGGATAGGGCCTTGAGATGCATTTTCAAACAGTTGCTGTGGCAAGTGCAATAGGGAAACAATTAGAGTCAAATAAAAGAATTGATGAATACCATCTGGGGCCCCAGCTGAGGCATCTACTCCAATGCAAGGAGAGAGGGAGAGAGAGGGAAAGAGAGGGAAGGCTATTCTTTACATTACTAATAAAGAAGGTAAAGATATAAGGTACGCTTCAGTTTGAAGCCGAAAAAAGGAAAAGGTTATCAATAGTACTCTAGGATGATGTGGAAGAAGTATAATAACAGAGTATGGTTTCCAGTTGAGATCAAGCAGAGGAGTTTGCATTTTGGCTAGATATCTAAGTGAATTTTTAAAATAGGATGATCTAAAATAAACTGGCAAAGTTCAGTGAACAAACAATTAAGTTATTTAATGGTCTGTGCTTTTGTTTAATTGGTTAATTTTGGAAGATACTGTACTGTAGGTTATAGGCAATTTTAAGAGGATAATAGATAGAATGAAACAAGTAGCAGGAATATGAGCAAAAATTAAATACAATTAATCAACTGAGATATAAGTGTGATAATTAAAATCTGTCATTGAATTTAATGGTAAGATAAAAGTTTTATACTTTATTGTTCCTGTTAATTGTGTTTTACTTTTTCTAAAATTTCAGAAGCAATGCTGTGGACTGTGAGCATAACTGGGAATAAAAAGACATTGAAATAGTCAGAAAACAATAGACTTCTTTACATTTCCTGCATGATTGCACTTATTAAACAGATAGCAGGAGCCATGCAGTGCTAATCTTATGAACAGATTTTGGAAGGTCTAGCATCATTTTTGGAGGTTCGAAGATGTCTTGTACTTCATAGGACTTGGAACTCTGCCATTATTTATCAATTCACTATAGGTTCTGAAGTCACTAAAATTTTAAAGAGAAGCCTGTTAAATTGAAACCATCTTGGTAAAGAAAAACCTGGTGTGAGGAAGAACTACACATTCATTTTCCAGCTCTGATGTAGAGCAAATTCCTTTGCAGAGAGAGAGCGAGAGGTAGATTTAGTATTGGTGAAGAGAAGAGAATTAAAAACGAATTTCTTTTTCACATTTTTTTTTTGTTAGGATTGGGAAATACTAAGATTGTTTTAAAATTCTTTTGCTAACATAAGAATGTCAGCAAGCATATCCTTCAGTACATAATGTTAAGTTCTTCATCTTAAAATTTATTCTTTAGTAAAAAAAGAAAAAATTCATAATAGAGAAAAAGAACCACAGCTTTTCATTCAAGTTTTTTTTTTACTTTATATGTATTAAAAAATCATAACTGAAAATTAAGACTAATACAACAGTTACAATTTAACCCAATTACATAGTAATAACCATTCAACACTTACACTTTTAGAGAGTCAATTGGTTAAAAGCTGATTTTTTTAAACCAATAGCATAATCTCTATTTTAAGGCTGTCATATACATCATTTCCACTTCCCAATATTTTATTATAAAAAGTTTTTAAAATATAGAAAAGTTGAAACAAAATGTATACAGTGAACACCTATGCCTACTTTCTAGATTCTGTAATTAGCATGTTGCTATTTTTGCTTTATTATACAAGGTCTGACAATTCATTTCATGAACTTGTTGCAACGATGTTGCTAACCTTTTTTAATATCAGAGGGATTATTCATTATCAATTTGTACCAATTGGATGAGCAGTTCACCAAGTTTTCTATTTGGAAGTGCTGAAAAGGCTGCATGAAAAAGTTAGACGACCTGAACTTTTTGCCAACAATTCATGGCTCTTGTATCACAACAATGCACCAGCTTACACAGCACTGTCTGTGAGGGAGTTTTTAGCCAGTAAACAAATTACTGTATTGGAACACCCTCCTTACTCACCTGATTTGGCCCCCAAAGGTAAAGGAAATATTGAAAGGAAGACATTTTTATGACATTCAGGACATCACGGGTAATATGATGACAACTCTGATGGCCATTCCAGTAAAAGAGTTCCAAAATTGCTTTGAAGGGTGGAATAGGTGTTGGCGTGGGTTGATAGCTTCCCAAGGGGAGTACTTTGAAAGTGACCACAGTGATATTCAGCAATGAGGTATGTAGCACTTTCTCCAGGATGAGTTCGTGAACTTAATAGTCCGACCTTGTTTATTTACTCATCTACCCATCCTTCTAGCCATCCATCATTCCATCTTTTTTTTAAAGCTCTGTGTCTCTTAAAAAATTGGATAGAATTACTAGTAAGTGCATATAATTGTAGACAAACAGAAGGATTGGAATAAACGTTTTGTATTTTACAGAGGATGTTTCTTAGGATTGTATTAATTTCCTCTTGCTGCTATGGTGTAAAAAAAATTGCACAAACTCACAGGTTAAAACAACACAGATTCATTTATCTTGCAGTTCTGGAGGTCAGAAATCTGAAATGGATCTTACAGGCCCAAATCAAGGTGGCAGCAGAGCTATATTCCTTCTGAAAGCTTTAAAGACAAATCTGTCCCCTTCTCTTTTCCATCTTCTGAAGAATACCTTCATTGCTTGGCTCATGGCCCCTTCCTCCATCTTCAAAGAACAACACTTCAACCTTTTCTTCCATCCTCAAGTCTTCCATACCTCTCATGCTCCTACCTCTGTTACGTTGGGCCCATCAAGATAATCCAGGATAATCTATCTGTCTCAAGGTCCTTAATTTAATCACATCTGCAAAATTCCTTTGCCATGTAAGGTAACAGAGTCACAGACACTAGGGATCAGAGCATAGCCATCTTTGGGAAACCATTATTCAGTTTACCACAGGATATTGTGTTGTAGTCTTTACTGTGTGTTTTGCTATGAGTATCCCTTAGTGCTAGGAGAAAACATATGCTAAGTTTAATTCTTTATCTGTTTGGCACATTCCATGAAATAAGTAATACTCTCTTATGAATTGCTGTTACCAGGAGACAACAGAACCATCAGTAACCAACTCTTCTTCATGATCACAAAGAGGCACTGCTATTTTATGTGCCAATAAAATGAGAAAAAAAAGAGAAAACTCTGCCATGAAACTGGTTCACTGCCTAATATAAGATGCATTCTGACACCTGAAATTATGTAATTTCATTAACAACTGTCACCCCAATAAATGAAAAAGAAAAAGATGCATTCTGATTTGATCCATGTTAAAATGTGATAATGTGTGTCTTAACATAGATGAAATGTTTAATATCGTGGTTTCATTGGAATAGATGGCAGAGATGGCCCAAGAAGTTCCTTCCTTTTCCACTAACAGTATGACTATTGCAAAGTTCCTGTTTCAGGTAGGGAAATCTGGGTCTGTTAAAATGCAGCATTGAAAGAAATACCCCACATGATTTAATGCTTGCAACGACTAAATGTTTGCACATTTCCATTTTAAGTTATTTTGAGCAGTTTATTTTATTCCAGTACTCTGGATAATAAAAGTAAAAATACAAGTCCTGCGAAGGCCACGTCTTTTGAAGATGGACCTATTATTTTGTACCTCCCGTGATAAAATGACAGTATAATCACCTATGGCATGAATTAGATACCTAAAGGTCACCAACGACAGTGAGTCTACATTATTTAAATGGAATTTACAGATCTCAGAGGTGGCAGTTACTTCATAGCCAGGATAGATAGAAATAGAACAGAAACACAGTTTTCCTTAAATAAAAAAGCAAATAGGCTATGTCTTGACAATCCTTATCTGCATTTCACCTTTATCGTCTCAGGAGCCATTCTGGCAGCACAAGTCCTTGTGTTTTTATTATTTTCTGCCAACAATCTCTCTTTCCTGGGAGAAACATCTAAAGTTAATAAAGAGATAAAACCTATTTTCTTCCAGCTGTATTTCTTGTTTTCCAGATTTTTTTTAGATATTCAATTAAGAAGGGGCAAACTTTGCAGAAGCCCTTGAGGGAATATTGTTAGACTACTCCGATTTTTCCCCCTCATAATGGTATTTCTCAACTTGGATTGTGAAATGAAACTTCATATTGCTCAGTTAGGCTATGAAACAATGATAAAGCTTCTGAGTTCCAGAAAAACTTGGAACAAAACGAAGATTCTCATTTCTCAGAGCTGTGCATATCCCCTACTTTTAGGAATATGTTTTTGAAAATTCTTCTTGTCAGGAAATAGAGTTTAAGCCTTATATTTTCTTGCCCATTGCAGTGAGTAGCGTGACTTGAGATCATGGTCTCATGAGTAAAATCTACCTGAAAATGTAGCGTTGTTTCCTAGCCCAACCAAGAGGAAGAAAAACATAGATTGCTTATGCTAGTGAGAGCTGTAGACCTAATCTAGTCCCAAATTCTTAATTTTACAAATTAAGAATCTATATCAGAACTAATGCTATAGATTATTTTTTTTTTCATTGGGGGGAAATTCCCACTTATTTACTTTCAATGTCTTTTAAGTTTTGAACATACAGAGCTAAGCTAATTTGTAATTCTAAATTAAGATGACTACCTGGAATTCAAGCTACCAGACATACAGAAGCAAGTTTTGTTTATTTATTTTGCACTTTTTTAGAGAAAACTGTCTGCTGCAGAAATTCCACTAGCTGAGAGCTGTATGTAGTAGAGTTGAAACACTTATTCTTTGGGACTGATATACTAATAACTCCTATGAAAAATGATTTTTCTCTCTCCCTCAGAATTTACTTGGACATGAGACTAGAAAACAATTACTTGGTCTGTGGAACTTTATGGTTTCAAAAGGAAATATCCTTCTTCTTACTAAAAATATTTCCAAATACTTGGACTTTGTGTCCAAGAAGTTCAGAAGAGGAGCAAAAGGGACCTGGGCAGCTGAGGGAGGTCCTTCTTGGGTTCAGGGTAATGTGTTGGTGACTCCTTGTACTTCCTGTTTTGATGGTAGAAATTCCTAGGAAATTTCTTTCACATTGTAAGGGTGTGATGCAATGTGAATTTTGTAGACTAAACATCTTTTTTTGGAACCCTAGAGCAGCACTTGCTGAACTTGTTGCCCCTCTGCAATAAACAGGACCATAATATTTGCATGTGAGTCACATTCCCAAGTGCATCCAGGTTGTGGGCTGCCCTGAGCCAACAAAGGCCCAAAATGCGGCACTTCCAAACTCACAGCAAGTAGTTTAATTCCCTGTCTTTCTCTCCTAGTCTAGAAAGAATACTGGATATTACATGCATGAGAGTGTTGGGGAAAACATTGGCTCAACTATAATTGAGTTTTAAAACTCATTCCTAAGTTTCGATATTTTATTATAGAGAATATTTTGTATCTGATAGAGACAACATGTTTCAGAGCATTATGGCTGAGAACAGCTTTTAGGCAGCATTCACTGATTTGATCATGAAAAATGTTAGGAATGCAAGTAATACATTTTGTTTCCTTTTTCTTTCAGTGGTCTTATTTTTTTTAATAACTCATATAGTTATATTATTCAAATATCAGAATGCTATAAGAAGATATAAGTCTTATTCTTGAATCTGTTCTCCTTAATCCTTTCCACTTTCTTGTCCTTTTTGATAGGTATTTGTTTTCAGGTTCTGACTTGCGTCTCTTCATGTAAATGCAAACACACACAAATATGTATTCTTACTTCCCCCTTTCCTTTCCCAAATGAAGGCTACTACATTCATTGTTCTGTACATGCTTTTTTTAAAAATTTAACTATCTATCCTAGTACTCTACATCATCTACTGTAATAATATATCACCACACAGAATACATATGTATAAGTATATATGTATACAATATATATTTTACAGTTACATAGGCTATATCATTAACTATTTAATCAGTCTTATATTGATGAACACTTGAGATAATTCTAATCGTTTGCTATTATAAGCAATGTTGCAACAAATAACCTTGTATATATGTTATTTTGTATGTGAGTGATACAAATATCTTCTCATTAAAAACCAAAAAGTGTTTCAAATAGCATGGGGTTTTAGGTCCTAGAAGTTCAGAATCTGAAAAGATAAGTGGGGGGGGGGCTTATCCTGACAACGAAGCCCTTCTTGGGTTCGCTGATAAACTCCCAGAAGTGGGATTGCTGGTTCAAGGGGTAAATAAATTTGTAATTTGTATTATTGTAAAATTTCCTTCCTTATGTTTGTAACAGTAATATAGGAGTTCAAAGTTGTCAAACTTTTGTGATTTTTGCCAATCTGATGAGTGAAAGGAGTGAAAAACAATATTTATGTATACTTCTCATTTGCATATCTCGTATTGTAAGTGAGGTTAAGTATCTATTTATGAGTTGGTTTAAGAGCTAGTTATATTTGCTCTCCTGTGAACTGTCTACTCATATCATATACCTGTTTTATTGATTGTTGGTCAAATTTTTATGGAGTTCAAGGAGCACTATATATATACACACACACATATATATATACGTATATACGTATATATATATGTGTGTATATATATATACATATATACATACATATATATATATATATATATATATATATATATATATGGAGATTAGCTATTTGCAACATGAAGCTTAAATATTTCTTTTCCAGTAGGTTTATTTGTTTAATTATTTAGCTTATGGCATAATTCATCCATATTTAATGCAGAGGGTCTTCTTAATAAGGGTTCCAGCTTTTCATAATTTTTCCACCTTTGCTCTGGAACCCAGAATCCCCAAAATCCTGCATTAGTCACTTCCTTTCTCCATCTCAGATCTCTCCCTTGTTACTGGAAAATACTGAGTTATCCTCAGGACATAAACATATATACGTATTTCCTATCTTAAAAAGAAAACACAATATCTTCCTTTATCTTTCATTGCTTTTACTTTTATATTCTTTTCTTTATAGCCAAATTTCTTGAGAGACGAGTTTTCACTCCGTATCCCCATTGTTTCTTTCCACAACTCTGGACTTTGGCTTTTGCCCTATCAAACGCCCAATCCTGTGACTTTACAAAATAGTCCCTAGTTCTCAAATGAGTGGGTACTTTCCTTTCTCATCCTATGTCATCTCTCTGATAGAAGCTGACACTTCAGCCCTTTTTCATGACATCATTTCCTTCTTTAGCTGTTTTTATGATACTTTCCCCTCCATATTCTTTAAGTATTCTACTTACGCCATTTTAATCTTCTTTGATGTCCTGTTTATACGTGTCCAAGCATTTGACTGCTATGTGTAAGTCAAGGACTCCTAAATCTATTTCCACAACCCAGAACTTTGGCTTCCACGATCCAGACATACATATACAAATACCTCATTTTGGATCAGGCACAGATGCTTCTTTCTCTCTCTTCCACTTCTCTGCACCCATTCACTTCTGTTTCTCTAATTACTTTGAACGAATTAACACTTTGATGCTAACACACCGTTGTATCTTGATTTAATATGATAAATGAGGTCTGTAATGCTACCTACCTCACATAGAGTTATGATAAGGATTAAATGGGAAAATAAGCACAGGAAACTGGCAATTATCCATCCCTTTATGTTTCCCCTTTTCCTCCTCCTTCTTAATAATTATTATTAATACTACAATTACTGTTAGTGGTTTTCAAAATTTTGTTCAAGCATCTTCTTTTCTGGGAAGTTGTTCCTGGCAAGGACTCTGCTGACAGTGGTTTTGCTTTCAAGGACTATAAGACTAATCAGAAAAACAGATAAGAGAATGAATCATTTTTATAATGTGTGAAAAGTAGACAGTTAGAGGTAAGCCTTGCATTCCTAAGACTAGCACCGTGTCCTGCGTATTAGGTGTTCAAGAAATATTTGTAGAAGGAGTGTTTATAAGCTGGTAACTACTATCATAATAGTACAGGTCAAAAGAGTATAATATACTTACAATTACTTGCAGTGAATTAGAAATCTATTTAATTTTCACGATAGTAAGATGTGCTACCATGTTTCCCCAAAAATAAGACCTAGCCGAACCATCAGCTGTAATGAGTCTTTTGGAGCAAAAATTAATATAAGACCCAGTCTTATTTTACTATAGGATCGATCTTATATAACATAATATAATATAATGTAAGACTGGGTATAATATAATATAATATAATACCAGGTCTTATATTAATTTTTGCTCCAAAAGGCGCAGTAGAGCTGATTGTTCGGCTAGGTCTTATTTTTGAGGAACACGATGGTATTGGGCTGTGTTACTTTGTTTCATACTAGTGTTTGTGGGGAATATATTAGAGGCAATTTAAGCTATTATTTCTCTCTTTTCATAGAATTTTTTAAAATTCCATTTTGTGGAGTCAGAACCTTTGAGTTTGTAATAAATGATGACAAGTTAAGCAACCAGAACTTTTTTTTTATAAATATCAGCCCTTAAATAATTTCTTTAGCCCAGGAATTAGTGTCAAAAATCATTAATTCTGTAATCTGTTAGAGCAAGAAATTTTATATTATCTTGAATGAATGGTGTTCTTCTTCTCCTCACCATATCTTTTATATTTATCTACTTTTCATGTCACTTGGTCAAGAAAAACAAAAGGCACTCTACAACAAAGATTCTTAGAGTATCTCATAAACAGGAGCTCATGAAAACCAAATAAACTGGAACAGAAAAAAGAGGCATAGATAGAAATGCTCTAAACCCATCTGAATTTCCCTTTAAGTGCTAGGGTTTATTTTCATGTCTGTAAAATAATGTAAACTGAGAAATATCAGTTTCTGACCGTTGCCTTATTGTTATTTCACATTTCTGAACACAGGGAAGCACAATCTATGTGCTGATAATTTATTTTTTAAGTATAAATCATTCACTATTTTCAGGGCAGAAGTCAGATGGTTTAGAGTAACAAGAAAATCGCATCAGCGTTCCATCTTTATAATGAATGACTAGAGTTTATTATTTCATTGACCTATGGAGACGCTTCAGAAAATTAATGTACTGTACTGCATGTGCTATATACTAGGTTTGACATGTACAAATATTCTGAAAAATTACTCAGTTAGTTAGCTGGGTTGTTTAACAGGTTTAGCAATAATGATAATCCTTTTAGCAAATATTTGTTAATATTGGCTAAATATTTGTTTAAATCTTTGTTAATGATGTATGCAATTTGTGTATAGTGTTATCTGAAAGAAGCAATCATATGTCTGTCACAAGTATTACATCTCCAGTTTCTGGTACACATGAAGCAATTCCTATCTTCTTTAATCTCCAAGATTCCATTACATATCTTGACCTAAAACTAAAATCAAATATGATGCCTAGTACTATATCATATTTCATGCTGAACATCAGTACAGAAACAAATGAGACCCGTGGCTGATGTTCAAATGGCAGCTTCCTTTCTGAGGCTTACATGAAAAATCATATAATCTGTCCATGTTGAGGAGACTGATATTCCAAGAAAAATAGACCTCTCCTCATTTTTTTTTCAAGTAGCCTTAACAAATTAGCTTCATATTGTTAAGGAATGTTCAAAATTAAAAAGAAAATGGAATTGGGTGTTAAGTCTTGAGTCAAATTTTTAGTAATTCCAAAGTTTGTGATATAGTCCTGTTACTTTAGAATTTATAGTACTTATCACCTAATTAACTGGTAGCCCAGGCACCACCTTTAAGTGAATGATATATGGCAGAATTTTAGCTTTATCTCAAAAGAGGGGATACTATATAGCACTATAGAGGTGAAGCAATGAACTCCTTGATGATGGGAACATATTTTCCCTTTTTTTAAAAAAGTTAAAAAGTTTCATGGTTTCAGCCAAATTTGTATAGGGCTCTGTACATAATAGACATTCAATAAATAAATTGGATGTAACTGATATGAACAAAGAAAATAAAAGAAAAAACACAGAGAAAATTGATTTTCTACAATCAATTCTTACTGTAAAGATGGGAGGCTCTGGGAAATTCTTATAAAAAACTATTTTTTTCTGCTTATTTTCTAAGGAATTTTTGCAAGTTTTCTATTTGTGATCACTAAAGCTATGCTTCCTTGTTCAGTAGCAGGAACATTAAATAATTGTTCTGAGTGTAACTTTTCCGTACACTCCTTACCCTTGGAGAAGCTTGCATTGACATAATCGGTGGAAACCTGTTGTTTGCCATGAGTCTGATGCAGGATTTCCTAATCCTGAAACTATTGACAATTGAGCCCATGTAATTCTTTGCTGTTGGGGTATGTAATTTTGTAATATGTTCAGTAGCATCCCTGGGTGCCAGCAAAACTATTGCAGTTGTGATGAACAAAAATGTCTCCAGATTTTGTCAAATGTAACCTGAGAGTAAAATTACTCCCAGTGCAGAACTATTGCTCTAATTGATTTATTTGATGATATTTTATATTTCGAATGTCATTGTTGCCAAATATACAGGTGACCTCTGCATGGACCTGTGTTTCTTTAGTCATATATATCTGATAATTCTGGTCCTACACATCCTCACAGGGCTGCCAATGCACCCCAGTAAATATCCAGATACACAAATATACTGTGCTTCCCCAAAAATAAGACCATATGTTATATTAAGGTTTACTCCAAAAGACGCATTAGGGCTTATGTTCAGGGGATGTCATTCTGAAAAAATCATGGTAAGGCTTGTTTTCCGGTTAGGTCTTATTTTTGGGGAAACACGGTAGTCTCTTAGTAAAAATGTGCTGAGTCCATATTGTGTAGAATTGGGAGACACCTTCCTTCGCGTATACAAGATTAAAGTCTATCAGCAAAGCACTCTGCACAGTGACTCGCATATAAAAAAATGACTATAAAACACAGCTACTTTTGTTGTTGCACTTTTATTATTGATAAATTGTAGAACTGTACATTGTCTTCACTTCTAAAATATGGAGTCTTACCACACTTGGCAATTATTTGGAGCAGCAATGGTCTCTTTGTCACGTGTCCTTTGACCTATCTAAGAACTAGCTGACTCACCAATGAAGTTTAAGCTGCCTTTCTTCCACACAGTGACAAATAGAAAATGAATTAATTTCCATTAAGAACATATTAAATGCAGTTTTCACTTCTAGAGTCACAGTAATTTTCTCGTAACTTCACTAGACTTAAGAGTAGAGAGTTCAGCTTTCTAGGGAGATTTTCAAATTTATTAGGCTACTTAAACATGGTCTTAGAACTATTGTGAACAACCCCAAATCAGCACCAGTCCCTAGACTTTTTTAATCGCTGAGCCTGACATATAGTAAGGGCTCAATAAATATTTGCTGGTGAATGAATGAACGAATGGTTGAATGTTCTGCACTTCTCTGTCTAAACCATTTGATTTAAAACTAAAGGAATTTCATAAAACTTCATGGCAGATGTAATATTTTTATCTTCATCTTCCATGTCAGAGCATTTATTTGAGGCGAGGGTGCCAGAGGCAGAGTGAAAAAAAAAAATGTTCATGGGGTTTCTCTGGCCTCCTTGCCTTTTTGCTTTCATTTATATGATAACAACATTTGTCATGCTCTGTTGGAAGTGGGGCAGGGGATGGGGTAGTAGATGGCGGAGCAATAGTAACTTCGGAATTAAGAGTTATTATCAGTTTGGTTCTTAGCACAACTTGCTACTGAATTTTGGCAACAACTGAGTGATGGCAACAACTTAACTTTTCTCAAGGAGCAATGGAAGTGTAAAAGAAGTCCACTCTCTGTCACTCAGCATATAAAAGCATATGGGACTATATTTCAGAAGAAAGAATAGCATTTCACATAGAAAAGAAATACACATAATTTTTTTCTTTTAGGGAAGCTTATTTCTTGGAAGCATCCTAAGGTGTTCTTTAATTGAAACCATTATTCTACGTGTTTTCTTAAATGCTTTAACATTTTGACTTACATCTCATTCTTTGAGATAAGTCACATGCCAATATATGTGTGAATGTGTGTGTGTGTGTGTGTGTGTGTGTGTGTGTTCTATGGTTTCTCTCTCTAAATTTCTAGTTTTCTTCTTTAAGCCTTTGCCGTTAGCTAAACTAAATAGATGTGAAAGAACATGGTGAGAGGCTCGCTAACAACTATCTCACACGATAGTTATAAGGATTAAATAAACATTTTTGTTTTTCCTTCTGGTAATGTGCATAACAGAAGGTCTGGCATACAATATGAGTTTAGTAAATATTAGTAGTATGCCAGTTGTAGCCCTGCCCTTTCTCTGTGATTGTGCCTCCTCTATGATTTAGTGTTTTCCGCGGAGAGACTATTAAAAACAAATCCAAGGCATTTTCTTGCGGTTTGACTGTTTATGTGGGCAAGGAGGAAGCACAGTTTCAGAAACTTGTACTCTGTCCTGGCTTAACATCTTTTCCTCTCATTATCTCAGCCTTCATTATGTTGATTAGCATATAGGAACAAGAGCTCTTGCATAGAATACAGGAAAAGGAGAGCTACTTTTAATAACATTTACTTTTATCTCATCACATTGAGTATTAAAATAGAAAACCCAGTAATGAGAGAAAGTAGGAGTAGGGAGAACACTCAGTGTGCTCCATCCTAATCTGGTCTCAGTTACGTCAGGCACCCATCGCTCAGGAACGGCTGGCTCTCCACATCCCCCGACTTGAGAGAACACCCTACCGTGTTCGCTTAGTGAGAGACGGCTCATGTATCAGACGTGTAGTCACAGGAGGGGTTAAAAACAAGGACCATTTCTTTTACTACATTTTCCCTAACTGTTGGTAAGAAGTTTATCGTAAAAGGCATTTTCACGGATGGTTTTCCATGCTCCTTTTCTAGACTTTGGCAGTCCTTTTTACCATTTTTTTTTCCCTCTTTTCTCCTGTCAAACACAAAAAAACAAGGGAAAGCGAGACCAAGACCTGATTAATCATTGATAGGCAAAGAGACCATAAGCCACTTTTAGATTTAGAGAGTTGATGACTTACATAGACTGCAAAAGGAAGAGTAACTGAAGATGCCAGCTGCCAGGTCTTATTCCAACAACCAAAAAGGACAGCACCAAAGCTGAAGAGGGTGAATGACCGTAGTGCATGTGGTTGCATTCTCTGTTGCTGCACGGCCCATGCTGGACTGTACCTAAGTGGTTTTACAATCGGCCACTGTACCCTTAAGGGTGCAGGGCAGAAATCTTCACACTTCATCAGAGATGATGAGAAACTCTCATGACAGCCTCCTAGGAGAGATAGAAAGGGTAGTGGCAGATGGCTCCAGGGTGGTGCCTCACCAGCCTCCCATTATTCTGCTATGACTCAGAGAGACTATGCTTCCAGCCTTGCCCATGTGGCCTGGGGGTCTGTGCAAGGTTGTGGGGCACCATGGAGGGGCCATCCCACTCCATTTCCTAATTCTTTTGCTCTAAACCTCTCCTCACTGTCTGTTAGGATGCTTTATTATTACCCTTCTCTTTGCTTATACAAACAAAGTTGGACAATATTCTTAGTCTGTAACATGGGCCATGGGTACAAACTTTACCATCCTCAAAACTTGGATGGAAAAAATTTCACATTTCTTTAGTTTTCAAAAACAAGTTATATCTGGCTACAAAGCCCTGATTCTTCAGAGATGATTAGAAATTCAATCTCAGTCATTAATGTGCTTCCCTTTTCTTCGGGGTTACGCTAAAGCATGAGGGTTTGAAGTAGTCCTGAAGAGGAGACAGTGTTCTCAGCTTTGCTCCCCCCTGGTCGGTGTGGATCCCCTCACTATCTAACCTCCAGGGCGAGTGTTTTGTTCTCTACCTGCCTTACTTGTACATGGATCTGTGATGAGGTTGTCAGTTTTAGCCTAGTTTGCAGCTGCTCTGGGGAGTAAAGGGGGATACTCAACCATGCTTCAGAGCCCTGTTAGCTACCCTGGGTGCAATCTCTGCTACTTCTCCAAACCCACCAAAACCTCCTTCCCATACCTTTCTCTTTTGTAACTCTCTCCCCACACTCCAATCCCTCATGAGTTAATCAGCACTATGCTCTCCTTTTTAGGAGTGGGTGTGAATGAACTATAAGTTAAAGCCATTAAGTATTTTTTCTTGCTAAGTCACTTTGTTAAACATGTTCAATCATCCACAAATGACATGGAGCAGGAATGACATACTTACAGAGTTTGACCTTATCTCCAAAGTTCCTGATGTGTTTTCAGCATTTGCTAAATAGAGCTCAAAACTTACTATGAGTCATTTTTAGAAATATGCCAATGACTCATGGAAATATTATTCAGTCCACTGTTTTTAGCTCCAGATTTTTCCATTTTTCTCCTATTACTTGAAACAAAATGTTGACCATGGCGTCGTAAAGCAAGGCCTCACCCTAATTTATTCTTATTTACTGATAGTTGTATCAGTTCAGTGGTTACATTAGATACTTAATTATATTCATGCTGAGAGTAGAGTCAATATAATTATGGGATAATATCTGGGATTGGGATGATGGGTAACTTTATAAGGACAGTCTCGGTCTGCTGTGTGTGTATAGGTGCAGTCAGGACTCTCAAATTAAATTATTTAATACATTTCAACATGTGGAGTGGTGGCCAAGTACCAAGAATGAACAGATTAAAAGAAAACAAACAAACAAAAAACACTAAGGCCAAGGGCAGTAAGCTTACGGGTGTGGGGAAATCTAGGAACAAATTCCTGCCAGATGCCAGTCTTGCTTTTCCAAATCTTGCTCAGTCACATTCATCGAGGGTTGCAAACTACCTAGTTCCTGGGCTAATACTGGCTGAGTTTGCCAATACCGTGTTTCCCCGAAAACAAGACCTAGGCGGACCATCAGGTCTAATGCATCTTTTGGAGCAAATATTAATATAAGACCCGGTCTTATTTTAGTATAAGACCAATAAGACCGGGTCTTATGATATAATACAATACAATACAATACAATGCAAAATACAATATAATACAAAACTGGGTCTTACATAATCTAATCTAAGACCAGGTTTTATATTAATTTTTGCTCCAAAAGATGCATTAGAGCTGATGGTCCGCCTAGGTCTTATTTTCGAGGAAACACAGTAAATACAATAGCATGCTTCTACTTGACAGAATCTTGTCTCAGGAATCTTGGTGATGGCCTTCAGTGACCTTTTCATACAAGATGGTTGTCTGAAATGCAAAAAGGGTAAGGAGTTAGGACTTCCTGAAGTCTTGACAAGCAATTTTGTAAACTCCTTTTTTCACTTGCTCACGAATAAATGTTTAGTACAGTAAATACGAGAGTGTCAGTGTACTTATATTATTTTGCAATACCATCCAACCTTGGGGCTGTTTTGACAGCTGGTTGCAGGAAACCAGAATTCTAGAGCCCATGGCTAGCAACTATCTTATTTAGGAATTCAGCCCAAGGCAATATCCCAAGGAATACAGGCTTCTGAGCTTGCTAGATTCTTATTCTCTATTCATGCAAGAGTAGCAAGTGTCTATATAATAATTTTACCTAATCCACATAATTTGAATACCTTAATTTCACCACTGAGAGCCCAGTTTTAACATTCATCATGCTAGTCAACAGGCTGCTATTTCTATCACTAAAAGCCCTTTTCTGACATTTAGTATGCTAATTAGCAAAGTGTAGATTATTGAGTAAGACACAGGTAACAGAAATGCCTGTAATAGCCCTTCTGGAGTATAGACTTCTGATGAGAATGCCAGCAGATCATTTCTGTATTTTAATTGCCATGTTCGTTGATGGACCACTCATGGGCAGGGAATCTTTGATTAGAATGCTTAGAGCTCAATCCAACTTACACTCACATAATATCTCAATGTATATGTGGAAATATGTTAACGTAAATTACAATAATTATAACAGTGGCTTCCAGATTGCTTAATTCAGTAATTGAATGAAATCCTCAAGAACCCAAGCTTCTCTGATTTCTGGCCTGCCATTTGATTCTTTCCTTGACTAAGTACCATTAATGGTAGTGAGAGGATGGCTGATCGAGTTCTAGATGTAATCACATGCAGACTTGATACCATCTAGAAGATTATGGGAGTGGGGGAAGGTGTTAATAGACATCCTTTTGTATGCTCCTGTTTTCAACAGCAAGGAAACTTTACCCAAAAGCCACCCAGCAAACATCCTTCTTCTGACTGGCCAGAATTATCTCACATATTCACTTTTAAGTCAATCACTGGGAAGAAAAATGGGATTTTTTTTTTTTTTGACATAGATACATTTATTAGGATTTAACTCTAAGTGATTTGAGGAGGGGTAGAAAAAATTTGAGCTTCGTGAACAGTAATGAGTAAGGAAGAGGAAGTTGGGAAGGCAAAATCTACTACATGTAGAATAATTCTTTTAATGTAACTGCTTTGTCTTTAATGGCAATGCTTATCTTTATTTGATCCTTTATCCTATCTTCTTCCTTAGTCACAGCTCTCTTTGTTCCTTTGTTGGTTGATTTGTCTTTGCTGCTGCTGTACTCCCACTCACTGAGTCTTCAGTTAATACCCCAACACCTTGAATTAGGGGAAGGAAGTTACAGCTTGAATGAGTAGCTTTGAGAGTTAACCTAGAGTCATTTTAGTCTCCTTCATACCTTCTCATCTTGGTACATGCTGTTTATCTGTTAAATCTGGGATGAATTCTTCAGGAATGTTCCTGAGAACATAGAGGCTAAAGGTAGAAGACGTGCTGGGCACTGTAATCGCTGAAACCTCCCTTAAGAATGCTCTTGGCAGGTCGTTTGCTTCCCTTCCTGGTCCAGCCAGAATCTCACTCAAAACAAGTGCTCTGGCATTTTTCAAAAAATGATACTTGATTTCAAGTGATCACCTCCAACTTCTTCCTCTCTTCTGGCTAGTTTTAATATGAAAGCAATTGCCGAGTGCTTTAAAAGTGGGCTAGAAAGCTTGTGTCAGAGGATAAGGGCATTTTCACTACATGTTTACTTCTCCAGTATCTCTAGAGGAAAGAAAATGGAGCGTGTACAAGTCAAGAATCAGTTTCCTAGAAATGGCAGAAAATGAACTAAACTTTGTACAGATTGTATAATAGAACTGGTTTATAAAAATTTAGGATTATTTAATGCAAAAAAGCAGTAGTTCTAGATGGCAAGAGTTCAAGATTATTACAAAGGATTATTATTAGGGTACAGTCAGAAGAATAAAGGTAGATAAGATTGGTATCTTTTTTAACTTTCATATTATATGTGTCTGATTCAGAGTTAGCACAAAACTAACATCGAAAAAGGTCTAAATATACTACAAATTGTGTCTTATTCACACCTTGCAGAAGGTTGTCTTTTTCAACTTCATTGTACAATACATACTTTCCCATCGTGCATTTATTTTCTTTCTTCTATGAGGTGATTCTTCACCCTTTGTCCAAGCCCCTGTCCCTCCACGTACACATGCAAAGCAGACACACAAACACAAACCTGCTCCCTTTTTGTGATCCTTACAGCTGGTTGCAGGAAACCAGAATTCTAGAGCCTATGGCTAGCAACTATCTTATTTAGGAATTCAGCCCATGTAGCTTAATAAATGGTGTCATCATTCTTGTAAGTTCCCAGTCCTGAAAATTTATTTTTTCTCTCTCCCTCTTTCAATTTTCACTACCAATTATTGACAAGTCATATGGATTCTACTCCCAAACATTTCTTGCTTCAGTTTCTCATCTTCTTCCTTTTTGTGGGTATTATTAATACTTTCTTCGTTTCCACTACTATTACACTCAGAATTTTGCCATAAACTCCCAGTGGGATTCATTGCCTATAGTTTGTTTCCTCCAATGTATCTTTCACAGCTACTGCCAGAACATTCTTCCTATAGGACAACTCTATAGATACGCTGCACAACTCATGAAACTTGACAGATAATTGAAAATTTCAATTGTCTCTCTTTGCCTAAAGAATTTTAACCCCCAAGTGTGGCATCCATATTCTACTTACCAAGTACATTTACAAGCTGTCTCTTTTCATAATTCCTTCATTCTAGTCTCAAGCCACTAGTCACTTCTTTTACTCTCTTTGTCTTTGTTCTCTTACCATAAAAAATTTTATGACCGTGACCTCTCATGTCAAGATGCTTCCCATCTTCAAAGGTGTAGAGCAGATGCCACTTCTTCCATGATGCCTTTCTCTGGGACCTTGTGTGCCTCTTTAATAATCTCCAGATTCCCTTCCCCCGAATAACTTTATCCATATTTTTGTTATAGTGCTTATCATGATCTATTTTGAGTTGTTGCTGATTATGATTTTTTTTTTCATTAAATCAGTTACTGCCTAAAACAGTTCTTCACAAATATCTTGGGTGTTGCACTGGGTTGAATTTGGGAGCTGACACTACATGCTATTAGCTTATTTAATGCAGAATCCAATAGAATATAGTCTTTTACTTTCTATAGAGCCCAAGGATTAGAGGAAAGCTCAATGCAGAATAAAAGTCATAACATTTCTCTTAAACTCCACTGTGGTTTTTACATGCATCATGACAAGAACACACTCTATACTCTACTCTAATTGTTTATTTTCCCTTGTATATGCTTTTTGAATTCCCTAACTCTCTTACCTGTGCTCCCTTTACAATGTTTTATGATTTCTATCTCCCTCTGCTTATTTATGCACCTGTTTCTATGTTGGGGTGAACAACTTTAACTATTGCTTTCCCAGTATCGTTCTCCCTTCATCTAGTAACAGAAACAGATTTTCCTTTGGAGGATGATTAGCATTAGGAATAGGCATAGGACCTAGTTCTAATGAATTATATTTTAGCCCCATGGCCACTGGGATGGGCTTGGGCCCAATTTGGTGGGCATGGATCCAATGAAACTCCAACATTGTAATATGACTCTGACGGTTGGAATAGAAAGGTTCTCTGTTTTTCGTAAGATTGCTAAAGTGATGAGATCTAAGCTTGGAGCTCTGGTTGACTCTAGTCCTCCTGGAACAGCTGACCTGAATGTAATTATCACAGAGTAAAGCAGACCCCCAAAATGGAGAGAGACCAAATACTGAGGACACCATTTGAGTCCTTGGATCCAAATTTCAGTTTATACATGCCAATAAATTTCCATTTTAATTAAGTTTGTTTGAGCTGGATTTTATTCCCATGCAGCCAAGCATTTCTACTGTTACATATATGAAAGACAGGTTTCCTCTCTAAGGCTCCTTCTCTTAGCCTGTCTCTTTTTCATTGATCTTATAAGGTTCACCCCACTACACACCTGAGACTTTTATAGAAGACGTTTTAAAAAAGGATAATAAAGCTACCCATATTATATATGGCTTTTCTGAGGGTCAAATAAATGTAAAATGCTTGAAATGGTGCTTAGCATATTGTAGTATGCTAATGTTCGCTGTTGTTATTTTCTTCATCATCATCATCATCACCATCATCATTTTCATGTTACTCTTTGCAATGATCAGATCACAAAATTGGAGATTTAAATTCACTGATACTTCAATTTCTAGAAACATTTATTTGCAAATTTACTTTTATTTGGCTAGCATATCACCTCTTGGTGTTTTCTTTCCTTCCTTCCTCCCTCCCTCACTCCCTCCCTCCCTCCCTCCCTCTTTCCCTCTCTCTTTTTCTCTTTCTCTCTTTCTCTCCTTCTCTCCTTCTCTCCTTCTCTCCTTCTCTCTTTGTCTCTTTCTCTCCTTCTCTCTTTCTGTTTCTCTGTTTCTCTTCTTCTGTCCTTCTGTCCTTCTCTCCTTCTCTCTCTCTCTCTTTCTCTCTCTCTTTCTCTCTTTCTCTTTCTCTCTCTCTCTCTTTCTTTCTCTCTCTCTCTTTCTCTCCTTCCTTCCTTCCTTCCTTCCTTCCTTCCTTCCTTCCTTCCTTCCTTCCTTCCTTCCTTCCTTCCTTCCTTCCTCTTTTCCTTTCTAAGGAGGGCACAGCTCACAGTGGTCCATGTGGGGAACGAACCAGCAACTTTGGTGTTATCAGCACCACACTCTAACAAACTGAGCTAACTGGCCACTCTTCTTGATGTTTTCTACATTATTATTTTCCTGAATAACTTTCTATATTTTTGGCAGTACATTCCATTTAAAAAAATATAATATAAGGATTGTACCTATCAATTCTGCTCTTGGGGGATGCATACCAAACAATATCGCAGAATAAATTTGTGACTGTCATTGGCCCATAAATTTGGTACTGTCGATTTGTCTGTCACTTTAAGGTGGTTGAGAAGATTATTTCTTTCATTTTTCAGATAAAAGAAAGGTATTACAAAAGAACATATGATTCCTCAGTGGTGATCTTGTAATGGGGACAGAACATTTGCCTCTAGATTTTTAATCCAGGAAATGAGTAGTTATCTCTTAAAACATTTCAGTATGATCCTCTTTTTAGAATAGCATTATTTTGATTTGGAATTAAGTTCCCTTTGCTTTAGTTTTTGCTCTGACATTAATTAGCTGAATAATTCTGAGCAGTCATGGAATCTCTGTTGACCACAGTTTCCTCATCTGTAAAATGAAGTTTACTCTCTACTATTCATGTGCATTCCAACTTGAAAATTCTCTTAATTTCTTTCAAAGGAAGATTTATCATGGACAAATTTTAGAATCACTGTTATCCACAAGAAGGGCTGCAGAGAGAGGCACTAAAATTCTTCCTTCAAGTATGCAGATTATATTCAATTTATAAGATTGAATTGGGAGAAATAAAGAGGAATAGCAGCTATAATGCAAAAGAGTTTAGATCAATTTAAAGTGAGTGCTTAAAGGTGGCAAGTTCAGTTCATTCTACTAAAACAATGCTAATTAAATTGAGACTTAAGACCCAAATTGGGGGAAAAAGGTGATGAACTGTACAATCCTACAGCACGACAATTAGAAAAAGGGTTTGGTGACTGTGACAGAGGTCACTGAAATTATCATCTTGTGCTAGAGGTAGGTGAGGAGAGGCACATTTACTTCGACCAGGAATTACAACTGGTACATTTATTAGGCACTGCACACTTGTCCAGAACTGGTAAGCGTTGCAAGACAGATGAGGATTTTTGCATGACTCTCCCTCTTGAGGTGCACCCAGGCTATATAACTTGGCAGCCATTTATCAACCAGAGCTCTTTTCCCCAAATGAGCATGTGGACAAACACACATAAAAGATTTATTTGTTTGGGGTCTGTGTTAATTAAATGCAGTCAAAGTAAAATCAATTCCCTCTCAAAGTGACAGGCTTGCTGCCTATCAAAAGTGCTGCAACAATAAGCTTGGACCTAGCAATTCAAATCACTTTTTCCCCTACTGGATTACCAGCAGTTAAGTAGATAGATTGATAGATAAATTTAGATTTAGCTTTATACAAATAGGTATTATTGTGTAGGCATTTATAGATATATATTGTTATGGGCTGTATTTTGTCTCATCAACATTTGTGTTTTGAAGTCCTAACACCCAATGCAGCTGTATTTGGAGACAGGGACTTCAGGGGAGTGATTAATGTTGAATGAGGTCATGAGGGTGGGACACCAGTCTGAAAGACTGGTGTCCTTATAAGCAGAGGAAGAGACACCAGAGATCTCTCAGTACACATACAGAGAAGATGAGACGTGAGGACATGATGAGAAGACAGCCATATGCAAGACAGAAAGAGAACTCTCACAAGAAACAAGCCCGAAGGCACATTCATCTTGGACTTTTGGCCTCCAGAACTGTGAGAAAATAAATGTTGTTTAAGCCATCCAATCTGTGGTATCTTTTAATGGCAGCACAAATGGACTTTATCTATCTATCTATCTATCTATCTATCTATCTATCTATCTATCTAGTACATTTTCTTATATAATTGAAAGCTTTACTATACTCATTTTCTTTGCCTATTTTCTTCCCAGTCTTTCAATATTTAGCACCTCACAGTGGGGTGTAACTGTACACTGATTTTTAATTCTGAAATGAGGAACACAGATCCCAAAAGAATATCCTGTAATTCAATAGATCACTGTGGTGAATGGTTCTCAACCTAAGGGCTAATATTAGAACCACACAGGAAGAAGTTTCAAGCTTTAAAACAACATATTTTCTTTGGGGCTTTATCAGAAGCTTCGGAAAAGAAACGGGATATGAGTTGTTTGAAATAGCTCACCCACTAGTGTCTGTCCAGAATGTCTTATCTCCTTCCTTCCCTAACTTTCAGGAGAATAACTCGCCAGGCTGTTAGAGTTCCAAAATCATAGTCTTTGAGAGTTTATTCTGTGTCACTTAAATGTATGTTCTAGCTCTCCAATCAAATTTCTTGTGTTTAAATGTATGATCTCACTTTTTATGTTTCTAGTATCTAGTCCAATGCTTTAGAAGGTAGTGGTACTTTCTTGGGTGTGGAACAAAGTCTTTCGGCTCATCCTGGCATCACCTATTCCAGAGACCCAACAGAATTATCCCATATCAAGAAGATTGACAGTGTCCCATGTGCTAGAACAGTGCTTTCCAGATTTAGTTATGTGCTCATGTCACCTGAATTTTCATCTATGTCAGTAGTTTTTGTAGTTGAACACATCGCCCCAGATCTCCCTAGCAGGCACATTATATCTTATTAGGTCCAAAGAGAGCGCATTGTAGTACAACTTAATAGATGTTGACACCCTACTTGCAAGTTTATTGTATCAGCAGTCTTCAGTCTTTCAAAATCCAAGGGTTTCATTCCAACTACTAGGTAATTTCATTCTTTCTTACTTGCTTGGCACAACAATTAACCCCTTATCTGGCTTGTTTTTTATTGTTGAATCTGCCAATTGATCTTAATTACATTCAGCCATCTGACTCCTAGGTTTGTATGCTACAAGGTTCAAAATTCAGAATTTAATCTAGACCTTAAGAAATTAAAAATAGCAGATCTTGGAAGTTAAAAGCTATGCATATGAATCCACTCGGAATAAAAGTGAAGAAAATGGAGAATGAATAGTTCGTGGTATTAAAAAATGAGAGTGAAGGACATTGTAGAAAAGGAAAATAATGGAACTAATTTTCACTCATTTGACTCAATTCCAATATTAACTTAAAAAGAAATTGCCATTTAGAAAGCTAAAATTATCTACGCGCACGGTTCCCCCCCCATAAATTATGGTAATAAGTGAAGTTTGAACAAGACATTTTGATTGTAACAATATAGAAAGAAATTGTATTTTAAGAAGAGGTCTGTCTAACTTTACTAGAAGCACTTTTTAAAAATTCTAGGTTTACTGTAAATGTTTAAAGATATAGGCTGTAGTAGAAATGCTCCAAAACTCTAATATGTTGCTTTTAATTACCAGCATTATAAGCACGTTTTTGAGTGATTACACAAGTATTGCTTCAATAGGTACATGTATTTGAGAAGTATTTTAACACTGTTATTGAGGTTAAGTAAGTACAAATGAAAGTTATAAAATACAAATAATCAAATAATAACTCCAGTTGAGATTCCATTATTTCCCATCACGTGTACTTTGTGCTAGAACAGCAAAACAAAAGAAAATTGGAACTCCTTATCAATAACAATCAACACACATCCTACACAGAAACTATAAAGCTCTGATAAAAATAATCATAATAGCATAAAGTATTTTAAGATAGCTAAACCACATTTGAGGTCATTACTTACTTGTCTGTCTAGAATCCCTCTTTGTAGGACCATGTCTTCCTACCTTTGTAAAATTTCTCTCCTTCTTCCCTATCCTCACATCCCAGCTATAACCACATAGTCTGAATTGGCACTTTCTTTCTTCCCGCCCTGGTTTTAGTGATGAGACTGGGGTGAATACTTCAATTGTTCATCTTCGAGAGGTTTCAAGACTAAGATTAGGGTAAGTAAGAGTTAAGAATGGAGGAGAAGAATTTCTTTTGACGGTGCATCTGGGATGATCTGAACCCAGAGCTTGCTGCCAATATGTAAGTCTTCTACCACATGGAAGGACCTCCCTGCCCTAGGACAAATTAAGTCATGGCTAATTTACACAAAGAATCAGAAATCAGAGAGCGAGAGTCCTGAAACTGTGTGAGTCCTTTGTTCCATCCGCCCTTGCCCTTGCCTTTGTTACGAGTTAATGATGACAATTTCTGGCCGGTTATCGCAAGCTGAGTTTCTTCTCTTGAAATCAAGAGCCTAATACACATTCTGACCTTCTATATAGAAACGGTAGGAGTGTGTGTGTGTGTGTGTGTGTGTGTGTACACAAGTTCCTCCAAATGTGAGAATGATTGATTAGTGCAAGTCTAGTCTCTTTACTTGCTTGAAAATTTCGATAAGAATTTAGATAATCAAAAGTGGCTTTAAAAAAATCTGTTGTGTAAAGGAATCTAATATAACAAGAGTGAGAACAAAATTGTATTTTCTTTTACAAAAAAAAAGTTCCAATCTTTAGTCAGTGACCCACTTATCCAAAGTCTAAAAATAAGAAGGTAATTTGGATGATAACTGTGTCCTTTATAATGACATTTGATCTATCACTCTTTCCATGGACTAATTGGTAGGAAGTTTCCTGTTATTTCTTGTGCTGCGGCTTGAAAATATTGAAAAATATAAATGAAAGCCTCTTAAATGAGATCAGCAGCAGGCCTTGACCCCTCACTTACAGACTTTTATAACAGCCCTTTGAGTGCATGCCCTGTCATGCACAAGAACAAGGTTTGTGTATTTTTAAATTGTGTAGCCAGAGGCCTTAACACCCTATGCTATATATACTATGTACTATGCACTAGGAATTAGTGAAAAATATTTGTCAAATGAATGAATGAATGGAAGATTGGCAGGTGCCAGGTAATAATTTTCTCTTGAAAAGAATTTAAATCCTCTCATCCTACTGCCTCTAACTGCATTTGTAATTCCTTCTTCAGGAAGCATGTTTACTTTATAGTTTATAAATGGTACAAGTAGACATTTTCTGTTTTCTGTGCTTCTGCTTTTTTGCTATTAACAAAACAAGAAGAAAAAAAGAAAGAGAAAGAAAGAAAGAAAAAGAAAAGGGAAAAGCTGTGCTTGCACTGTGGGTTTATTGACAGTCTCTCTGTTAGCTGGAAGAAGACACAACACTGTGGGGTTGATGGATTGCTGAGAGCTGGTGCCAGATGTTGACCACGACAGGTGCATAGTAAAAAAACACCCTTTGTGGTTTTCCCTCAGAATTTTAAATATACTTGAAAATAAGGAAAATATTTGCTTGATATTTCTTTCATTGACAGGCTGCTATAGCTTTTTGAACTATGATTTTTTTTTAAATTGGGGGCTCTATTTTGTGACATTGTAAGTGCTTTATCTACATGTTCTTCACAAGCAAAATTCTAGCAGGTTTTGATGCCATTTCACTGGCTAAATGGCTACATTGTTTATTATATTCCTGCCCATCTGTCTTTTGGTTCAGAGCAAAGTCATGAATGCTTGGTAAAACAGGAACAACTGCTATTTATTATGATTTCAGAGAAGGTAAAAATTGTACTGTAACCTGAGTCACCACATGGTGAGTATTCTTTTTGCTGTAGCCCGGCCTGTAGTAAGCATGGATGTGACAGCGTGGGACACAGTTCTTCGTGGCTAAGTGAAGGCTACGTGGGAAAGCTGTATGAAAAGTAGTATATTTGGAATCAGTAGCCTTATCACAACCCTCGGTTCTGCTCCCTAGACAGGCATGATGACCTGGCCTGCAAAGGTTGAATAGTTTCTCTTTCTATTTAGTTTTAAAGTTTCTAAGGGAGACCAAATGGAAAGAAGTTAGCAACAACTTCTAATGGCATCTGAGCTGTTTGTCTAATGTAATGAATGGTTAAATGAAGATCTTTCTCAGAATCCATAGTGCACAGACAAGTGCAAAAAAGTGAGTTACAAATCCCTCATGGATGACAGTACTACAGCAGGGATAGACTGAATCTGTGCTGGAGAGGGAGAGAAAGGGGGAAAAGAGCTTATGGTGAGAGAAAACAGGCTCCACTGTACCAACAGAGAAAACCCTGGTGCTTCTCTTATGTATCCAAGACAATGAATATTCTTATAATCCCCAAAGTCCATACTCCCTTTCTTTAGCTGCTTCAGAATGTGTTACATGAAATCAAGAAGATTGAATGTCAACTATAATTAATAAATATATAGTCATGCAATGTGAAGTACAGAATAGAGAATAGAGTCAATGGTATTGTAATAGCTATGTATGGTATCAGAGGGGTAGTAGACTTGGGGGCGTTATCACTTTGTGAGAGGTGTAAATGTCTAATCACTGTATTGTTTTGTACACTTGTAAGTAATAACATAAAATAAAAAGCCTTGTTTAGAACAAATTTTATCCTACATTTCAGAGAATAATGAAATGAATGTTAGGGGTTGTAGGAGATGCATACTATTTAATGTTTCAGGTCATTAGTTCCTGACCTGGAGATAATGTAGAAAAATCTAGGGCACTTCAAAGTTAGTAGAAAAGAGTCTGTAACAGTGGAGGTAACTCGACAAGCAAATTGAACTGGCCTTTTTAAGATTTTTAATCCTTTTTCCCCGTATAGTATCTGCGGCAAAATCTTTGTGTTGGCCTTATTGGTCCCGAACCAGGGATCCCTGAGCTGAAATCTAGGTTTGGGGTTAATAATTTGTGGATTCCCACAGACACCCAAAAGTTAAAATTAATGAGTATATGTACTATTGAGCATGTTTCTGGCAATATTTTCATAACTTTCGGTAAATTATCAGAAATCATCTCCCCAACAAGGAGGTTCAAAAATAACTATTTTGGTACTTAAAAATTGCCTTTCATTTTATTTTGCCTTCAACAGTAAAGTAACTTTACATACTTCCTTTTTTTTTTGTTTAATGCTTTCTAAGATTACTCTCAGGAAAGGACTTCATATTTGTCGTTAACACTATAATATAAATGTTAACATGTTATTTCTCAGGAATAGTTGCTTTTTTGTTTGTTTCTCTTTTCTGATTGTGCAACTCAAAATATTATTTCCTGTTTAGGGACTATCAAGCTTTAGGAAGTGAGAGAGGTGGTGCTTTTGTGTAGGAAAATTTTCTAGATTGGTGAAATCACACAACCACATTCTAGGAGACCACAGAACTTATAAAACCCACACAATTCTATTGTTGCTGGTGTGTTGAGAAAGCATCTTGGTATTGTGAAAAAGTGCTGGACTGGGAGCTAGCTATTTTTGGCTTTATTTCCTGGATCTCCCACTTCCTAGTGGCACGACTGTGGCTACTGGTAATATATTTAATCTCTCTGAGTTTCAGTGTCATCATCTATAAAATGGCAGCTACCAATACTTCCATTACAGGGCTATATTAGCAGTCATTTATTCAGTATGCTTTCCATCACAACAGATGTGGCCACGATGGATGGAAACAATACACAGAAAAAACAATATAGTAAGGGACAAAAAAAAAAAAATGCTGCAATAGTGATAGCAATGAACTTTCACAGTATTCCACATATATCATCTTGTTTAATTTCTGCCCCCATTTCACAGATGTAGAACTGAGACAAAAGTGACTCAGTAACTTGCTCGGGGCTATTCAGCTGGCAACTGGTGTAGTAGGTGAAATCAGTGAGCAGTCTCCAGAGCTTACTCTTAACTTCTGGCCCACACTACCTTCCCTGGTTATGACAACAGACTTGAGTGTGGGGTGTATGTGTTTGAGAATCTTTAGATTTGATGATGCTTGATTTTGTAAATCCATAGAATTTCATTAATATGCTCAACATTATCCACAAGTGTTGCCCTGATACTGAAACAGAATTTTTCCCTTAATGCTTGCTTTTCAGTTTAGTAACCAACCAACCAACTTACTTGTAATCTTATTATGCTCTACACATTATATTTAGCTCGTTAGCCTTGAAGAGCTTACAGTCTAGATGAAGAAATATATGTAGAAACAGATCATTTAATTGTAAATATAGTAGGGGTAAAACATAGCTGTTTCTGGGGTGCTGTAGGACTACAAGGAAGGAGGCCTTCGGTCAACCTAGGGAAATAGTGAGTGCTTCTGAGAGGAGATGATCACAGTAAATCTTGATGAGCAAGTAAGAACCAGCCAGACCAAGGAAGGTGGAGAGGGGGTTCCTATCAGATGGAATAGCAAAAAAGAGCAAAAGTATGGGGGCAGAAAACAGCACGGGGCATGAGAGGTGAGGGGCTAGTACACACAATTTTAGGCAATTTTGCCAGGCTTAGATGAACTGGGGCAGAGCTGTGACAGAAGCAGGCAAGTAGTGCTCAGAGCTTGGACTGCCACACACTTCCACATTGAGTAGCCTGGTAGGTTGGCTGTCATTATGTAGATGATGGGAACTAGAGAAGGGTTAAGAAGGAGTGCAATGGTCAGATCCCCTTCTAGCTCCACTGTGGAAAATGGAGAGGAGATGGGGACAGGATTCATCTCCTAGATACCCTTTAATCCACCAATATCCTACACGAAAGCTTTTCATTAACCTGTATTTTTCCTTTCTCTCTTCCCTGCCTTTTTTTCTATAATCCAATGGGGAGATCAGAATTTAATAATTAAAGGGGAAGATAGCTTCTGCCCCTTCTATTATTTTTTCCCATCCTTCTTCTGTATGTTTAGTGTGATTTATTTAAACTTCTGTTTTATAGTTATGTCTGAGTGAGTCTCATTCTCTGACTAGCTCTGGAGACCTAGCTCATGTCAACTTAGAGGTCCCAGGCTTTTCCAAATATTCTGTTGGAATTCTCTCAGAAGTGGAATAAGAATCCCAAATCCCAAATCTGAAAATGATCTGTATTGTTTGCAGTAAAGCCTAGAAAACTATTGGAGGCAAAGAACTTAGGAGAGTAACATGAAGAGATAAGAGAGAATCTGTTCTTCATAAATAGAAAGCTTGTGTTCCCTGGAGTGGAGAGGGTGAACTGGGCTGATTTATCCCTAAAGCTCATAGTGAGTAAAGCTCAAAGTTAGCGTCTGGGTTGTTTTTCTTAATTACACCAGGGGCACACATGAAAACTCATTCTCTTGCACAGTTCAGTTCTGCATGGTGAAGTAGTGGTTCTCAAAGGGGATAAAGGGCACAATCAAAACCAGCTCTGGGCCTTTTCGGAGTTCTGTGGACATTCTCCCCCTGCTCCCTCTTCCCCCACACCTCATTGAAAAGTGAGTTACAATTGCTGATGGGGTTGTGTAACATACCTCAGGTGCATCTGGGTAAATATGAAGGATGTGAACTACTGTAGGCATCATCTGCTGTATGCTGTAGCGTGCAGGGAAACCGACCTGAAAGCAGATATGATTTTGCAAAGCTGGCAGCCATGTCCTCCCAGTTCCCCACTGTCGGTTGTGTTTTCTTTTGTGACAAAGACGTAGTAACTTACAGTATGCCGTAAATCAAAGTCTGTTCTCTTACTTTAGTGTCTAGAAGGCAAGGACTATGTCTTATTTGTCTTTCTATTCCCACTGCTTTGCACAATGCCTGCTACAAATCAATCACCCAACATGTGTACTGCAAAATGATCGAGAAATGATCTTGGAAGGGGGTGGTAAGGCAGAAAAGCAAAGATTTCATAAACTTCTTATGATTTAAAACACTGCATTTTCCTACCAAAACTGTTTGAATTGGTCCTTTTGTACATTAAGCATTAGGCTTATTTGGTAATTATTATTCTGTTACCTCACACTTAGAAAACTTAGCATTATGAATAAAATAAATTTGAGGTCTCTAAAGCAACTGTTGATTTTCAAATACTTTTCTTCCCCACAACAAATAATACTCTTCAGGGAATATCCCTCCTACCCCCAACACCATAGGTATTTTTTTTATTATTTAATTTTTCAGTTTATCTTGACGAACTAAACAACAGTAATTTGACTTGAAGACATTAAAATCATGCACTTTAGTGCAATTCCCAGAGCTAGAGAAGACAGGCCACTGTGATTGAAGCAATGGATTGCATCTTTGCTGCCAGATGGCAGTTGAAATATAATGGGCTCACAGCCGTGATCCCCAGCTAGAGGTCTGCATGCAAAGGGTAAGCCTTTCAGTGATGGAAAATGAAAAACTGGGTGGTTACTTGAAATTCTTTCATTGTTCTTAGTGGCTTATAAAGGCTCAGGGAAAACTCCATTCATGCAAATTCTGTCTAGGATAGTATTTGCAATGGAGTTGTATAAATGTACTGCTTGCACCCCAGTACTGTTGCTATTTTCTATATGTGCTGTGTGTTTGATTTTTAAACACATACCTCTGAAATTAAAATCAGCACTGTATTTCTCAATCTATGATATTTACTTAATTTTGTTCTAATCATTCTTGAAAAACACATGATTAACAGGAAATGGCTTCCCATATCCCAAACAGCTTTTAAGCATCATGAGATCTTAAAATTTTCCCTGATGAATGATTTGATTTTCCTTCCTGTGCTGTATACTACAATTGGTTCAGAACAAAAGTACTTTGAATTTCCTGCTCCATATCAGGGTAGCGCTGAAATAATATTTGATAGGATGAAGCTGTTCTCCATGTTTCCATAACTTCTGTTAGAGAATGCATCTGGATCCATTCAACCATGTTCAGTGTTTTTAAATGCCAAATGAGAGCTTCACAGGAACCCCTTGAGGAAGCAGAGATGACATTTGCTGTGCTCTGCTAATATCAACTCAGGAAGAGGAATATATCTGGCAACACATTTATCCTGATAAACATGATGATAGGGAAAATTTTTGTTTAAGCATTGGCAACATGTATTTACTGCTACATCTGTATACAGGCTGTCAGGTCACATAAAACAGGCCATAACAGAAGACAGTTGCAGGGAATAGGTTATATAATGAGATCAAGCCAATGAAAGTCTGGCATCCAGCTGTAATTCTACTAACAGTGTGGAGAGTCTGCTTATCCACCCAAGTCAAGGATTTTTTTTTTTTTTCTTTTTGGTCACTGTTCATGAAATTACATTGTTATCCCCTTCAGCTGTTCAATGAGCCAATAACAAGAGGAAAAAATGCATAAAAATAGGAGAAAAAGGAGAAAGGCCTCGAGCTATAGAATTTATGGCTGGAGAATTTAAGACTTTATGCAGGTAAATTTCCTAAATAGAAAAGGACCACAGAGTTTTGAGCCACTCAGAAATAAATATGCCGTTCTAAGTTTATGATGTTCACAAAGCCCTATTGTATTGTAACTCTCATTCGCACAAATAAAGGACACTAGTGTTTAGAACAGCCTAAAAAATCATTTAAATGAGGGAGATATCAAAAACTACTGAAGCAGAGATTCCTTAAGTGTAAGTTAGTAGGTTTTCAATCACTTTAGTTTCACAATTTGACACTATTAAGGCTAATTTATAGATGCCTGCCAGCACAGCTACCATTAAGAATCTATCAGTATTTCCACTATAAACTTCATTTTTCAGAGGTTAATAACTTGGTCATAAAAATTCACTGCAGGCTGAAATCCAGTCTGGAAGGGAAATGTCTTTCCTTAATCCCAACAGAAGAGTTTGTTCATGTTTTTGAGACTAAGATAGTCAGAGACCAAGAAAGGTATAATATGTATAAGCTTTCATTTTTGAAAATTTAGCATCAAGCCTGGTGCTGTCAGATGTAGTGATATGTACTGGTATTTTACTTGTTCGTTGGCTTGCCTGTTTTCCTTCTCCTTCCTCCCCTACGTCTCCTCCTGCTCCTCCTCCTCCTCCCCTTTCTTTTTTGTATCATGGTCCTGAGTGGAAGTTGATCCTTCTAACATGATCAACATACAGACTTTGTTCAGTGCAGAAAGAGCAAGGAAGTCAGAGTTTTACATATATTCATTAGATAATAAACTCTGGGCTCCTTTTCCTTCTGGCTCCCTTTAATCTTTTCAGCACTGAAATGTTCTACACAGAAACATTATAAGTTACTTCAATAAGTTGGGAAAGCTATAAGCTCTTATTTTGTGGCTAAGTGAGAAAACTGATCTACCATCT
The DNA here is from genome assembly GCF_964194185.1 of Rhinolophus hipposideros. Taxonomy (NCBI): domain Eukaryota; kingdom Metazoa; phylum Chordata; class Mammalia; order Chiroptera; family Rhinolophidae; genus Rhinolophus; species Rhinolophus hipposideros. The sequence goes on from NC_138053.1 coordinate 32,128,553, forward strand.
CAACATTTTGGACTAACCAGCAAACTCTTTATCACCTTTCCCTACATTTATGAAATGCATACTAAGAAGGAGTGCCATATTAACACAGTGAAACTAGTCAGGAATCAAATAATTCTACATTTTCTCATTGCTTGAGATCTTTTAGCTCTAGCTTAATTTGTTTCACGGCCTAGCTCTGTGGACATATTCTACTTTTGGACCAAACTAACTTTTCTGTAGTTATGCACTACTGAAAGTGCCTCTTATCCTTTCCTGGGGGCAAAAGAAGTCAAGCTATCCTTCTTCAGAGACCACTAAACTACTCAAAATGCTGAGGAGCTACTTCCCGTGCAGGCTTAAAGGCAATGAGAAGAGAGAAAAAACTCTCAGATTTAACTGGGAGAAATCGGGGTAGGGTAATCCCAAACATTTTGTACTGGGTTAGTGAATTTGGTAGGAGAATTGAGAAATTGCTGCACATACTGCCTTCTAGAAGCAAAAACATTCTCACTTCCAACCCATAGCTTTCCATTGGTGTGCATAAAATTTTGACCTGTGTATTCCTACCGTCTCCTCCTTCTAGTGTCTTGTCCTGACTGATGAACTATATGCTGCTGCTGTGCCTCATGTTGCCCCCTTAGACACTTCCTAGCTAACCTGGCAAACTGCCCTCAAGTTTCAGACATTGAGGAATCTGATGTGCCCTGCTGCCCCCTACTGGCGACCAAAGACTGTTGGGCTTGGGTCGTCACAACATTCTTAAGATTTTTTTAATTAATGAGAGGTACTTCCTATGGAAGCTTTTTATAAAGTTTTTTTAAAAAAGTTATATAAATATCATGTAGTAATTATTACTATAAAATTAATGGTTTTGTGTTTTAAATATTTAGTTTGACTTTGCTTTTCTCCATCAATTTGTAAGGAATTTCTTCAGTTTTCTTGATGACTTTTTCTAAAATTAGCACCACATTACTGAAAATTCAAGGCAAAGTTTTCTACCAGAATTGTGCAAAGGTTTTCCTTCTTTGAAAACTTAAAGAATTGATTTCTAGACGTCATCAAAATGGCGGTGTGAGGTGAGCCTCTGTAAAGCTCCCCTGGATTTTACAACTAATTGAACAACAATAACTCCACAAAGGACTCCCTGCACAGCAGACAGGCAAGATGAACAGACCCACTACTGAATTCACCTAAAGGTGGGAGAATCGCCCAGCGGGAAAGGAGGAAAGGGAGAAGTGCGGAGACGGAGCTGCGGGCGCAGCACGCAGACCTAGCTCAGTGCTCCGAGCTCGCTGCATCCGGAAACTACCGCAGCTGCGGGATAGGGAAGAACTAGGAATGCTAGGGCTCCGCTTATGGAGAACTTATCCAGAACTGAAATATGTACTGTACTGTAATAAAAGAAGAAACAGAGGGAAACATCATAGACTACCACCACACAGAAATAATAGACAACAACAAAAAGGCAAAGAAACAATGGAGACACAGCCTTACCAGAAAACTAAAGATAGAATGACAGGAAATCCTCATGTATCAATAATCACCCTAAATTTAAATGGACTTAACTCACCAATAGAAAGGCACAGAGTAGCAGATTGGATCAGAAAACTAAACCCAGCCATATGCTGTCTCCAAGAGACTCATCTCAGCTATAAGGACAAGCATAGACTCAAAGTGAAAGGGTAGAAATTGACACTCCAAGCAAATGGTACCCAGAGAAAATCAGGTGTAGCCATAATGATATCAGATGAAACAGACTTCAGGGTGAAAAAGGTAACAAGAGACAAAGATGGACATTTCATAATGGTAAAGGGGACTATACAACAAGAAGACATAACAGTCATCAACATTTATGACCCCAATCAGGGAGCACCAAAATATACCAAACAACTACTAACAGAACTAAAGAGAGAAATTGACCAAAACACAATTATACTAGGGGACTTAAATGCATCATTGACAGCTATGGATAGATCATCCAAACAGAAAATAAATAACGAAATAGCAGCCCTGAACGACACATTAGATGAAATGGACATAATTGACATATACAGAGCACTTCATCCTAAAAGATCAGACTATACATTCTTTTTGAGCATACATGGAACATTCTCAAGGATAGACCATATATTGGGACATAAAATCAGCCTCAGCAAATTTAAGAAGATTGAAATCATACCAAGCATATTCTCTGATCACAAGGCTTTGAAATTGGATATCAACTGTGAAAAGAAAGCAGGAAATAACACAAATACATGGACATTAAACAACATACTTTTAAAGAACGACTGGGTCAAAGAAGAAATTAGAGGAGAGATCAAAAGATACATAGAAACAAATGACAATGAAAATACATCCTACCAAAATTTTTGGGATGCAGCAAAAGCAGTTTTAAGAGGGAAATTTATATCATTGCAGGCCTATCTCAAGAAACAAGAAAAATCCCAAATAAATAACCTCATGTTACACCTTACAGAACTAGAAAAAGAAGAACAACGATACCCAAGGTCAGCAGAAGAAAGGAAATAACAAAAATCAGAGCAGAACTAAATGAAATAGAGAACAAAAAGACAATAGAAAAAATTAATGTGACAGAGCTGGTTCTTTGAAAAGATTAACAAAATCAACAAACCCTTGGCTAGACTCAGTAAGATAAAAAGAGAGAAGACACTAATTAACAAAATCAGAAATGAGAAAGGGGAAGTTATCACGGACACCACAGAAATACAAAGGATCATCCAAGAATACTATGAAGGACTATATGCCACCAAATTCAATAACCTAGAAGAAATGGACAAGTTCTTAGAAACTTATAGCCTTCCAAGGCTGAACCATGAAGAACTGGAAAATCTAAACAGACTGATCACCAGTAACGAAATTGAATCAGTCATCCAAAACCTTCCCAAAATCAAAAGTCCTGGACCAGATGGCTTCACTAGTGAATTCTACCAAACCTTCAAAGAGGATCTAATACCAATCCTGCTCAAACTCTTCCAAAAAACTGAAGAAGAGACAGTACTCCCTAACTCATTTTATGAGGCCAACATTACCCTGATACCAAAACCTGGTAAGAACAACACAAAAAAAGAAAACTACAGACCTATATCTCTGATGAATACTGATGCAAAAATCCTAAACAAAATTCTAGCAAATTGAATACAGCAATGCATTGAAAAGATTATTCATCACAACCAAGTGGGGTTCATCCCCGGGGCACAAGGATGGTTCAATATCCGCAAATCCATCAATGTGATACGTCACATAAACAAAATAAAGGACAAAAATCATATGATTCTATCAATTGATGCAGAAAAAGCATTTGACAAGATACAACATCCATTTATGATTAAAACACTTAATAAAGTAGGTATAGAAAGAAAATACCTTAACATAATAAAGGCCATATATGACAAGCCCTCAGCTAATCTCATAATTAATGGTGAAAAACTGAAGCCCTTTGCTCTACATTCAGGAAAATGACAGGGCTGTCCCCTATCACCTCTGCTTTTCAACATAGTGTTGGAAGTCCTTGCCAGGGCAATCAGGCAAGAGAAAGAAATAAAGGCATCCAAATTGGGAATGAAGAAGTTTAATTATCACTCTTTGCAGATGACATGATGCTATATATAGAAAATCCTAAAGACTCCACCAAAAAGCTGTTAGAAACAATCAACGAATACAGTAAAGTTGCTGGCTACAAAATCAACGTACAAAAGTCCATTGCATTCCTATATACTAACAATGAAATCTCACAAAAAGAAATACAAACGACAATTCCCTTTGCAATTGCAGCAAAAGGATGAAATAAACTTAACCAAGGAATAAACTTAACCAAGGATGTGAAGGACCTGTATGCTGAAAACTACAAGACATTTTTGAAAGAAATTGAACAAGACACAAAGAAATGGAAAGATATTCCGTGCTCATGGATTGGAGGAATCAACATAGTTAAAATGGCCATATTACCCAAAGCAATATATAGATTTAATGCAATCCCCATCAAAATCCCAATGGCATTTTTTAAAGAAATAGAAAAAAAAATCATCAGATTTGTTTGGAACCACAAAAGACCCCGAATAGCCAAAGCAATCTTAAGAAAAAAGAACATTACTGGAGGTATCGCACTCCCTGACTTTAGTACTACAGGGCTACAATAATCAAAACAGCATGGTATTGGTAGAAAAACAGACACATAGTCCAATGGAATATGATTGAGAACCCAGAAATAAAACCACATAAATACGGACAGACAATTTTTGACAAAGAAGCTAAAAACATACAATGGAGGAAAGACAGCCTCTTCAATAAATGGTGCTGGCAGAATTGGATAGCCACGTGCAAAAGAATGAAACTGGACTGTTATCTGTCACCATGTACCAAAATTAATTCAAAATGGATCAAAGACTTAAGCATAAGACCTGACACAATAAACTGCATAGAAGAAATCATAGGTATTAAACTTATGGACCTTGGGTTCAAAGAGCATTTTATGAATTTGACTCCAAAAGCAATGGAAGTAAAAGCTAAAATAAACAATGGGACTATATGAAACTTAAAAGCTTCTGCATAGCAAAAGAAACCATCGACAAAATAAAGAGGCAACCGACTGAATGGAAGAAGATTTTTACAAACAGTGCCTCCGATATGGGGCTAATATCCAAAATATACAAGGAACTCATGAAGCTCAACAACAAAAAACCAAACAACCCAATTGAAAAATGGGCAGAGGACCTGAAGAGACATGTCTCCAAAGAGGACATACAAATGGTAAATAGACATATGAAAAAATGCTCAACATCACTAATCATTAGAGAAATGCAAATATAAACCACAATGAGATATCACCTCACCCCAGTCAGAATGGCTATCATCAACAAGACAAATAGTAACAAATGTTGGAGAGGCTGTGGAGAAAAAGGAACCCTCATACACTGTTGGTGGGAATGCAGACTGGTGCAGCCGTTATGGAAGACAGTGTGGAGGTTCCTCAAAAAATTACAAATAGAATTACCATATTACCCAGCAATCTCTCTCCTGGGTATCTACCCAAGAATTTGAAATTATTTATGCATAAAGACACGTGTGCTCCAATGTTCATTGCAGCTTTGTTTACGGTGGTCAAGACATGGAAACAACCAAAATGCCCTTTGATAGATGAATGGATAAAGAAGTTGTGGTATATATACACAATGGAATACTATTCGGCGGTAAGAAAAGATGATATAGGAACATTTGTGACAACATGGATGGATCTTGAGAGTATAATGCTAAGCGATATAAGTCAGACAGAAAAAGCAGAGAACCCTATGATTTCACTAATATGTGGTATATAAACCAAAAACAAAAAAAGAACAAGACAAACAAATGAGAAACAAAAACTCATAGACACAGACAATAGTTTAGTGGTTATCAGAGGGTAAAGGGGGTGGTGAGAGGGAGATGAGGGTAAGGGGGATCAAATATATGGTGATGGAAGGAGAACTGACTCTGGGTGGTGAACACACAATGGGATTTATAGGTGTAATACAGAATTGTACACCTGAAATCTATGTAATTTCACTAACAATTGTCACCCCAATAAATAAAATAAAAAAAAGGAAAAAAAACAATTGATTTCTTATGGCTTTGAATGTAGTTCTTTCTGTAAATTGAAAACATAGAGATTGGATTTGCATATAGCTTCCTTAAACAGGCTTATTTTATTTGTTTTAATGGTGTATTAGTCTGCTTGAATTGCCATAACAAAATACCATGGGCTGGGTTGCTTAAACAGAGAAATTTATTCTCTCAGTTCTGGAGACTGGAAGTCCTAGAGCCTGGCCTGGTATGGTGGGTTTCTGGTGAGGGCCCTCTCCCTGGCTTGCAGATGGCTGCCTTCTGTGTGTGTGTGAGAGAGAGAGGAGAGGAGAGAAGAGGAGAGGAGAAGAGAGGAGGGAGAGCTCTTATGTCTCTTTTTCTTTTAATAAGGGCACTAACCCTATTGGGTAGGACCTCAACCTAGTGACTTCATTTAACCTCTATCACCCCTTCCAAATGTAGTAACACAAGGGGTTAGGGCTTCAACATATGGATTTGGGGGGGGACACAAACATGACAAATGCTGACATGTGGATTTTAGTAATCCAACTGATTTTCAATTAAGCAATCAAATTACTTCTTAAACAGGATATATCATGGGCTAAGAATAAACTGGAATGGGATTGGTATTAGATGATATTAGATGGTATTAGATGATAATGACTAGATGATAATGAAGTTTTATTAACTTCAGAGAAGAGGTAAGAGGAAGAATATTTTACCACAAGGAAGGTACTGGCTTCAGGATGAATACAGAACATGTAATACTATTTAAGGAGCCTGGCCTGAATGTCAGAGAGGACATTTAAAGGCCATCTACAATAGAATGTTATCATTTAATATTCTCCGAATATCCCTAGAGTGCTGATTCAGAATATACAAGACGCTGTCTTTGTTCTTTGGAAGTTTGCAATCAAAGACTGTAAATACTGAAGTCTGACAGCTTGGTGCTTTCAGAATTTGCTTAAATCACCTGGTATTTTCCCACCAGGCTACTGCTCCTAACTAAAGAAGTAGGTTACGTGTCTTGGGCTGATGCATGCCATAAATAGTCACTGATGTTTAGCAAAAAAACAACAACAAACAAACCCAAAACTCTTATTCCTTTGTTTCTCTCTTTGGGTGACGGCCTTGTAGTGGGTCCAGACTAATTTCAGAGCATCGGTGGAGCCCTTATTTATTCGAGAGGGCAAGAGGTTGGAAATACTGATTGGTTTGAAAACCTTATCATCTAATACTTTTTGTGGCTTCTCTCTAAGTTCCACTCAGTAGTTCATTTATTCACTCCTTCAACCATGGGGAAACCAAGCCTGAAAACACTAATTTTTATATATATATACACTGATTTATGACTGTTAAAGACACACACACAGCTTGACCTACGAGCAACACCTGTGGGCACAGCCTATCACACTGTGGACACTGACGTATTTCTAATTATACCATCTCTGATCATATAAATGCCCTGGGCTGATCAGAAATAATAAAAAATATTACCATGATCAACATAAGTTTACAATTTAAACTAAATTCCCTACCACCAGTAGCCAAATGATTGTTTTTAAAAAATTCATCGTGATTAAATCATATCTCCTTTTGCAGGATCTGGTCTGAAGGAAATGTTGTGTGGTTGAAATTTGTCTTTGACTTTGTCTCTTGGTCTCTTATTTCAAAATCATTTTCCTCCCTTAATCGGCCTCTTCCCAGCCCATGTTACTGCATTTCCCTTGTGTTCTCACTCCTGCTCCAGCTCCCCCATTCATCAAAGGAAAGTATCGCTTATCAGTCATGTAAAACCTGGTATGAATTTAAGTCATGGTGTTATCTTTCTCTGGGGGATTTATATTTTTGGATTTATATATAATTTTGATGAAAGGTCTTTCTCTCCTGTAAAAGAATCTGTAGGCCTGAGTATAGCAAAGAGAAGTGTTTTTGAAGTCAAGGGGACTTTCTGTTGCTGTTGAAATCATACAGAAGAGCTAGCAGTCAACTTCACTGAGAAGATTGGTATCTGAATTGTAAAAGTATCTCCAAGTTAGGGATTTATGTAAAATGCAAGGTCAAAATAACTAAAGGGCATATTACTAAAACTATTTTAGAGATGGGAAAATGAAACTAACATTTATTGGGTATCTATGGTATGCCAGCCATCCTCACATTTCTTTACCTCGTTTAAAGCTGCCAGTAATTCTGTTAACTCTTCACCCCATTTTAGCATTGAGGAAACAAAGTTCTGGGGGTTAAGTGTCACCAATACCCTGCAGCTAGCAAATGATGGAGCCATGTCTCTCTGCCTTGAAAGTTTATTATCTTGGTGCAGGGGGATAAAAGTTGTCAGAGTACATGACATTTGAACGTGTGATTTTGTTTGCTCTATTAAAAATTTGCTTTCAACATTTCAACATAAATCACAGAATGGCATGTACATTGCACCATACTATCTTGATGGTTTTTATTATTCAGAGTCAAGATGAATTTCCTTCAGACAAATGTCATTTTATTTCCATGATCAGCAACTGTCAATATATATAACTGAAGCTATAATGCAGAAACTACAAGGTTATTGAAGAACTCCCTCATACATATTAGTAATGTTACTCTACCACTAACCTCTGGATATGAATATTTCTGCATTAATTGAAAATGGGCCAGCCAAGTCAATCCACACAATCATATGAATGGAGCAATCATATATCTTGAGCCAAAAATTGGGACACATCAATGGACAAACTGTTTGAAATTATGGCTATCCCATTATATCCAGCATGTTAGGGTTAGAATATTAAGGGTTAATGAGAAAAATTTTGTATCTCTTCTCAGTTAAATTTAACTGTAGATTAACTTAAGAATGTGTTTTAATACCTTACTGAATGAATCTTCCCACTCTTAAATTTTATTGAGAAATAAAGAGCAAATTTTGTGGTAAATAGAAACTATGACTTTACTATTAATTTGTAGAGTAGAAGCTGACTTAGTGACTTATTTTTCAATTTTGTTTTCTTTGGAAATACGTCGAGCATCTTGGAATTCTTAACAGTAAGAATGCCTAAGCACTATTTTGAAGGGAATTAAAAACAAGTCTTGTTGAGGTCAACAAATACACTGACTTTTTTGTTGAATCAAAGCCTTCTATATGAAATAAGGCCAGTTTGAAAGTCAAAACAAATACACTGACTTTTTTTGTTGAATCAAAGCCTTCTATATGAAATAAGGCCAGTTTGAAAGTCAATTTTTGTGCTGGGAAGTCCATTTTGTATATCACTTTAAAAAAAGTTTAAAATATAAAGTGTCACTTTTTTTTCCAAACTCTATAAGAAGTTACATTAAATCAATGAGAATAATAAGAAAGCTTGCAAACTTAACAAAGTGTTTTCTTTAGGTATATGCTATATGGTACATTATTGATTAATATTTTTTATCAGAAATACTAATCTACAAAAACAATAAGAAGTACATTGTTAACTGTTAATTATTTATGTAATATGAAGATAATACAGGCTGTTTGATTTGCCTATTTTCCCTCTAGTTACCTGCCTTTGAATAATCCTCTCTGCTTATAATTATCATGACCAGAGAGTGTTAAGAAAATGAAAGGATACAGGAATTTTTTCAGTGCTTAGTCTGTCCTTGCATATGATGATGGTGGGCAAATTGAAACAGATATATAATGTGATACTTGGGTTTTCCAAGGGTTCATCTATATGTACTATTTATAATCTCAATTTGGCATAAATAAAATTGAGGCTCTGACAATGTAATTTGTAAAATTGATTCATGCCACTATAAAAGTTTGTTCCCTTAAAATGTATTTTAAAATGTTATGACAAAATATTCCTGCCATCTTTAAAAAAGACTTCGACTAATAAGAAAGTTCCCAGGTCAATTAAAGAGGATCTTTAGGGGTCTGTCCCGGTGGCTCAGGCGGTTAGAGCTCCGTGCTCCTAACTCCGAAGGCTGCCGGTTCGATTCCCACATGGGCCAGTGTGCTCTCAACCACAAGATTGCTGTTTCGATTCCTTGAGTCCCGCAAGGGATGGTGGGCAGCGCCCCCTGCAACTAGCAACTAGCAGTGGCAACTGGACCTTGAGCTGAGCTGTGCCCTCCACAACTAAGACTGAAAGGACAACAGCTTGACTTGGAAAAAAAAGTCCTGGAAGTACACACTGTTCCCCAATGAAGTCCTATTCCCCTTCCCCAATAAAATCTTTAAAAATAAATAAATAAACAGGATCTTTAGTCATCTATAGAAAGTACCATTTATAACATCTTGAAGCTCAAAGGAAAGAGAACTCAGGGAGAAGCATGGTCAATAATTTTCAAAGTAACCTGGATGTGTGTGCTTCTTTCAGCTCATTTCTTACTGCCATGGCCTTTCAGGGAAGAAAATAATGTATTCTTCATCAGAAAAAAAAAAAAAACCCACAAAACAAAACAAAAAGGAGAGAAGGCAGGGTCAGAAAGATGTAGGTTGAGAACTAATTGAAGTGCTCATGAGGCAAGTTAATGCTTTTCTGCCAGTAAGTTGTATGCAGATACAGAATGGATTTTTGGGTCCCCTCCAAAACTGGGATTCATTGACTGAAAAATCAAGAATTGTTCTGGCATTTTTTAAAACATCAAATGACATTTAATGTGCATTACTTTTTACTTAGCACAGTAGAAGAAAGTCAAGGTAATTAATCAGTATAGAGTCACATTAAAAGCTGGGTGTGAGGAGGGCCCTGAGATGGTCATGATGGCCTGTGGAGGGTAATAAACTGGAATTGGATGGGAGCAGAGTGTGGACACGGGCTGGCTCTAAATTCTCTTGTGCCGCCGTGCATTGGTGTGGACCGCACGGCTGAGAGAGCCATCAAAGGGGAAGAGATAGATCATTGCCAGGGTCAAAAGAGATTGGAGCAGGAGAAACTTGGAAAGCTGTTGTGACAAAGTCAAGGGTAAGAAGCCAGATTCTCAGTATGGGTATCTGGTCATGAAGCAGAGAACAGCATGTCATTAAGAATATGATAAGGATTGAGTAACTTCTGGCAATTTACTTACAAATCGACTCTTGCAGCCCTGGGTCCCAGGACTCTTGCGGGGATCACTGAGAAGTCTCATTACAAAATACAAAAGAAAGGCAAAGAAAATAAATTGAAAAGATCTTTGCCAAGTATATAGGAGAAAGTGGTGTATAGCATTTTTGTTTACTAGTGAGATTGACTATTTTCCATGTTTTTTTTCACTAATTTTATTTTTTCCCCTTTACTCAAATACAGTGCCTTACCTTTAGTAAATATTATTTACCTCCTTTTTGTTGATTTTATGTTACATGTATAGTAGAATGCCAGTTTTCTGGAGTGGGGGCAGTGGAGAAATTAAAAGAAAAAGATAAATTCCTTCTCTTAAAGCCATGAACTTGAGTGGGGAGAACAGTGTAAGTAGAATAATGTGGAGGAAGGAAAGAAGGAAGGAAAGAAGGAAGGAAAGAAGGAAGGAAAGAAGGAAGGAAAGAAAGGATTGAGGGTGTTTGTGGGGCGGGGGGGAGGGGGCACGTTGTTACATGCAGACACACTCCCAGGCAGATAGCCTCAAGGTTCTAAACAGAACCACAGGAACTCACACACCTCTTTTGAATTCTGTTCCTGTGGTCAATGCTAGAGAATTATCTATAGCTCTAGGGGTAGAAGAGTAGACCAGATGGAAGATCCCAGAAGCCCTCTGAGACTCAATAAATGCTTTATAATATTTTACCTGCTGGCACATGAGTTAAAAATGGGAAGAAATTTTTAGATGTAACTTCTGATGGACAAAACAGTGTTCTGCCCCTGATGCTCTGTAAAGGGCTCACTGAGGGCTCCTGCCTTCATTTGGGATATATGTTCACAGTGGACACTTCTAGGGCCACTGGCTGAGCGTCTTTTCATTTTAGGGAAAACAAGCATTGCGTTGAGTACAGAAGACATTGTATCCTCCCTCTGGGCTTTGACAGTGTGCCCAGACTTCCACAGGGACAGTCAAGTTTGATTCCCTTCCCATGGTCTTTGATTAATGAGCGAGACTATTCATCCAATGCACTGACCATGTTAGTGACTTTCTCAAGGGCTCTCAACTGGGGAAGTCAGCAGATGGCTGGGAAAACCGACCTGCTGTTCATAGTCAGTATGAGACTTGTTAAACTGGTTCTTCCAAGAATCTCATGTGGACAAGAGTAGCCACCATGCTACTTTATGCACATTTGCAAAATCCCTCTTTTGCTCTTGCTTCAACTATCAGATGGTCAAACGGCTCAGGTGAAATATTTTGCAGTTCTTCTCTCTGAGGTATAACTGGACACTTACATGAAGACAGAGAATTATATTACAGGCTTAGTAGTGATAATGTGGACATGAGACTTGGTAGATCTGCTAAAACATGGAAGTTAATCCATCTATCAGTCATTCTCTGAATTAAGAATTGGATGGTGGAGAGAGCACTTAGATTTCTTTCGGGGACATGTCATTTATTTATCATCAGGGTGATTCTGGGTTTTCTGATTAACTACTTGGAATTATAGTTTCTTTTATTCTGCAAAATGGGGATTAAAAACAGCAAGCCAGCATAATTCACTGGGTTATCATAAGGATCTAAGACAACTGTATAAATTAAAAAAATTTACAAACTATAAACACGATACAGATATGAACACATTGCTGATAGTGGCCTGTGCAGATCATCTATTATGTTCCTGACACAGCTCTAGGTGCTTTGGCAGATACAAAATGGATAAAAGGTGTAGCTCCTGCCTTCCACCTTTGCATGCACCAGAGCCCTGAGGGCAGCACAAGGCAGCTAATCAAGACCTACGGGGCTGCTGCAAAAGAACTGCCATCAGAGTGTAGAGCAGACTGAGGTGAGCAAGGGTTACTGTGCAGTCTGACACTGTGGAAGAGGGAGGCATTGAGATGCACTTTAAAAAAGGGGAATGGGGAAGTTGAAAGGACTAATATGTAAAGAAACTGAAAAGGATTTAAAATCCTGAATTCAACCCTTTTCCAATAATGTCCTTTGCCTACTTACATTCACTGTCAAACTCCTCACAAGTTAACCCCTTTCTAAATGCTTTCTAAATAAGAAAGTGTCTCAAAGAGTACTGCAGATAGTGAACACCTAAAAAATAACGTCCATTGTTAATTTTTATGGATCTGTTGCCCTCATTAGATGGTGTGGAGTTCTCATTATGCTTTTCTTTAGATTCTAGCACCGATCATGGGGCCAGACACATAGTAGGGACTTGATAAATATTTGAACCAAAATGAACATTCAAGACAGAGAAGGCATCTTAGGAAATGGCACAGATATGGAAATAGAAATAGAGATAATCTATATGAATAGTGATGGATGTGGGAGTGGGCAAGGAGAGTTAATGAGATAATTCCTCTCATGTGATCAGAGGAAGGATTTATGTAGGGGAAAAAATTATGCCGTATGGATTAGAGGGGCGTAGGCAGAGGAGGACCAGGAGCAGGAGTTTGGACTTGATGTGGTGGGTAAAAGGGAGTCATAGCTTTCTGAGGAGGAGTGACATGATAAAAGTAATGAGTAAATCAACTGAGACTGTCATAGTCCAATAAGCAAATTATTTTTAGAATAATCGTTATGTCACTATGATCATTTAAGGTTGTAATTCGCTGCCTTCTTACTTGATTGTAAGAGGAACAAGTCAATATTTTTCTCTTCATTCCAAGTTTTTAAAGGGAAAAAAATGCTTTAAGCTTTATTTTTCATATTAGATGTGGGTGTGTGCTGAAACCTTCTTTAAATCACTGAAAATACTCCCTTCTGAAGACATTGAAGGCTGTCTTAACAATAATGATTAATGACTTTAAAACACCCATAAATCTTTGAAGAATGAACAAACCACTATGAAAACCATATGGCGCCTCATTCTTTGCATGGAACTTCCACGAAAGTCACTAGGAGTTCAGTGGAATGATGAAGGGAAGCATATGGTACTAGATCTGAACTAAATTAATAACAGGATGAAAACACAGTTAAATCGTGATGATCTGCCTTGTTATCCAGACTTTTTTCTTTTTAGACAACCTCATGGTGTATAGTTAAGCACCAAAAAGACACTTGTTAAATGGGGAGAACTGGCATGCAAGGAGAAACCATGTGGCATATCTTTTTCGACAAGCTGAAGAGGCTGTGATTTGGGGCTTCCTCACTTCAGACTGCCATGGCGTCACTGGGAGATGAAAAAAAAGAGCCTAAACCTGACTATGCTTTAGGCACTCCATCTGTCTCTGTCCCACACTGTTGCCATAGTCACTCATCTCCTAGCAACAATGAGCAGCATTTTCATGTCTCTATCTCTAAAGTGACAATGCATGTGAGTGACACATAAATGTAATCACAACGGGCTAATCATCTGAGAGGTTATCTCATGGTTAAAGGTCACTGTGAGTCTTTGGTTTTATGATCCCATCTCTCCTGTGATGGGTTTTCATAAAAAGTGCCTTGGCTCAAATTGAGGCAGCCCCACAGCTTGCTATTGAATAGAAAGACTACAAATATTATTACATAGAACACAACAAAGGGAAACTTTATTTTGAAACGTGGAAAAAACATTGATCAGTTTGAATCACCTATTATTACCTAGAACTCTGGGTGGAACAGACTGGGGGTGAAAAAACCCGGGCCCTAACACATTCAGGCTCAAAACAATCCATCAGCAGCCTTTGTGATGGGCAGCGAGTCTCAATTGAAGTCACTAATCAGAAGCAGTAAAGAAGCCAAAATAAAGATAAAACAAAAAGGCTATATGCATCATGCTTGTCTTTGAGACAAAGTGGAAAACAAACTATGTGGCACTTCTTAGTGGATCTTTAGTTGTTTATTTCTAAAAGTTTGTACCATATTTTCAAATAATCTTTATTTAAATATTCTGCCAAAAGAAATCCATTGAGATACCAGCATTGTTTTTTAAAAATGTCATAGTCTTGAATCCTGATAAACCTTGCTATTATACCAACCCATATGCATAACCTTGAATCTGATACACTTTGCTATTATACTGACCCATGTGCATAACATGGGAACTCAGAAGAGTTTAGGTATCCACAGAGATGTTAGTAATGCAGAAATCAATGTCAATTTTCATTTTAAAATGTTATTTTGTGTGTTATTTACTAGTTCCATCAGCTATATCCCATGACTCACTTCTCCTTTATAAATAGAAATACATAGTGCATCAATGTTTTGGATAGTGCTTTCCTGATTTTGTGGCAGAACCTGTGCATTTGGTAAATGTGGATGAAAAATGCACACTGTGGGAAGTAGATTCAGGAATGTCACTGAGACATTTTACTTGAGGGGAGGTACAGCATCTAAACAATGTTGTCTCCAAGATGAAATGAATAATCTGCACACCTAGGCAGGCCATTATGATGTGTTTACACATTACATGCAGAGCGGAGTTTAGCTGTGTTAACGGCTTTGTGAAAGGAAAATCCTCCTGAAATTAAATAATCAAAGAAGATAGGTGAGTGCTGATTTTGTGAAATAAACAGTGATTGAGGAAAGAAGAAAAACCAGCAGGACTCAGTGTGAAGCAAATTAATTCATGTTGGAGATTTACTCTCCTGAAGAAATTAAATTGCCCACTTCCTAATCAGTACAGTTCTTGGCATGCCATGCCTTTCTCTTTCTTCCTAAATTTAGAGCCATGTTAGAACCACTAATTTTTTACTCCACTATTTTTAAAATTACAGTTAGAAGCTCCATATTTTTCTGTGGTTCTGTGAAGTTTGGCACTGAGTCAGGTCCTTTACCATTTATTTGTTTTGGAAAATAAAATTCTTTTCCGATCAACTCATTTGTTTATTTCATTTGCCTGTGCCTGAAAGTAAAATATAAAGAGATACCATGGCTACTGCGTTTCTTCTGCATTATACTGATGTAATGGCTCAAGGGATAAGCATGTTTTCATTATACTAATTTGGAATCACTGAAGGAAACCGTATCTTAGTGTTCTTTCACAGTATATAGCTGTTCAATGTAAATACAGATTGCTGGGTTCATTCCCTATTCTTCTCATCCTGTAGCAAAAGAAAAAAAAAAAAGCACAAACTGTTGTTCTTCCAGTTAATTCTGCACACAGAAAAAGATGTCAACACACATTAAAACTGAAACCACATTTGAGAAGACATGCAGAACTTTGCAAATGCCATTGCTGTTTGTAGAGCTTTGAGCTGGAGGGGATATCATATGTTTTTCAATCTGTTTTTTACTCTGCTGCTGTCTTAAAATAAACCATGTAATTCTTGTTCTTGGCCTTGGAACATGAGTTATGCCATCAGTCTGTTGTGATTCATTTGCTAAAATATTCTGGTGATGAATGTCTCTTCCTTCCTGTAATAATTGTTGTGGTGTCTCTTTTGCCTAATGGAAGCCATTGTGTCTCCTGGAGGGCTGACAAGTAGGGAAGGGCAGCTATGTGGCACAAGCACAGGATGATAATCAAAGCTTATAAGATTTTATTTGAATTCTCTCCCTTCCAGGCACAGTTGGCTGGTGGGAAAATTCCATTGGCACTATGGGCATACCAATTCTGATATCAAATGATGAGACCAAATTTCTAAAAGTAAGGTCTTGGAATGTGGCCATGCCTCAGAGTTGAAGCCAGTGTTACACTTTGCTCTGAAAGTTATGTATATGAAAGTAGTTTTTGTCATGACTAACATGTCCTGGTAGTTTTCTTCTGTCTGACATAACTGGATTTGACTGGTTTGGACAAAAGCATGGATGTGGTATTAATATCTTTGGACCATTAATTATAGCTTCTTGTAACCATCAGAAGACAAAAGAGCTATCCTGACTATCTAAACAGCTGGGTCACTGTTTAGCTGCCAAATGTTCAGATTGCTAATGACAAGGGAGAGACTCCTTTGGGCTCTTAGTGGAAATTGTCTGCTGTTGCTACTGTGGTTTAAAGGTGTCTTAATATTGCTGAAGATCAGCATCCTGGCATGGGTTAATTGCAGGGAGGCATCCTTTGAGGAATGAGTGAGGAGTGGTGAAATAAAAATTATAAGTCAGAAGGGACTTGGTCAGCCTTTGGTCTTTGGAATGTCAGTTCCTTCTATTTTGAAAATAATCTCACTTTGGAAATAGAGCTTGAGGTAAGATCAAATAGAGTTCTGGCATCAAAAGAAGAAGAGATAGAAAATTTCCAGGCTATAAGTCTGTTGAGATAATTGTGTCTGGCATCTATGACAAAAGGACCCTGCTGAACTCCACCAGATATTGGCTAGAACAAAAGGTGAAGTGTGGAATGAGTCTCAATACCTAATTTAGTTAGTGTTAAGTTAGTAGCTGTAACAAATAAACTCCCAAATTTCAGTGCTTAACACAATGGAAATTTATGTCTCCTCATAATAGTCCAATGCAGGTGTTTTAGGTAGGCAAGAATCGTTCCTAAATATAATAATTCAGAGACCCAGTCTCCCTTCATCTCATGGCTCTACCATTAGTAGGGACTTCAGAGTTTTCTGATTCAGCTGGTGAAAAAAGATTTTTAAAAAACATCATGGAGAAGGTACACCTACTTTACATGATTGTTGGCCCAGAAGTCATACTCATTACTTCTGTTCACATTCCATTGGCAGGATGTAGTCACATAGACTCATCAGATGCAAAAAGAGATGGGAAATTTTGCCCCAAAATAATCCAACACTATGCATAGGGAAGCCTAAATTTTAGTGGATAGCCTACTTGCAAATGTGTGTCAGGATAGGTGGTCGGGGAAGAGCTCTTTGGGTCTCACATAGGAAAGTGCTTTATTATAAATGTGTGAAGAGCAAGGGCAAGGATAATACATGCTAATATGTCATGTAGGCAGATGGAATAAATTGAAGTTTTATTCTAGAAGAACATATGAGTCAGATTCTAGAAAAGACTAGGGAGTTCATGACTCTTCATCAGTACCAATGCAAAATATCATGAAGCAAAAGCTGAATAACTGGACCAAACATTACCAGAAAGGGTTGGTGGAGGTTTGGGGGGAATATATAAATTTCTAAGATAGAAACTTTTGACCTTTTGCAGAGTAATCTAAAAAGGAAGAGATGTCTGGTTTCAAATGGTTTCTGGCTTGGAGCCAGCTTCCCCATATTTCTGCTAATGTTGTTAAGAGACCAGAAGAAATAGGACCTACTATTGAAAACTAAGATTATCTAATGTGAAAATCTGTTTTTACCAAATATGAGGAAGTTAGAGCTGGACTGAGTAAACAATAGCTAGGTTTCACTCTTATTCAGGCCTCTACTCACCAGAAAATTGTTCTGTGAATGTGTGAATTCTGCTTTTTAAGATGGTCCAGATGCTTTCCCCTGCTTTATCTTTTCATCTAGAAAGAGACAGAGGAATTAGGCCTGCACATGGCATCCTGGGTGATGAAGTGGAACATAGAAAGAAAAAGCTTTAGTGGCAATCCATACTGAATGCTGGCATTTTTATAAAGTTTATTAAATCAGAAAACCAGGCAAGGGAGGTGGTAGAAAACTCCTTTTTGGCACAGGAGAGCTGCATTATAGGAATGCCTGTGAGGAACTGGGATTGAGCTAAAGCTGTGCACATCAAAATGCTCCCCTGCTGGAGATCTGACATGGGAGGGCAACCAGCATGTGTAGTTTCCTTGTAGGTAGACAGTGAGCCTGGGTCAATACCTTTTGCTGAAAAGATGATAATAAGTGTGGGGAGAGAGACAGGTTTACTGCCTAGAGTAGAATTCTAGGTCATGGGCTATGCCTATGTATACATGTTCAGCTTTAGTAAATATCGCCAACTAGTTTCCCAAAGTAGTTGTACTCCCACCAGCAGTGTATGAGAATTGCAGTTGCTCTATATCCTTGCCAACTTTTGCTACTTTCTGTCTTTTTCATTTTAGCCATTCTATAGGATGTGTAGGAGTATCTCGTTGTTTTAATTTGTTTTTCCCTGATGACTAATGAAGTAGGGTGTGTCTGGTGAATTAACAGCGCAATCTCTAAGAGATGAAGAAGCCAGCTGGGGTGATATATCATCCAGGGATAAATTCAAAATATTTAACAACCAGTAAGACATAGCACTCACCAATTAGCACACTGTCTTGGAGTGATGAAATAAGGTCCTGCAAGCCCTGACTGTGCCATGTGCTGACTCCTGGTTTTGAGAATGTTGCTCGGTTTGAGGGGTCCTGGAGGAGGACCTAGCATGGCTGGGGAGGTGGAGGAGGCTTTCCGGGTCATAGTGAGCAGTTGTATGCAACCCATTAAACCCATCAATATTTAATTAACGGCATAACCATAATCATGTATACTAGCTGGATATCAGCCATATCTTATCCTAAGGGAAGAGAGAATCAGCCATATAAGATTAATGAAATAGAGGGTGAGGGGAGAAGAAATTTTGGATGTGGCACAGTAATTAGTTCAGTGTGTCTGAGTACATGACGAAGTGGTTGGGGACAAATACTGAGGGACTGTAATCAAAACCAGAAAGAAATAATTTGCTAAAAAACTCTCTGAGGTATTGAGGAAGAAGAATCATAATTTCGATACACGCTGTGTGGAAGGCAAAACCAAAAAGAGATGATTTACTACCAATTTTGTTTTGACATCTTGGATCCATTTCTTTAGGTCCTAGTAGGAGATGGTGGTGCTCAGTGAATAATGGATGGAGCTGAATAGAAAAAAATTCATGTACACCCTGCTACAGCTCAGCAGACTTATTCTTGAACATGCATGAGAAGTTCCTCACAATTCTCAGAAGTAAGAGGTAGATTCCTCAGAGAGCTGGAGGACTTTCACAAACGGATCGATCAGAGAGCCATGGCTACATTTATTTGTTCTCTTTCTTTTTATTATTGTGTAAAAAAATACACAATATAAAGTTTACCATGTTAACCATGTTTAAGGGTACAGGTCAATGGCTTTGGCAGAAATCCGTTAAGTACATTCACATTGCTGTGCAACCATCATCACCCTCCATTTCAAGAACTTTTCCATCTTCCCAAACTGAAGCTCCAATAGAAAATTAGATGTCAAAACGAGCATTTATTCGGAACATAAATCACAAATTTCAATAAAAAAACTTCAGCTAAATAAATAGATAAACTTCAGATAAACTTCAACAAATAGCACAAATATTTTCTTTTGGTTTGTGATTTTGGCTTCTACTTAGGTACTTTCTTCTTGATAAATTTGAATTTTGGTATGTTGAATAATTCTGGAAATAAAACTAGTAAAAGGAATCTGAAATTAAGGAATACAAAAGAGCAAGTCAAATGTACTCAGAATTGGTACTGTGTTGTAATAGGCTACACAACTGTGTAATTGAATTACTCTTATAATACACATTGAATAAATATGTGTAGGAGTTTGGTCATAGAAACATTTGTTTCCTCAGGGCATTTTGTGGCCTTTGTAGTATTTTTGCATGTCATTTCATCTGGAACCTCTGGTCTTCATCAGGGCAGTGCTTCCATATATTAGGATGTGATCTAGTACAATGGAATTAATAAAACGTGACTTTACATACAGTTACACTTGTTTTTTATAGTAGTTCTTCAGGTTTGTGCCCTATAAACTCAGAAATCCTGATAAATTCTTTTTTGGACTATTCCATAAGAATTGTATATAGTATATTACCGGTCGTATTTCTGACAGGAGAAAACTTCAGTTTTGATCAGTCATTGATGAAAATTGGTTCCTCTTATTACAGTTCTACATGATTAGAAGATGATGATTAGAAGAATTTTCCATAGACTGGTTTCTGGCTCTGGATTTTCAAACCTCATTTCTTTACTGCTCACATATTTAAATCACAATAAAACTTTTGACCCTGTACCTTCCTGCAGAAGTTGGAGTGGACAGAGCACACTGGTCTTAATTGGTTGCAGTTAAAAAAAGCTATTTTGTGAATTTTGCAATACAAAGAATCATATGAATTTCTCTCTATAAGCTCTCAGGCTGACAGAAGTGCCCACAAACGTGAAGGGATCTGAAGGTTAAGCTTCGTTAGCTTCACAAAATCTTTCTATCTCTCCACTGGAGGAAAAACTTAGACTGCTTAGGCCCTAGTTCAAGTTTGCAGTTTTTTTTTTAAATTAAATTTATTGGGGTGATAATGGTTGGTAAAATTACATAGGTTTCCAGCAAACAGTTCTGTAATGCACCATCTATATATCACATTGTGTGTTCACCACGCAGAGTCGGTTCTTCTATCACCATGTATTTGACCCCTTTCTCCTCTTCTACTACCCCTTTTCTCCCTTTACCCTCTGCTCTTGTAACCACTAAACTATTGTCTGTGTTTTTGAGTTTTTGTTTCTTTATATGTTTGTCTTGTTTCTTTGTTGCTTTCAGTTTTATATCCCACATGTCAGTGAAGTCATATGGTTCTTGACTTTTTGTCTGACGTATTTCACTTAGCATAATAGTCTCAAGATCCATCCATGTTGTCACAAATTACACTAATTCATCTTTTCTCATGACAGAGTAGTATTCCGTTGTGTTTGCAGTTTGTATAGGAAAAATCCTAATTTTCTCATGTCATGAAAAATGTGAATAGTTGGATTTGAATCAATCCTTTTACAACTATTCATAGCTGAAATGGGTTAAAAGGGCCCATCCAAAGCTCAATGCCAGACACGGCACAAAACCCTCCTTTGGGAAACTGTGGAAGATACCAGGAAGCATTTTATGACATTAAGAGAATGGTGATGGAGGCAGAATCCTGTACCCCTACTGCATTGTCGCATAGCCTTTGGCCTCAGTTTCCACATCTGTGAAATAAGATAACACTACTGACCTCAGGGTTGTGAGGATTTAAAATATGCTGCATGTTTAGTGTTTAGCATTAATACTGGCACAAGTTAGGCATCCAATAAATACTAATGAAATATCAATGGAAGGAGAGTTCAGAACAAAGTCCTGTTCACATTGCCATGTTTTTGTTTTCTTTACCAGCCAATGTTGTGACTCAATTTTCTAACTTTTGATGAAAGTACTCCTTTAATAAAAGCATGATTGTGGTTCATAATGATAAAAGTTTGTGTTATGCTCAATAATAGTATCGTATCACCAACATCTTGCACAACTTCTAAAGCCTGTAACTGGATCAGAGGCTATCCGTCGTGATAGAGTGAGTGTGCTCATATGAAATGATGCTGCTGTTGCAGAAAAGATTGAAATCATTTTCCTGCTTTGGGCTTTAAGTTTGAATCAAAAATGTATATAGCATTAGGTTAAACAATTGCACCCTTCTCCCTTTTAATACTCACTGGTTCCTGTGTAGGGGAATAGTTCCGGCCAATCCCTTCTGGCCTACGAAATGTCTATTGAGAAATCAACTGATAGTATTATGGGAGCTCCCTTGTCGGTAACTAATTGCTTTTCTCTTGGTGCTTTTGAGATTCTTTGTCTTTAACCTTTGGCATTTTAATTATGATGTGTCTTGGTGTGGGCCTCTTTGGGCTCATCTTGTTGGGGACTCTCTGTGCTTCCTGGACTTGTATGTCTCTTTCCTTCTCCAGGTTAGGGAAGTTTTCTGTCATTATTTCTTCAAATAGGTTTCCAATTCCTTGCTCTCTCTCTTCTCCTTCTGGTACCCATATAAGGTGAATGTTGGTATGCTTGACGTTGTCCCAGAGGCCCCTTAAACTGTCCCCATTTCTTTTGGATTCTTTTTTCTTTTTGCTGTTCTGATTTGGTGTTTTATGCTGCCTCGTCTTCTAAATCACTGAATTGATCCTAATATACTGTTGGTTCCCAGTAATGCATTCTTAATTTCTGTTATTTTATTCTTTATTTCTGACTGGTTCTTTTTTATGATTTCTACCTCCATTTTTATGTTTCCTACTTCTTTGTTGAAGTTCTCTCTGAAATCATTGAGCATCCTTATAACCAGTGTTTGGAACTCTGCATCTGGAAGATGGCTTGTCTCTATTTTGTTTAGTTCTCTTCTTGGAGCTTTGTTCTGTTCTTTTATTTGGGACATGTTTTTTTGTCTTCCCTTTTTGGCTGCCTCCCTGTGTTTGTTTCTATGTATTAGGTAGGGCTGCTTTGTTTCCTGGTCTTATAGAGTGGCTTTATGTAGTAGGTGTGCTGTGGGGCTCAGTGGCACAGTCTTCCTGGTCACCTGAGCCACATAATCTCTTGTGTGTGTCCTCCTGTTGTAGCTGAGCCTTGGTTGCTGTTTGCATTTCAGTGGGAGGAATTGACCCTTGGGCTCATTGGATGTGAAGACTGGATGGGGCTACAGTGCAGGAGCAGTGGTATTGGGGCTGATCCTACAGGGCAGAATCTGCCTCAGCCAGGCTCTGGTGCCTGCCCAATCTGTCCTTTAGGTGTGTCATCTCTGGAGATGGCTGGGTGATGCTCTAGCTCATTTCAAAGATGGTCACTGAGTGTGCCAGCCCCAGGACCACCTGAGAGAGGACCCACTTGAGGTCAAGTTCAGCCACAGTATGTGCCCTGCCTAGGACCACCTGGCATAAGCCACAAAGCAATCAACAGATGGCCGCTGCCCCCACCCATGCAGTGCTTGGAGGTGCCTTGAGAGGCCAAGCAATGAACCAAGATTGGCTGCCACTAGTGCCAGACTTAGGGCTGCTCAGCCAGAGGTACAGGACATGCTCAAGCTAGATGCTTCTTTTCTGGGTTTCGTGAATCTTTGAGAGAACCTAGGAAATCTGCAGCATGAGCTAAGGCAGGCATTTTGTATGAAAAACACTTGAAGTGGCTTGGGTGTGCACAAAAGTTGGGTGAAGTGGGGTCTCAGAATCATCAAGGTGTGGCAAACGAATGGTTTTAGCCAGCTTGATGGAGACTCAGATATGGTGCCTGCCTGTGTCTGCATGCAGGGAAGGGGAAGGCTCAACAAAGAAATAATGGCTTCTGCCACCTCCTTCATCCAGGAGAAAGCTGCCCCTCCAGCCCTCATTCTGAAGCCAGACAACTTAATTCCCCACCATATGTCCCTGTTGCCTCTCCAGCTACTACCTCAGCATTGGAGCTCAAAGCAAGTGATTCCATTGATGAGTAAGTCCATTCATAGTCCTTTTAAGGGAAGCACCTGAAAGTGCAGCCACCCTCCATCTCACTCAACCTTAATCCCCACTGGTTTCCACGACCAGAAATTATGGGTGCTTCTCCCCTTGACACTGGAACCCTAAGCTGCGGAGCCTCATGTGTCACTGGGACCCTTTGCTCCTTTGAGCGGGACCTCCACAGCTGAGATATCCCTCCCAATTTTTAATGGTCGCATGTGGATGTGGGGCCAACCCATTCCACATCTCTGCCCCGCCTATCAGTCTTGAGATGGCTTCTTCTGCATGTCCTTAGTTGTAAGTCTTCAGTTCAGCAAGATTCATGCAATTCTCAATGATGCTTGTTTTGTAGTTTAGTTGTAATTTTGATGTGGTTATGAGAGAAGGTAAGCACAGGATTTATCTACTCTGCCACCTTGACCAGAACCATGTGACTTCATTCTTAATTGAGAACCCAACTTTTCTATAACTCTGTCCAGGATTAAAATGTATAACCCATCTCCAGAACATTCTTGGATTTAAATCTGGAATTAAGCTTGAAGGATTAGCTTTTCAGTTATGCTTCTTAGTCTTTATTTTCCTCTTCCAACTAACATATGGATGATTGTAAATCTCAACTCCACATTCTCATTACTTGCAACAAGCTAGAGATGACTCATAGTGTGCATGTGTTGTGTGTTTGTGTGTGTGTGTGTGTGTGTGTGTGTGTGGTCATGGTCTTTAAAAATTATGATGATGACAGGTACGAGAGAAAAGTCAAATGATTAAGTTTGTATTTAACACAGTTGAGAAGACTTGGAAATCATTAAGAAAGATTTCTGCTCTCAGTTTTACTTCCAGGTAAGAGCTAGATGTTTCTTGGGTGCAGGTGAGGGAATTACTTTCGAGGATGAGGGTATTGCTCTGTGCATTGCAGCATTCAGAGATATGATACACTTCAGTAAGCTGAAATTGTTAAGGAAATTGTTGCAGGAAAGCAAACACTTTGCACCTGGAATTGGATGATCACATTGGTTTGAAGGAAGGATAAATCAAGAAAAGAAAGATGAGAATGGTTTTAAACTTATACTTGCCATCTGTAAAACCCTCCAACTGCTTCTAGCTAGCTTCTAGCTCCTACCACCTGTCCTTGTTCCTTTATAAATTCTGGTCTTATGGTCTGTGTGAAAGAGGGTAGCACAGATGTTCATCTAAGTGTAGCATGATGTACTAATGAGAACTTTCATTTAGATTTCTGTTTTGCTGTAGGTCTTTTGAGGGTCTTAGCAATTTTAAGTGCCCAGCAAAAGTTACCAAGTTTATCCAGTGTGATATAAGTGAGATTCTTTGAGATTTTGGCAAGACACTTGCAATAACTATGGTGGGTCTCCAGCTTCATGCATAAATGAATGTAATTGAATGAAAGAGAAGGCTTCAACTAAACTGCCTGGCATTTGAGCAAAACTGGCCTAAAAGAGAGGATGATGGGGATGGTGGTAAACCTTAACAGTGCATTTCAAATGATCTGTTTGGATTCAGTAGACATATGGTTAGTTTGCCAAATTGCTATGAAATGTTTTAAAAGCCAGAGCCCAATTTCTGTAGTTAACTAGTTGTAGACCAATAACAGTTTATGGACTGAAACCAGTCTATGGATGAAACTAAGAGAAGGCTAAGGGTATTAAAATTCAGAAATTTTAAAAATGTGTACAGATCAGATAAACTCTACCTTCAGACAAAATCTGACCTGCACTTGTGACGTCTAGTTAGGTTATGACTGGAGAACTTTTAATTTCTTATATTTCATTTGTCAGTTTGTTCTGCCCTGTGTAAGCCTGGCCTAAGTCTGTTAATGTTTAATTTCCCACCTGACCTGTATTCAACACCTCATGCCCCTCCCAACTAAGTCTGTATGTTTTAATAATTCATTTAACTTCTCATGTAAGTTTTACCATCTTATAAAATCTGAAAGTACAATGACATGAATTTTTAACTTCCTGGCATTTATTTATTTAGGCACTCACATACATGAGGTCAGACAATTAAGTTTGCAAACTCATCCTAGAAAAAGTGCTACATACCTCATTGCTGAATATCACTGTCACCTTTGAAGCACTTCCCTTGGGAAGCTATTCACCAATGCTAGTTCCTAGTCCACCCTTCAAAGCAATTTTGGAACTCTTTTTCTGGAATGGCCATCAGAGCTGTTGTCATATTACACTTGATGTCCTGAATGTCGTCAAATTGTCTTCCTTTCAATATTTCCTTTATCTTTGGGTAAAGAAAGAAGTCACTGGGGGGCATATCAGGTGAGTAAAGAGGGTGTCCAAAACAGTTATTTGTTTACTGGCTAAAAACTCCCTCACAGACAGTGCCCTGTGAGCTGGTGCATTGTTCTGATGCAAGAGCCATGAATTGTTGACGAAAAGTCAGGCCGTCTAACTTTTTCATGCAGCCTTTTCAGCACTTCCAAATAGTAAATTTGGTTAGCTGTTTGTCCAGTTGGTACAGATTCATAATTCATAATCCCTCTGATATAAAAAAAAAATGTTAGCAACATCGTTGCAAAAAGTTCAGGACTTTAATTGTCAGAACTCCTATACATTTCTCTAGGAAATCTCTTTAAATGAAATCTACTTAACTTCTTAAGTTTAATATGATTTTAGGTCATCATTTTGAACATAATCTGGTAATGTTCTAAGAGGCTGTCATGTAGGCCTGGTTGTCAGTTGTCTTCCCAGAAAATGGCCTCAGACTGCTTTTATATCAATTAAACATTTTGGATTTTGATCTCGGAGGCAGTAAGGCAGGAGCCATTGAAAGATTTTGAGCAGAACCATGAGAGAATCGGATTTACATTTTAGAAAAGGTCATTATGACAGCCATTGGAACATGGGTTTTTAAGAGGTAAGATAAGAGACCAGATATTGTAAGAAAAAAACAATCAAGATACTTTGACCAAAGTATACAATGTATACACTGTATACAATGTATTCAACTTAAGAATAACAGGTGAAAAACAAATTGAAAAATTCCATTTATAAAATACCTGAAGGGGGCAACTGGTTGGCTCAGTTAGTTAGAGCACGAGCTCTCAACAACAAGGTTGCCAGTTCAATTCCCGCATGGGATGGTGGGCTGCTCCCCCTGCAACTAAAGACTGAAAACAACTGGACTTGGAGCTGAGCTGTGCTCCCCACAACTAGATTGAAGGACAACGACTTGGAGCTGATGGGCCCTGGAGAAACACAAGATTCTCCAATAAAACACACTATTCCTCAATTTAAAAAAAAAAACAACACATCAATTAAAAAAAACCATTTAGTAATAATAGTTATATTCACTATATCCAGCTTGAAAAATCAAATTAGAAAATTTACTTGTCCTACTCTGCTTCCAGCTTTTAAGAAATGGAGATATTTACATGAGAAGTTAAATAAGTTTTTGTAAAATACAGAATGAGTCTGAAATGGTATTAGAATCTTGGACTCTGTTGAAGTAAACCAGGCCAAATATTATACAGAGGTTACTAAGGCACTGGAAGTGGAGATGGAAAGTAGAGAATGGATTTGGGGGTTCAAAAACCGTTAAAAATCAGAATCAATAGGATTCGGTTTTCAATTGAATGTGAGGGTTGAAGAAGAGGGAAATGTCAAGGACCTCTTGACTTGGGCAACTAGGTGTATGATATTGCCCATTAGGAAGATAAGGACAGCAAGAGGAGCAGTCGATATTGGGAGGGGATAGAGAAGATAGGATATTAATTCAGGATATGTTGAGTGGGAGGTAACTGTTGGACATTGAAGTAAGGATGTCCTCTAGGCTGTAAGATACATAGATCTAAAACTCAGGAAAGAAAGCTGATTTGGAAGGTAATTTGAGCAGTCTTTAACTTCTAGTGATGGTTGTAGCCATAAGTTTGAATCAGATCCCTTATGAGTAACTGCTGCGTGATAAAAGGAGAAGACCGAGGATGCCGCACTGAGGACCATAAATGATCATCTTGTTCAGGAAGGCCGGGTGGCATAAGAGAGAGAGCTCTGTTGGAGCCTAGCTTTTCCTTACTAGCTTGGATGAATTCTCAACCTCTCAGTCTTGGATTCTCATCTAAAAAATGTCTACCTTTAGGATAGTTAAAATGGTTATCAGGATAATTAAATATAATGTAAGGTTCCCATGCACTCTTTCATCTACATACTTTACATGGGTGTCATAAAAACAGAGTGTCAAATATTGGGGTAAAAAGACAAAAAATTTTCTCTAGATTGTCATGGGACAGGTTTTTATCTCTACCAAAGACAGGAAATTATTATCTCTATATAGAATGAAAAGGAAAGTACAAGATGGAAATTATTTAACTTCTTCTTGGCAAGTAGGGGAGATGCCCCCTTCACCACCAATATTCCTTTCCTCCTATATTTATCACATCGGTGAATAAATATTAAGCCATCATTCTCCTAGGCATACAAACAAAAAACCTTAGACTCATCTGAGTATGGGTAGTCTGAAGAATATGAGAACAGCTGAATATATAAGCCGCAACTCAGTTTTGAGGTAGACAGTGTTCTTCCCTCCCCTGTGAGACAGTCTGTGACTTTGTGAGCCTGTCATATCCTGTCTCTGGGAAGAGAAAATTAGGCAAAATGTGCAGTTTCTTCTATCCTATTAAGACAAGGGCTAGTGGATATACTATTATGTAATTCACTGAAATGAAAAGCTCTAGGACAAATTACTAGGCTTATCAATCAAAAGAAATATATCCAGTTTGATGCGAGAGTTTAGGTTGTTTCTCTGTAGAAGGCCCCAACTTTGTGCTGAAGCCTGATAAAGTCCCTTTTCATAAACCAGCAATGTGGTAACCTAAGAGCTGGAAGGCCAGCAATAAATGTACAAGGGCAGCATGTTCTGGGGCTGCATTGGCGCTTCAGAGGGTAAGCCATTTGCAAGAGAGAGGAAGGCATATGACTGTTGTAGCACTTCCGTAATGTTACTTGAGTGGATTAAGTCATGTCAGTTTTCTCATTGCTAGAACATATATGAATAATGTATTAAAGGTTCAGGGATACACCAGGAAGTTGGTTAGAAAATAAGAACTTCAGGAAGATTAAGTGAACTGGGATTATTCTGCCTGAAGCCTAAAAAGCTAGTGAGAAATTTAATAACTATCTATTTCTATCTTCATTGCTTTTACTGATTAAAAGAGCAATATATGCATAAAAAATTCAAGTGATAAAGAAATGTATACACAATGAAGGATCCCTGTCATCCTCTAGCAACAACCACCGATAATACATATATATACATATATACATATATGTATATATATATTCTTCCACACTTTCCCCCATGCACATATCAATATATTAATAAAGATTTTAATTAATAATGATATTCAATTCCTAAGCTTCTTAGATTGGTGGGAGCAGAGGAGAAAGGAGAAAGGAAATGTGTTACTATCACTCCAGAGCTGAAGAAGGCAGTAAAATATTTGATGACTATTTCTCTCTATGACCAAAGGCATATTCGGTTGCAGTGAGGAAGAAAAGCCGTGTCTGTAAGAATGTTGAGAATGGGGATTACCTCCCTATTCCCTACAAAGTACCTATATTTCAGTGTTGGGTGAAAGGGAAGAGTCCACACCAACCTATAGATCCCAAGTCACAACTTAGATCCTGTGGCAGATCTTTAGTTGGCTCAACCCATACGTATTTCCAACTTCCATCTCTATTATTCACCTTCCACAGGCTGGAAAACCACATACTGCTTTTGACTAGAGGTGATCAAAAAGATGTATTTTAAAGTTTGCTGATGGAAGGGTTGAATGAAGTTTGTACTAATTGTTTTACCTCTTCTTCCTGCTCTAAACACAGCATGATATGAAACTGTCGTGGCCTTCCTGAGATCACGAGGGAGCAGGCTTGATCGTAAGCCAAAAGACAGAAAGAGCCTGGAGCTCTGACAGCATTTCTGAGCGGCAGTAACAGTGACAGAAACACATAATTCTAGGAGTTTGGGTTGTGGAAAAATAACCCCAACTTGTTTAAACCACTGTCAATTGGGATTTCTATTACTGGTAGCTGAAAGCATTCCTAATTGACACAATGTCAAAGCTATGTCTAATATCTGCTTGGACATTATGGTGGATAGAATGCCGGTGTCAATATGTCTATTAGGGATTAGAATCAAGTGTCTTGTAGGCCCAAGAAGAAATATATCAAATAAAATCTATAGTTCCAAATTAGAAACCTGGTAGGGAATGATGACAGTTCTTTTCTTGGATATCTTGCTATCTCAGGGACACACATCAGAGACAAAATTTTCTTAGAGCTACGAGTATGTAAGAATACATATCAGAGAGGTACGGCTGGTGTTTGCATAGGGAACCAGAGTAACACCTGCCCTGGAGTCAAAAAGTGCTAGGTTGGACCTAGCACTTTAGTAGACCTAGTTGGAACTACTATTGCTAACAAAAATATACGTCTAATGAACTTGAAATAGAAGCACTGACTTTTGTTCATATTATGAGTCATTATAGCATAGTTAAAAAAAAAAAAGACTATGAGGTTAGATTGCCTGGGTTTTCACTCTATCACTTCCCAGTGTGAGTCCTTGGTGAACTAAACTCTATGATTCTGTTTACATGCAAATTGAGTAGAATAATAGTACCTACCTCACAGAATTTTCACTGGGATTGTATGAAGTGATACATATCAATTCCTTAGAAATGCCTGATTTTTCATAAGTGGTGGGTATATGTAGAAGACTGCTGTTGCTTTGCCTGGTGCCTGTCACATGAAAAATGCCCAATAATGTGAGATATTACTCTATTAAATTTAGTCGTCCTAAATTTTCTGTATAGTATTGTTGGAGGCCATAAATAGAAAATTAAAATATCATGCCAAAAATGTTTTAATTGGAGTGCTCTTCTTGCATTTTTGCATTAAGCTTAATTAATACTTTTATAGATTATTGCTCATGCCCTGCCTTATAGATATCCTTTTATTGTTTTGAAAAATATCTACAAAACAGTTCAGAGGGTACTCTGCATAGCTTTTTACTTGTAACAATTCAGCTTGAACTGGCTTTAGTATTGCTTTCTTGCCTGAGGGCTTAGCCACAGGTGCTGTATGGGCAGCCACTAAATAGGACAGCCATACAATTTATTGTCCAAACTGGGACATTTTTAATAGAGAAAGGGAGTGCTACTAATAAAGAACCAGGACAATGGAAAGAAATCTACTTGTACAGTCCCTAAATGGCTGTCTCCTTCCAGGTACCATTGTTTCTCGGAATCTCCCCAAGCTCTGCCCGCCCCCACCCATCCAGGCTCTTACATTAGCTTCCAGTTTCTGAATAACAGATTTATTTTGCCAGGGTTCAGGGAGTCCCAGAACAGGATCATGTGGGGAGAGGGAGAAACACAACTTCCTCGTACTGCACAATAGGGAATGTCCTTGGAAAAGGGCATAACGAAAAGCTAAAATTATATATATATTGTAACATTTTTATTTGTAAACTTTGCAAAGTGTTTTCTTTTAAAAAGCTCCACACTGTGAGGTCCTCCTGAACCTCTCAGTTAGTTTGGGCTGCTATAACAAGTACCATATACTTGATGACTAAACAACAAACATTATTTCTCACAGTTCTGGAGGCTGGGAAGTCCAAGATCAAGGTGCTGGTAGATTCCGTGTCTGGTGAGGGCTCTCTTCCTGATCTGCAAATGGCCATCCTCTACTC
Source organism: Rhinolophus hipposideros (assembly GCF_964194185.1). Lineage (NCBI taxonomy): Eukaryota > Metazoa > Chordata > Mammalia > Chiroptera > Rhinolophidae > Rhinolophus > Rhinolophus hipposideros. The sequence goes on from NC_138053.1 coordinate 32,159,877, forward strand.
CTCGTATCCTTACGTAGTAGGGATTGAGGGAGACCGATAGAGAGCTCTCGTATGTATAGTTTTGTAGGGGCACTAATCCCATTCATGAGGGCTCCATCCTCATGAACTAATCAAGTCCCAAAGGCATTCACCTCCTAACGCCATACTTTTCAACATATAAATCGTGGGGGAACCCAAACATTCAGTCTATAATAATGGCCTTATTTACTTCTTAATTATTCCATACACAAACTCCTTGCTCCAGCCAAAATGTATCATTTATTGTTGTGAAAACATACTGCTTGGGTTCCTATCTCTCACCTTGTATACACCTGGTCTCTTCATGTAATACCCTCTCCCGTAGAAGAAGGTATTCTCATAATCTCATAAAACATTTATAGGAATAAATAACACATTGCCACTGCTTGTCATTAAAATCATATAATACATCACATGTCATTGGAAACATGGCAACATAAAGACTCCCCCAAATGACCAAATTAGAATGAGTGCTTCATCTCCTGTATTAAATCAACCCTGTCATATAATTTCCTTAGTCTTCTTAGCAATTAGGTTTATGATCCTGTAACTATAAACAGGTGGATTTTTTCTTCCTTTTTCCTTCTTAGAGGATTACATTTCTGAAATTTTTGATGTGGTCTTTATGTTGGAATTTATTACACAGAAGGTATAAGTAAAGATTAAATATTGATTTGTTGCTATGATTGAAATAATGAGTAGACGGTGATAAAAAGTAGTCTGTGACTCTGTCCCATTAAAAGTATTCAGTATGATCATATACATGCCTCCCAGGTTCTCATCCCTTCCCTCTCCTCTGACCTCACATCCATTCATGTGAAACTGAAGCTTGGAGGTTTAAAACTGACTTGACAATGGGCAGTGAAACTCTCTTGACTGCTTAGCCTTAGGGAGTCATGAAAACTGCGTGATAGTATTTAATCATTTGTTTAATGTGTAGGGTGATTTGAAAATATAAAAAAGTTTCACTCCTTCCTTTGTCTCTAGTTACCAGCATTAAGTTAAAAATCTGTAGTTAAAAGTGGGTTTACAGACTACTTACAGCATTACCAGAATGCTCAGTGTATACTGTCTTCCAGATCTCTACTAATTTATTTAGTCAAGTTTCTAGGATTAAATTCCTATTCCTAACTCTGTTCTATTTCAAGTTTGCTCAAAACTGTTATGATCAGGTGTTGAATTTCAGTAAACATTTTGTCTCCATCTATTGAGATGACCATATGGTTTTTCTTCTTTAATCTGTACACTTACAGTATTAGGTTTTCTCATTCAAACCATGTTTGCATTCATGGAATAAACCTAATATAATGACAGGTATTTTTGATGTCACTTTGCTAATGTTTTAACATCCATGTTTATAAATGAAATTATCCCATAACTTTTGTCCTGTCCTGTTCTTGTCTGGATTTTTATTAATCATGGATTCTTCTCCAGGTTTCTGCACTGGTTCAAAAGCAACCCCTGGCCCCTTACTTGCTCCGGACTCACTTGTAGTTTAAAAGAAAAAGCAAACAAAAAAAAACAGTGATGTTCATTCCTTGGCTTCTTGCCACCTTTCTTTTTCTTTTGGTTATTTCCCTGCCGCAACAAATAATTAGTTGAATTTATAATATAAAAAGGTCAGATATACTGAAAAAGTTAATTCTAAGGAGAGTCTTTCCAAACATAAGGACTTCTAGCTCCTTCTAGAACTAAAATAAGATGGTTCTTCTAGTTAAGATGGTTAACTAGATGTTTAATTGCAGAATCGATCCTTTGCTTTTTCATAAAAAGAAAATGTAATGCTTATTCAAGAGCAGAAATAAAGTCATGTTTGTCATTATAAAAGATATCTGTATGATTTGAGGAGGTAAGATAAAAAGGTTATCATTGTTCTCAAAGTAGGAATAAACAGTTATTAAAAATATGTGTCATAGGCAAATGGTTCATTAAAAAAGAGTCACTTTTGCAAAGATAGGGAGACAAGGTTAAAATGAAGTTTTGATTCATCTTCCCAGAGCTAAGAGATGTCCCTATATCATTCTTTTAAGCAAGTTGGTGCTATTCTTACAGGGCACCAGGCACAAACAGTTCAAAAATTAGGTCTGAGAGCCAGGTGTTACAAGACGAACGTGCTATGGTTGAGTTATGAGTGTCTGCTAACGTCTCTTCATGTCTCAATGAAACACCTCACTAAATCGGCTGGCAGAGCTTGAGCTGCTTTATCAACAGACTTTTCCTCTCACGAGTAATCCTGGCAAGTGGCACCCTGGTCATTAAGAGGTGTGAGAGAGGTCTGGGAAGGCGCCGGTGCTGTGTGCTCCCCATTTGAGGAATGGCATGTGAGGATCAGCTGTGGAATTTAGCGGGTTTGGGGTACGCTGGGTTAAGAGCATGCAAAATATACACAAAACACACTCTCTGAGACAAGAAACATGCTGCAAATGTGTAAAACAGGAAGCAGAGTGAGCTTTTGCTACAGTGATCAACAAAACATATTACTAGGTGTTCTTGGCAGGAGAATATTAAACTCCCCAGACCCTTAAGCACTTAGCCAATTGATATCAGTTTATGACACTGAGGGTAATTTTAGTGGAGTGACATGATAAGTTACGCAGACAAGCAATTCATTTCTCTTGGACCACTACAAAGCCCTACATGGTTATAATTTTCTCTTTACATTTACCATGACCCAGGGTTTAACGGCTTTCTCATTCTCATTTTGTTAAGTATCAACCATCCAAACATTAACACTTTGGTAATGGAAAGGAATAGTTCTTAACAATTACAAAGTTATGAAATTTCATCTGCTGAATATAGGATAAGTAGATACAAGTATCTGAATATTACTATGGTCTATAAAATATTATGGATAGCATTTTTACTATTGCTGAATCAAAGAAATTTCTATGATAACTATCCAATTTAACCTAATGTGCAATAGTATATTGAATATGATATTATGTATTCTATGTGTTTTAATTATTTATTTATTAAAAAAAATATATCTGTTTCCCCAATAGACCACAAGCTCCTGGAGGGTAGGAGAAAGATTGAATTTTATTCATCACAGGGTCTAGTAATAAGCAGCTGCTCAGTAAGTGTTAATTAAATAAGTAAATAAATAATTACCAGATCTATTTTTAATAAATTAATATGAGTAGTTACTCTGTATTAGGCTGTACAAACTCTATTTTATTTGTTCCTAAAGGTTACTGTAAAACCTAGGTACTTTAATTGTTTTTAATTTAGGGAAAGAAGAAAAGGAGGCATAGTGGGTTAAACAACGTAGCTGATGTTATAGCTAGTGGGAGATGCAGTGAGGATTTGAAACCAGGCCTTCTTCACTTCATCATTAGAGCTGAGATTTCCAGTTAAAATAAATACTTAACTAAAAAAACATATTTTGAGAAAGTATTTGTGTTTCAGTAATCAAAAAAGAAAGACTTGGTTATACTACTTTTTGTACAAAGGCAAAACCAACATGAAATTGGGCTAATGCCTCTTGGGAACCATTGGTAGTTTTAAAATGCTATGGCCCTTAGACATTGAAGATCTTTAGTTACTTGGTTGAAATTATTCTATATAACACAATTTTGGGCAGAAAAACTTCCTGATTCTAAGTATGAGCCTAGAAGGATGGGCTGAGTCAGAGCTCCCTGACCTTCTCAAAAATGGTCTGGGAATGATACATGCCAGCTAGACTGCAGGATGAGTCATGCAGGGGGGCGAAAATCACGGTATTTTATTAATGGAAAATTTATAATTGGTTTCAATTGAAGGATTAAAAGAAGGAAATGAAAATTCTTCAGACTTAAATTCCTCTGTGATTTAGGCTTCCAGGCTTCAGAAATTTCTCCCAGGAAGACAAAAATGGCAAGGACCAGTCAAAGTAGGAATAAATGCTGCCTTTGTGTGGTTTCCCTCTGAAGCACACTGTGAGACAAAAATTCAAGTACAAGTGATTTATTCAAGGTCATCCTAGGAAACAGCAGCAGGAAAGTGGGCAAGTTAGGTTAGGAAAGGAAACCCATAAAGAGTTTATCATCAAGCAAGTGACTACTGTGGTTAAACTGGGCTTGTTCCCTGTGGGGAATGCTGGGAAGCCCTGTAGGTGCACCTCAAATTATTCCACCTGAGGGGCAAAGAAGCTGGGGTGTTCTATCCACCAATCTCTCTTTTGTCATTGGCTAATGGCTGCATCTGAGATCAGTAACTGGCTTTTCCTGCTTGCCTGGATCAGGCCAAACTTTCTTTAATGACAAGAGAGTCATAGTTCTTTTCAGTGAGCAGCCTGGGGTGTACAGAAGTGAGTGCTGAGGGAATATGGTGTCACATACCTCAGCACCAGTTACAGGTATGGAGGTAACAGTGTGCATGTCCCACTATTGCATCTTTGTTTATACTGGACTTACTTCCTGGAAGGTCCTTCCTTTTCATCTGCTCAGGCCACTATACTTTGCAAATTCAACTTTAGAATTTGACATTTCTTCCAGAAAGTCTTTCCTGATACATTCAGGTAAAAAATCATTTTTACTACCTTGTCTCAGCATTGTTTGCATAACCAGTATCAGTATATTAGTCTTATCACCTCATTAGACTATATCCTTTACTTGCCTCGCTTGTAAGAGATGTTCAAAATGTTGATTTTTTTTAATGATTAGAGGGAGGCAGTACAGCTCTTCAAATATGACAGCAAATTAGTAATGTTAAACATTTTTGTATTATTTACTATACATGGACAGTGAATGATTTCTTTACGGGTACAAATTAAACAAAAATAATTTCTTATGCCACGTAGCACAGCTATAAATGTTGTTGCTGATAAGTTAAACAGAAATGTGTGAAAAGTCATTGCAAACTCTAACATATCTTTGAGCATATCTCAAGGCCTATAAATACCCAAAGAGGACTGGTGAAGACTGAAGAATGGTTTTAATAGAACATACTGTTCCATGTAGATTATATAAACACATGGTTTTAAAAATACAAAATTAGACTCTTGTTTGTAGTTCTATACCCACTGGATCTTAGCAGATTTTTTTAATGTTTTTATTTTAAAACCACTTGAAAAGAAACAAATGGAAACGTATAACATAAATGAGTTTTACTATTTTTAATCCCATGTATTTTTTAAATAGAAAAATTGTCTTCCTTTGAATCATCATAGGTAATATTCCGATGATGAACATGTTTTCAAACATAATTAATATTTTATAATTTCAGAATGGAGAAGCAATATTGGATTTCACATATTAAAATTGTTAGCTTTTCCATCTCTTTAAAATTTATTTGAAATGTGGACATTTTCATTGATTTTTATCTCCATGGTCTGTATTCCAAGAACACTACATATTTTGGCTCCAAATAGTATTTTCTTTCTTTTTACTGCTTGTCTTTGTGAAATAGGAATTTGGATGGCAAAAAATTCGGATGGCAAATAAAATGGAATTTGGGGGCATCCCTCTAAGCTGCAAAAAAAATAGGGTCAACTGAATAAATATCCCTGAGCCACTTGAGATCTTTTGTAGACTTAGAATTCCTGTGTGTTAGGTAATCTTGAGTATAGAGGAGCTACTTAAGGAGAAGGAAAAACATTCCTTTCTTTCTATAATCGTCCCTATCTCCTAGTCTTCAAACAAGATTTGAAAGCATGCAACTTGATTATAAAACCTCATTTGAAAATTATAAGATGAACACAGAAAAAATGAAATCTCTATATTTCAAACAGAATTAATTCTTGGTCTCAGAAACAACCCCAAAGGGAACCAATTTTAGTCAGTGTCTCAAGATGAGCCACCTCAAGAGTAGTGTTACATTTCAGCAGACGAAACAACAAGGAAATGGCCGATCCTGAAAAAAATGTATGTATGTGAGTGTTTTTAAAGACAGATTGGAAAACTGGGCTGTTACGACATGCATTTAACTATTACCCAGCAGTCATTCCTCTTGCTTTTCATGCTCCAATGGAAGGAGACACAAGGAGGAGTACCACTTCCCAAGATCTCCATATTCCGCTCCTCTTTGGCACACGTTGATTGATAGCCCTTCACATCTCGTTTCCCTCCCCTTGGTTTATATGCACAAGTTGACTATTTTTTGGGCTACCTGAGTAAGTATGTTTGTTTGGTAGAATTGATGAGACTTGACCTCCAAAAAACTGTATTGGAATGATACAAAACACAATCATTTTCAAATCCAATAATTTTGCAATCATTTAAAAGACTCTTTAGAGAAAACATAATGCATTTTGTCAGGCTGAAAAATTCAGTGATTCATATGAATGCTTGTCCCTCTTTTGTTGTTCTTTTAAGTTTCCGTCTTATGAGAATGGTCTACAAGCCAAGAATAAATACATTTACAAAGCAAATGTTACAGGCTGATACTCTATAGTGTTTTTATTACGTGGTTTATATATCTTTCCTTTCCCTCATGTAGCATTTTGATAATTAGTTGCTTGCTTTCCCAAATTTAGATTCTAATTCACTCTTTAAATTTAGCTAGGGGAAAATTTAAGTTAAAATGATAAACATGGTGGCTTACGTACACTAATTAAATTGTCTTATGAAAAATTTGGCTAGTATGTGTATCTGTTTAATATGTTTCATCAAAACTGTTGCAGTGGTATGTAATTTTAATGTAAAATAGCCCTCTTTGCAGGGAATTGAGCCTGCTGCTGGATTTAAAAATTTTCAGTGTCTGTTGTCATAGCAACCAGAATTGACTCTGGTACCCACTGTGTTCAACATAAATTAATTTAAAGACATAGCATTTGAAAGTATAGTCAATTTTAAGTCCATGTCTGCCTAGGTTTCAGATTTCAATGCTGTTTTATATTTAAAATATCATTAAAGTGTTTCCTTTTATTCTAATTAGACAAATTTGTAGGATTCAGTAACTTACATGTGATTGAAGAAAAATGTTGGAAAACTACTTTCCGAATTGTTTGTGAGATGTAAGCTTCTAATAGTGTAAAGACTATTTCATTTTTCAAAACACTGGGATATTACTACTTGTCACACCCAAATACCCTGGCATTATCCAAGTATATAGGTTTGATTTTACCTAAATAAATCCTCATTTTGCATGCTTTCGTCAAAGATCCCTTAGGTCCTATACTCTCATAAACATCTGAGGAAAAAGAAGCTGGCTATCTTCTGCCACTTTTTGTGCCTAATCGGTAACTATTACCTAGAGGAGAGGTGGATTTTCTCATTAAATAATTCTAACCAGCTTTGAAATATTTTTTTCACATAAGCTTTGAGGCATTTGGTTTTCCAGGTAGATACAGTTAAGGGACCAAATAATAAGTTATATATACATATATATACATATATACACATATATATGTATATATATGTGTATATATATATATTTGTATACATATATATACATGTATATATATTTATTTTGGTGAAGTTCAAACCTGTCCTGCTTTCTTTTTTTGATGTAGACAATTTTGGCATCTATACCTATTGCATTTGTTCAGTGATTATTTTAGCTTTTTCATACTCTGTTATTATAAAAGCAAATATATGAAGGAAGACTACACATTGTGATAAATATCAACGCTTAAGGAAGGGAGAAGCTGTGATGTTTTTCACAACAATATGATATTCATATTTTTATTATAGGAAAAAGATTTTCAATATTTCCTAATAATTTGTCCAATAAAAGATATTATACCTCATTTCTGGGGAATAACTTTTTCACATTGCTATTGAGCTTTATGTCATGCTCTTCTGATCACAAGAAATATATGACTATTAAGTAGAAAATAAAAGACACATTTAAAGATTTTTTTCTTTTCCTTTCTAGGCATCACCTTTACCGGTTTCATTTCTTTTAAACCAACTAATATCAATGTGAAGTCATCTGAACCATAATCCTTCACCTTTGGACTGAAAAATGATAGACTAGCTTGTGGGAATTCTATGAGCACTACCTTCATATTTCTTCTGAAATTAGAAAAATCCCTGTACATTAAATATTTAGAACTTATACACATAAAACTCAGCTGCCCTGCCGACCAAAGGTTTATACACATGAATTGTTTTCCACCTTGCTATACTGATATAAACTAGAATAAGACATTTAGGAAAGACAGGAATCTGCTACAGCCCTGGAGTGACTCATCGATGCCCAGCAGACAGTGTCATTAATAAATCAGCAGAGACAACACATCCGAAATTCACTGCCCCTGAGGGGATTTGTTCTGTGAGAGAGATATATAAAATCAAAATGTGGAAGTCTGAAAACTTTCCTGTTTGAATTAAATCCGATGAACACCTGCCTCTAGATGAGTATGCCATCAATCATTGTGCTAAATCTTCTTTTGTTGATTACCATAAGTAAATCTGGAAATTTATCACTAGATTAAATTGCAAACACATTTTAAAAAGAAGAATGATAATTCCTTAAATAATAAACACATACTTGGGAATTAAAAACAATCATAATTTAGTGTGATAATTTGACCCATAATTTAAGGTTTGATATAAATGAAATATAATACAATTTATAATGACTTAGAGGAGGTAACAGTTAATGATGGAGAGAAAAAAAATCCAGTAGGAACTTTGTGGGCTGAGATACTATTTTCTCCAATAACTCTTCCATCCTGAGAAGCTTAAATTTGATATGGTGACACAGATTGAGAAGGCTGGGGAAAACAGCAATTACTTTCATAAAGCATCACCATGAGGTTTGTGACCAGAGATACGCCCTTCTGTAATCTGAGCATTCTATGCTAACAAATTCTGTCTGAAATGCAAAGGACTTCAAGATTCATATGATTATTTAAGTTATCTTGAAATGAATTTATACCTTATAGCTCTGTCCATATTACACAGTCATAAGTACGATAAATTATAGAGTAATAATCATATTTAGAAATGTATTTCTCTCTCTCTCTCTCTCTCTCTCTCTCTCTCTCTCTCTCTCTCTCTCTCTCTCTCTCTCTCTTAGTCAGCTTCAACAGTCTAAATGTCTGGGGAGAAATCAGAGTTTGCTGGAAAAGGAATGCAAAGACAGAGAATAAATAGCTTCTGCTTTGCCAAACAAGATTATAAAGCAACAATTACCAGGCAATTCTCTTAAGACAGGATTTCCAAATTTTCTTTATCCCCTTCCTGCTCTTAATAGCTTAGATATTAAGGTTGTCTGACTCTGCTTATAGTATTCTTCTGTAGAATAGTTTCTCTTTCTGCCTTTGAGAATGAAGCCACCAGATGGTTCTTAATGATGGAGGGAGAAGGGTAGATAAACTACAGGCTGTAAAGATCCCTTTTCCTGGCCTGGGAATTTTGTTATAGGTTGCTGAGAAAGCAAGAAGGATTTCCTCTCTTTAAGCTAAAATCCATAGGGTGTAAGATAAGTCAGAGAGTACCCATAGGTTTGGGAATGGAGTGGATAGGGAGACATGGTGGAGAAGGGCAGGGAGAAGGTGTCATCCTGCCCTCCATTTAGGACTCTGAAAAACAATGACCTCTCTGGTTGTACCTGTGTCATCTTGGAGTTTAGGCCACATCAATGAGACTGATTAGTGGGCAGGCAGGAGGCGTGAAGCTTGGGATTCCAATGTGGCATGAAAGCAGAATTAAGCCAGCAAGTCTATCGCGGCAGCAGAAGCTGGGGTAGAATCAATGGACCTGAGAGCTAGAAGAAGAATGTGACAGAAACTTGAGAGTCAGTAGGAATGGGAACTGGGGTGAAGCCCACTCAGACTCTGTCCTGCCCATGGCACACCAAAGTTCTACTAAACACAAACTTTAGTTAGGAATGCCAGGAAGGGCAGCTGCATTTGAGTAGACAGGGTTATCAACCCAAAGATCAGAAGAGAAGACCGTGTGCCTGAGGACACTGCTCCTTCTCCTCTACCATGAGGTCAGCCAATTGCTTCTAGCACACCTCAAGGCATCTCCTTGGGAAGAGCCCAGGGAAACAGAGAATGTGAAATGTAGCCCTGTGTCTAACAACACTGCTACCTATAGAAACTACTTAGATTTTTCAGATTGAACTGAAGTTAAAACGGAATTAAAACATTTCTCTCTCTCCTCCCCCCACTCTGTCTTTCTGTTTGCCTCATTCTCCCTCACCTTTCTCTCTCGAGGACTGTAATTACTATGTGTCCCAAGTTCATGGAGTCTTTCTTCGTTATTTTTTCAATCATGTTTCCCTCTGTGCTTCAATAAGGATCAATTCTTTTGACTGTCTTCAAGTTCACTGACCTTTTCTCTATTATGAATTTCACCTATTGAATTTATTTTATCTTTTTTAAATTTCAAATTTATTTATTTATTTATTTATTTATTTATTTATTTATTTATTTATTTATTTTTATAGTTTCCACACTGTTCTGAAATTCCCTATCTCTTCACCATTATATTCAATTTACCCTATAGATTCTCTAACATATTTTGAAATTGTCTATTAATTCTAATATATGGTTTGTCTTTGCCTAGTAACTATTTTCTTTCCTCTTGATTATGGATCATGTTTTTTAATTTGCTAATATGTCTGTAAACCTCAATTGCATACTGGATATTGTATTGATGCACTGTAGAGACTCTGGGTTCAATTATCTTCCTCTGAAGGGTTTTTTTCTTTTCTATCAGGCAGTTAAATTGTTGGTAAATTGCTCAGTACTGTTTTGCAGTTTTTAGTTCTGGACACCCCAATGTATTTGTCAAGCCACTTTAACTTTGCAAAACTCTAATCCCAAAATCTGATTCCTGTATAGTGTCCATTCACTGAATTCTGTGCTAACTGTTGCCTTCCCCCCAACACTCTATCAATCTGCAGTTTAGGAGTCAGAGATTTGAGTGCATTATTCATTGATTTGGAAGTTTTCTCTTTTGTAGTTCTCTCCTTTCCAACCCCCACTAATCTCCATTTCTAGCCACTCAGGCAGCCCCCAGTTCTCTCCTCAGACTTCTCAAGCTAATAATATTTTGCTTGAGTTCTGTCTACCCTGGGCTACATAGACTGGGAAGTGCCATTATGAGAAAAGTATATAAATGTGGATCACTACCAGTGTGGTTCCCTCCTTCCAAAGGGGAATCTACTTTAGTTTATGTTGATTTTGTCACTTCTCCATGTCTTCAAACAGTGGATCTTTTCCCCAGTTTCTAATTGTGATCAGCAGGAGGGCTAGTTTAATACAATCTACTTTGCCATTATTGAAAGCCACAATTCCTACAGTGGTGATGAGCTGCAGCATAGGGGCCAAAGAGGAATGGTAGCAAATGAGGTTGGAAATACAACCAAAAACTTAATCATGCATGGCATTGTAGGCCTTGGCAAGGCAGCTGAAGTTTATTCTAAGCACTATATAGGCATTGGAGAATTTTAAGAAGTTATTCAATCTTATTTAAAGATACAGTGGTAGTTCTACACAAAACTACAGTTAATAATAGTATTGGTAGTTCTACATGGAAATAAATGGTAAATAGTATTGGATAGTGTTTATCAATCATAAAGCTTATGTCCAGGACAGTAGCAAGTGACAATATAAAATTTCATAGTGGGGAATAACGCTGATGACTTACTCACCAAGTAAGGATGCTTATCAACTGACTTATTAGAAAATAAAAGGGGAACAATTATGGCTTTAGAAACAGATTCTTCTGATAACTGAGGTAAAATACTTCATTCATTTTTTTTCTTGAGTACTTCCTAGCTACTGGGGATGTAACACTGAATAAATACATTTTTTTTGAGAAACCTAAAATTAATCTATGTGGTTTTGACATTTCATCTCTGACATACCCCAAATAAAATCAGAGACTTACTTTCTCAATGCGACTTGACAGTTGAACTTTTCTTTAGCTCCCTTTATGAGAGATCAAATTCTAACCCTAAATTACAGAAAAAAATACGTAGTGAAAAGAAACCTTCAAAGCATGGAGACAGTATGGCAATAAAAATTTCTTTCAATTTGAGTTTTAATTTGAGTACATTAATTACCGTTTTTATGTTACCAAAGATTATTTCTGACAGCATTGACTACTTCACATTTCTTCTGGCAAAATGATGAACCAGGAGTGTAGTTTATCTGTTAATGTTTTAGTCTCACTAAGGAGACTGTAAAAATGATTTAAATTTAAGAAGCAATCCAGTTCCAGAATGAAAACCATGTGTCTCCTGAGGAAAACCTCTCAGGTTTTTGAGTGTGTGAGTAGGGCAGATCAAACGCCAGCAGCCAAACAAAAAAACTAAAAGGAATATTTACAGATCCATTCCATGCAAATCTGTTCTCTAGGATTGTCAGGGAGTCCTACTTAACTTTTTTATTTCGAAGCTTTTGGCTCAATTCTGAATAAACAGTGCATATCCACGTGGGGGCAATGAGGAGGAACTGTAGCATCTGGTATGACTTTAAAAGTAACTTCTTAGTTATATAACTGAGATTTCACTAAAGATCAATGAGATTTTCCAAGTCTGAGACCTATGGTTGGATAGCACAAAACAGTTCCTTTGGAAGCTGTTGATTCATGTAGCACTGCTATTTTGCAAGAAAAAACATTCCTAACCAAGAAGCAGATGTTAACAGACCATAGCCCTAGAGTCATAACTCTAGGTTACTGAGATCCAAGTTTGTGTTCTCAGCTTCATTTACAATCATTAAGAGACTTTTACTTTTAATTACTTCTTTATTGATCTCATACCACACATTTCTTCTAGTCTATACAAACTGTCAGCTTAAGTGGAGTGGGCAGTACTGCATTCAGAATTCACAATAAAGCTAGCCTGCTTAGTTACAACCCAGAATGGGGCCTAGCAGTCCATTGTTTGTGGATGATAATGTTATCCATGGTGCTGTATGTTTCTGGGATAAAAACCACTTTATTGCTTTAGCTGCTAAGCCCGGTGCTGCTTTTGAAATATATTGGAGAACTGTCTTTAGCTTTTCAGCTCTGGATTGCTATGGAACATGCTGAAATTGGGACTTCCTTGTGGCCCATCTAAAAAAATATATATATATCCCTCCTGGTTCTCTTTTAAACTTTCTTTGGAGGATGTTTTACTTCAACAAGAAATGGGTCTGTAACTGGAAAGCACTTCCCGAAGAATTCTCTGCTTTGACATGTCACAATAAATGTCCCACCACTTCTGATAAGTAAGAGCTTTCCAAATATTATATTATAAAGCCCAGTGTATGGTGATGGATATTAATCATAGGCCCTTATGCAATACTTTTTTAGAGGGCATGGCTAGGATTCAAAAGTGGGTGTTCACAGTCATTTCTTGATAAATTATAAGGTGCTTATGTTACTGGAGAGTGGGCACTTCTTGGTGCAGTGTCCAGGTTCTTGGTGTCTGGCGCAAAGAATTGAACGAGACACAGAAATAAAGTGGTGAAAGAGTAGTTTATTAGAAGAGATAGTACACTCCAAAGAAATAGGAGCAGTAGAGCATGGCTCAAGGGCCCCAATTAACGAGACCTTGGTTGTTTTTATTCCTTTTTCTCTCAAATGGGCTGTTTCTTTTCAGGTATGAGCTCACTTGATTGACACCTGTGATTGACAAGAGGCTATTACCTCATCTTTTTAGACTGCAGCATGTTCCTTCCCAGAATTCAGTCTGTTATAATGATGTTAATGAACTTCCAGGCATATACATGATATTATAGTGATTGTATAATGAGGCCGAGGTGAAATGAAGGTCGTTGTGGCCTTTATTGCATAGGTGTGAGTGACCAGTTTAATCCAGTCCTGTATTTTATACCCATTTGTTTCCTCGTAGGGATATATAATTATAGTGAGAAGGGGAAGTTTTGGGCGGAGAGGGGAGGTCTTTTGGGCGGTCACATTTTGTGTGTTATGTTGGACATGCAGGAATGCAGAGACGTGATGCTTATCTCTAACTGCCTGCCTTGTTTTCCCCTTGAGAGACAAGATCCCTATAAAATCTCTATGGGAAGTTGAAGGACAGGAGGTCTTTTCTTCTGTATCTGCTTCCTGCTGGGCAGGGGTGTAGAGCTGTCCCTACCTATTGGGGGATTCATGGAACTCTTGCCCAATCAGATCTTAGATGAGAAGAAGTGGTCTTGAGATCCACCTGGAAGACTATGTTGGCTTCTTTGGTTGGGACTGGTAATCTTGCTGGGGTATCATCTGTATCCCCAAGGTACCTGAATGAAGAAAAATAGATTTTGGTTAAACAGTTAAGAGGTCAACTTTCACATACCATCATGAAGAAAGAAAGAAAAACAGGAGAAGCATGTATTTTAAAGGCTGTAATGATACCCAGAACATATCTATGGTCTGTCATTTCATTATCTGGTCATCAGCAGTTGATTTAGATGTTACAGTTTTTTTTCAGTTTTTTAATTAAATTTATAGGGTGACAATGGTTAGTAAAATTACAAAGGTTTTAAGTGTACAATTCTGTAATACATCATTTATACTTGTACATCATATTGTGTGCTCACCACCCAGAGTCAGAGAGGAGTGGGGATGGTAGAAGAAGGTAAAGGGTATCAAATATATGGTGATAGAAAGAGAACTGACTCTGGGTGATGAAGTAGCTGTTATGTTTGTTTTAAATATTTCCTGTCTCTTTTGAGTTCTAGAAAAATAATTTCTGGATCCTAATTGGCCATCTTTGCTTTATTTCTTTGAATTATGCAAATTTTAGTCATTCCTATACCCTAAATAATCAAATTACTATGCTAATAAAAACAGACTGCATATACTTAAGCCACAGACTCTGCTATCATGTGCTACAAGAAATACTGTTGCTTTCCTAAATCAGATTAAATGTAATAAAGAATTTTCTTTCATGGAGAAGGAAATAGACCCTGGAAAATTTTAGAAAAGCATTATGCAATGTGAACAAGAATGGGGCAAGGAATCAAGGAAATAGATTTGATAAAATACTGATAGGAGTAAACTTAGAAAACACCTTTTTATGTATATAAACATTTCAATAAACATCAAGTAATGCTGGTTGGCCTTTGGTTATTCATTATATCCCAATGTGTGCCCAGAATTCTGTGAGAGGAGCCCAAACAAAGTTAAAGCTAGGATCCATAATGTAACATTCAAGCCAGTGCCCAAATCGACATTTGTATTACATTTTCCAGTTGACCAGTTCTGCAAAATACTGATTTGGCATATTTCTTCCAAGTTCTCTTAGAATCTTGATAGTAGTTAAATGATTGGATATATTTGTTAGCCATCTATGAAGCTGATTGTGAGATTATTGTAATGGAAATTAACTACTAGAAAATAACTTGCCATAACCTTTGCCATTAAATTGCATGTGAGAACTGAGACTCCTCATTGTAACCCAATCCCAATCTTTGTGTGGCTTTCTCTTTACTTAAAGTAGATTGTCTTCTTGCTTCATCTTTTCTATAATTATCTGCTGCCTGCTCTCAAAGCAGCCCTTATAGCCTTCCAAATTAATTCTCTACATTCCCAATGTGTGCAAGGCCTCCTGGATTATTTGGAATCCATTACTTCTACTTTGTGCCTCTATGAAAAGAAAAATTGGTGACACAGTGAATTATTTCTTTGCATCTTATTGTTCTTATATTTTCTCTTTCTGTAGAAAATCTGACATCTGAACAAATAGAATGCAATACAATTTGCAAAGTCAAACCAAACGCAGCGTATTCAAATATGGTTATTTCTTTTTGAATATTTCTTCTATCCTTCAATTTGTAACAGGGTGTTCTGGTTGAGAAAGTTGCTGAGACTCATCGGTGCTATTTGTGTGTGATTTGACAAACTCTATGTCCCTAGTCTCTATCCCAGAGGTAATTTTTGTGTTTTCTTTCTTTGTGCTCTGTGCAAGCAAAAGCTTCTTAGCTGTCATAGATTCCTTGGGGATGCTATCGGCCTCTTGAGAGAAACATTCCTCTATGCGAAGAAATGATCTGTCAGGGTAGGCGAGACTCAGCAGCAAGCCCTAATAGTGTTTGACTCATCACATCAAGAATGGTAGCAGCACCTGCATGCATCGCAAAGGAGAGAGAAGGGGATAAATGTGAAAGGACTGTATTATTAGGGTCTCTAGCCCCTCTGCTCCTGTGCTACAAAGAGACTAGATGAGGAACCCCAAGAGTGAGAAATAGTGAAGGGAAATGCTTGAAAGTAGTGCTTCTCACACTTTAGCAAGCACGAGAATCCTTGGAGAGCTTCTTAAAACAGAATTCTGAGATTCTGATTCAAAGTTTAAAATGCGGCCAGAGATTATGAATTTTAATAAGCTCATAGTTCATCTGAAGCTACACATCTATGGACCAGATTGAACAGTTGTGCTCTAAAGCAGTGACTCTAAAATTTTAGTGAGATTCTGAATCAACTAGGGTTTGTTAAAGCACAGATTGCAGGGTTTTGCTCCCAGGGATTCTGATTCATAAGTCTGGGTGGAGACCCAACAATCTGCATATCTAACAAATTCCAGGTCATGCTGGTCCCTGGACGACACTTTGAGAACCACTGCTTGAAAGCATGGAAGAAAAGTGAGAGTCACCAGCACTGTGTGGGGAGCCCAAGAAGTCTATCAGTAGAGTCTTTGGGGCATAGCCAATCTGGGATGGATTGATTTGCTCTAAGCAGCAGGGACATCAATGTTTTCACAGTCCATTGTATTACTGGAGACACTTGGAGACATGTTGCATTTTGTTCAAACCACATTTTATTTGAATCTCAAAGAACAAGATAACTTCACCTGACACCTGGCGTATAAAATTTGTAAGAGAGAAAATACAGTATTCCAGGCATAACTCTGATTCTATGTAAGGCAGTCTCCCTTTTGGGGATGACCAAAGAGGCATAAGAAGTTCAAAGGCTGAGTGAAACGCTCTCTTTGCCAGAGTGGGTGGGCTGGGGGACAAACTCTTGCCCTCCTTAGGCCCCATGAGTAAAAGAAAAGAAGGAAGGCATTTGGCTGTGATATTTTAATATGAATAGTTATATTTAAAACACCCCTAAGAACCCCATTTTCCTTATTTTTGAAGTGGAATCCTTAACTTTTTCTACCAAAATGTTGAGGGTGAAGTGTTTTCAGCATCTCAGGAGAGTTCCTTTCAGAATACTTTAAAGTAAATCTCTTAGTAATAATCTATCCACATGCATTTCAGTTTAATCTCAGAAATGTATGTCCCTAAGGGAACTCTGTACTTAAATCCTCCACTGGAATAAAACCTCTCTCTGTGACGGAGATATTCTCCACAGGAGGCTACAAGTTAACCCATCATGGTGATGCTTGATCAGAATCACATGGTGGGAAAATACCACACATCCTTCTGATATTCTGGTATGGTTTCTTAGGTGAGAGTCTCTCCCCCAACTCTTCCCTCCCATGTTGGAAGCCAGCATGTGGATAAGAATATGTCGAATTCCTTAGAGATGTCATGGTATATAAAAGGTAATTAACTACAGAGTAGAGCCTGGTACATTAAGATTATGTTCATAGATTCCATCCACTGAGAGTTTTCATCAAGTCACACGGTCTTTTCCTTAGGCCATGTATTTTCCTTTTGTGGGGAACTTGGGTTAACAGTTAAGAGGTTGGGCACAATTGTCCTCCTTGCTGGAAATAACTTAAAGTGTATATATGTCTTATCAACTGTGGGTAAGTCGGGTCATCTTCCCATGTATATGAAGAACACACAGATCATCATCAATACTTTTGTAGAGGAAGGCAATTATAATTTGACCCCATCTGTAAAAATCTTTCAGGATACAGAGAGAATGTGCCAACTGTAGCTTAAGTATGTTTGCTTGAGTCAATGATTAAAATTTTTTCCAAAATTTGGGCCTCTTCCCTCTAAGTGAAGATTTGAAATTTGGTAACTTCCTAAAGCATGCCCGATAAATGATCTCTTGACTCAAGGACATCACTGTGAAAGTGATGACAATGCTGCCTTTTGGCTCATTACATTTTTGGAAGGTAATGAATTTGGAAAATATCACATTAAACTTCTTTTTAATGATCTAAAATGAAGAGGATAAATTTCAAGAATTAATCAATGAAAAGAAGATAGAGCAATATCAAATAAAACTGATATGATTTACATTTAAAACACGGCTTGGCTCAGTTCAACAAATATTTATTGACTGCATGTTCTGTTCCAGGTGCTGGTGATACAAAAATGAATAAAACATTGTTTCTGTTAATCCCAGTTAAGGGGTTGGGGAAGCTGATATGAACAAATACATGCAGAAATAGGAGGTAGAGTGTAGCAGTGACAATGTATAGACTTTGGGGATAGATAGGCCTTAATTACAATTCCAGCTCTTGCTTTAATTTTGTAGCATTAAGTAAACAACTTTACTCTTCTTAAATAACCTTTGTTTTATCATCTCTGGAACAAAATAAACAGTCAACAAATGAAAGTTAATAATAATAACTACGCATAAGGTACTAAGGTAATGTAACAGAGAGAATGATTTTGAGGGATTGATCAGAGAAGGCTTCAAAGAGGAAGTTGTGTCTCTAAGGTGTTTTGAACATAAATAGGAATTTGCCAGGTAGGCAATATTTGTGAAAGCACTTACGTAGAGGAAGTAGCACTTTCAAAGGCATAGGCGACGAGAACTGTAAACACTAAGTTTATTATTTCTGTTGCATTCATTATTTGTGGAAAGTAATTGGAGATGTGACTGGAGAAGAGGAAGGGGTCAGTTCCTCATCATAATCTGTGCTCTGAGAAGTTTGGCCTTAATCTTTTAGGTCAGAGATTGAAGATGTGCTTTTCTGGTAATGAGTTTTCTGTTCCAGTTTTATGTTATCCATGGTTTAAAAACAGAGATGTTTCTCTTAAAACCCCAGATTTTTTTCTGACTTATCTTGGAAATTTGCCACAGTGAATCTGCATTTGTTTATGGCAACAATTAGTTGGAGTTGCGTAGAAGCTGCCCTGTCACGAATACATATGTGCTCTTGATAGACAACGAGGAAACTACAGAGGGCTTTGTTTTCGTTAGAAATACTGGATGATTTTAGGTTTACCAGAAACAATAACAACAATAAAAAACAAAATTCTAGCTCTGCATGTATATTATTAGGTTGGTTATGCGGTGAGCTATGTCAAGGGACTGTCCTTGTCTCTCCTGCTGCAGTTGAGGGAGAACAGGGCAGGAAATGAGAAAGGGTGACTGGACATGACACCATCCAAGGCTAGGTTAATGGATTTGTAATGTTCTTAAGATTGTTAAGGTTGAAAAAAGTAAGGTTAAATATTACTCTAGGGGAGAGAATGTGAATGCCCTATATAGATAGGTGTCTCTTTACTGGTTGGAGAATCACCCCTGAAGGACAGGATATTTGATTTGTTTTTTTTCAATACCCCTTAAGAAAAACCAGAAGAATAAGTTTAAGCCACAATACAAAGTGGCAATTAATCCCACAGCCTTTCTCTCTTCTCCTCAGAACTAACAATTTCCTTGCTCCCATAACCATGAGTAAAAGCCGATAGGGAGAGAATGGCTATGACTGACTCACAACACGATTCCAACAACCCGCAGCATACAACTTGGAGACCATAAAAATTTCCAAGACCCAGGAAGAGGCCAGAGGCCTGATAACTGCTGGGGAAGTTCCACTACACAAGAAGGGAGGAGGAAGAGGAAGTAAAGCACAGGGGAGGCAAGAAGAGGGTAGCAAGAAGGAGAGCGAGGAAGCAATCCCTGGGGAAAAGCTCTGCCTTTGGTGGGACCATCCATGTGGAGACTGGCTGAATGGGGATTAGATAAAATATGGATACAAAGCCATCCAATGTCCACCCTGACCCCACCCTATTACTCTATACAATTTGTATTTTATCTTCTGAAACCTTAAGTAAAGACCTGTTTGGATCTTCTTTGGGACTCCCATGCATTTGGGTTCACTGGGCAGAAAGGAGGGAAAATACTACCCCTACCCTGGAATGGCAGGCGTGTTCACCTTTCTTTCCAGTGAGAGACTGGGCAACAAAGGGAGCCACTTACGGACTTCACACAGCCAGAGAAAGAGGCAGATTGCTTCTCTGACTACCTCCCCACCCACACTCGCACAACCTATGGGCTGAAACCAAAGCCCATGGGTTATGGGTAAATCCATCACTCAGAGTGAACTGAGTTGTGCGAGTACAAAACTGTGGATGGGGAGGAGATGGAAGCAGTTAGAAGAGTTTTGAAATAGTTTGAAGAAAGAGGAGGGCCTGAACTAATGCTTGGGAGTATGAAGAAAAAGTAGGCAGCGTCATGAAATCCCACGGCTCTGCGGCTTTGCACATTCCTCTTGCTCCCCCTACATTGTATTGCTCTTACTCCCTTTTCGATTCAAAGTCAGTGCTACCTCCACTCTGAAGACTTCCATAAGAAGATTCAGATACTTTTCCTTATATGTACACTTTCTATTTTAAAAATAATTTTAACAGGGATGTGTTTCATTGAAACCTTGTCCACCTGCTCACCAGAATGTAAGTTTCTTAAATCCAGGGCACAGCGTCTTTGAGACCTGTGATCACCTAGATTGTGTGAAATAGTTATTATATCACCTATATCATGTGAAATAGTTATTAGGACTAAGAACAGAGACCACCTGGGTCAACATGAGTTCGTATTTTGTTCCAGGAAACATTTCCCCACAAAAGATAAGACTGTAAACCGATAAATAGTTTTACTATTTGTGTCCAATAATTCCTGCCAATCAGTTTATCTAAGACCACAGTCTGCTCATCTAGGCAAACAGCTCACTTTTCAAGCAGCAGTTTACTCACAATTGACACTCATTTCCCTATGACAACCAATCCGAAACTATTATGTCATAACCATCACTCAATCCCAATCAGTTTTCTACTCTGAAAGACCCTCCTTAAATCACTTGAACATAGATCCCCTAATTCCTATGACTACTCTCTCTTTTTGACACTGCCTAAACTCTTCAAGGTGATGTTCTCCCTTACTACAGAAAGGACATTGTCTGATGGTGATATTTTTGGGTATTCAACATCTTTCATCCTTAATCCAGCCTAGCATGTGGGAGCTCAATAAATATTTGTTGAGATAAGTACTTAAGAGAGAAAAATCAGTATGACATGGTGCTTTGATTGGATAGGGACAGATGGGGAAAGAATCAAGGATGCTTCCGAAGAACTAAGTGTTAAGTTGTGCCGTCAGTTAAGATGACAAAAACACAAGAGCATGTTTTCAGTGAGAACATAGTAATTTCAATTGTAGACATGTTGAGTTTGATTCAACATGATTCAGAGGAGATTCAGAGGATGTGGAAAGAGATATATCCAATTCTATGTTCAGTGATGGAAGGACCCCGATATAAGATTTGTCAGGGAGATTGGGAACTTATTTTATAATATCAGTGGTTCTCAAAATATGGTCTTTAACACCACTTGGAAACTTGTTTGGAAATGTGAATTTGTGGGCTCCATGTCAGACTTACAGTATGGAAAACTCTGTGGGTGAGGCTCAGCTACCTGTGTTTCAACAAGTCTTATTCCAGGTGACCTGATGCACCACGGAGTTTGAGAACCATTGCCTTAGAGATTAATCACAACTACCAAGCTTTAACACAAGATGTTCCCCAAACTTCTGATAATATACTTTATCTTTGTATGGGCAGGTCCTCTCTAACATGGTGGCCTGAGAAGCTATATAGCAAAGCAATGAAACGTCTTACTTGCCTCTTTTGAGGCAAGTAAGCTTTCTGCTTATATGCCTTAGGGAGTCAATTGTTTAACCGTTTTAAGCATAGGTGCCTCTTCTGTAAAATGGGAATACTAATAGCACCTATCTCATTGAGTTCTTGTGATGATTACATGAGTTAATATATGTAAAGTTCGTAAATCTGTAATAAGTTTACTACTTTAAAAATCTTCATGTCTTTAGAAGCTCACTGCCCTTTTGTCTGCCTTTGTTAAAGATTTCCTTCTTTGCAAGTTCACCTCAAACCTCTTATCTCTCAAAAGCTTCTACTTTAGTCATAGCATTAATTATCTTACATTGCTTGGCCCACAGGAGGTATTCAATAAATTTATTAGTTGAGTGAATGCACTCTAGTCCTTATTTCCTTATTTCTTTTCTGAGTTTTATAGCTTTTATTACCAGTACCTCTGATTTCAGCACTAAATTATACATTGTTTTATTTATGCCTTGCTTCCTGATTATATTATAAGCGTTTGGAGGGGAACTTTTGTGCCTTACTTATCTTGTCCACCTACACAGCACCTGGTACAGTGTTGTTGACATAAAGGGAATTCAATAATAATCTGTGCAAAACAAACAAAAGAACTTAATTTTTTTGTTGTTGGTCTCAAATCCATTTACCCTACTAAATTTTTGCAATTTCTTACTCCCTCCCCCCATCCTAACAATTTCAAAATCTTAAGCCTCTACTACCACTTTCTCCCAAGGGTCTCCCAGATGAAAAGACCTGGGATTCTCTTCCTATTTCTGATGTCATTCGGTCAGATGGCTCCTATTATTTTCATCCTCTATGTCAACCTCCTAAATCCAGCCTAATATTCCTCAAATTATTTCTTGAGTCAAAGCTAGGGTATTACGAATGACCTGCTACTCTTAAACCAGAATAATAGTGTGCTATCTCTATCTCTCTAGAAATATACCCTTTAAGCTAAGATACGATGTTGCTTATCCTTTATGTAGCCTTAGCCTTATTTTTACTAGCATCTACCTTTAGCATTCCATGAAACTTTGGATAAGCTCACTGCTTTTTGTAGCACTGAGTTGAAATTCTGCTGTCATGGAGGACTGAAAATGTCTCTTCTTAAATATGTATGAAGCTCTTTTAAACATTTAGAAAAATAGTGTAATGTATATAATGAAAGAAGGCAAACTTTGGAGGCAAATAGGTCTGAGATCAAAATTTTAGCTCTGTTTCTAATTTGCTGCATGGCCTTGAGTAAGCTCCTCAACTTCTCTGAGTCTATTTGTTCATCTATAAGCAGGGACATAAATATTTACCTTGTGGTGTTCTGTGAGGAGATTAAATAAGACAAGTTACATGTTGTACCCAGTACACGGAAGGTATTCAATAAATGGTGGATATTATTACAAAACAAAGGAAGAGGAAATTACTGTAAATGTCAGAAATAGAGGAAACTCAGAGTCTACACATTGTCATTATCTATAAAATATGATCTCTAGTATTGTGGACATTAGTTCTATTCTGAAATTCTATTTAAATTCTGTTCAAGAACGGCCCCATCAAACCTCAAATCATTTTACTTTTGATAACTAATCTCTAGATAAAACATCCTAATTAATTATGTAACTGAAAGGTCTCCTCTATATAGTGGGAACCTGCTACTGTTCTACCCTGAAAACTCCGGTCACTGGTCACCTGTGATTCAGTAGATGAAGAATTTTCCTAACCCCCAGGCAAAGGATGGTGCAGCTAACAGACCATTCACTAAGCCCGTCTCAGCATCTCCTCTAGGAAACTTTGAATGGCCTTCTTCTAGAGTCTGTTAGGAATAGTTGTTCTCCCCAAGGTCTCTTCCAATTTTTTCATAAAACTCTAGTGGGGACAATGAGAAACTGAAAATCCAATCACAAGTGTTTTCTTCTTCAGAATGATATATGCATTCAAGAGGAAAGCAGAAAGTCTTTCTGGGTAGGCAAGAGCCAAGTGGTCCTGGTGGCTGAGAGACTTCTGAAGGGCCATTTTGGAGATAAGACTATAATGAAATACAAATATATTACGTGGTTTGTAAGGATATTAGTTTTTTTTCTCACACATGAGAATAGCTACTGTCATTCTTGCCATGCTCCATCATCTCCTGCAGGGCCCAGAGCTGCCATGGGACCCACCATGGGGGAAACGGTGTTCTTAGATAACTTGGAGTTCAGAAGTGGAGTCCCAAAAAAGCTAGAGCAGGTTTACAGGAGTTGGCTTCAAAGAACGTGTCCAGTCAGAGGACAAAGATGGCTGCAGGCGTTCTTCACATTTCTTATTCACATTGCCAAATAGAGCTTCATTTATATTAATAAGCTTTCTATATTTTAAAAGGCAAATCTGTCTAAGGGGTCTAGAAATTCAAGTCATCCACACATGGACATAAATTACTTGCTTGAATTAAATCTGTTATTACTGTCTGGTAGTCTATGAAACCTATCACAAATGTGTGATAGATTGAATAGAAAAGTAAACCATTGACACCTATAAATTATGGTTGATTAAATTATAGCTAAATATACTTTGTGCTGTAATTAATTTTCATTTTCTGTTTCTCCTTCTCCTCTGGAGAAAAGTGAAGGAGTGTTTTTCATTCTTGTATAAACATGAGCTCCAATCCTTTCACTTATGACTGTAATGAAATATGCGGGGAGTCAGGAATAGTCAGAATGATCTCACTATTCAAATTTGTCTTTGATTTATGAATGACCCCCATCCCTGCATTTGTGCTTCCTAGTTATTTTGGTGCTCATTCACTGTAGAAAAGATTCTCCATCTTTTCTCCCATCATCTCTTTTAATATCTTGAAAAGCTAGTCTACATTTACTTCTACTTCCTCTCTCCCATTTACTTTTCAAATCTTTGGGATGGAACTTTTGTCCCCACCAATTTACTAATACATTTCCCAAACCAAAAAGGTGCCCTCCTGTTATTCAAATTTGAAGGTCTTCTCTATGCTGTCATTCATGCAATTCCACTGCAAAATTGAATCATCTTCTCATACTTTTGATTCAGTAAAATTTCTCCCTTCTTATAGAATACCTGATTTATTTACTTCTTTTCTAATGCCGGTAGTTCAAAGGTAAAAATTCCTTCAAGATTCTTCCAGAGCTTAAACCAGTGATGCTCAACCTTATTAGAATCCCCTTACATTAGAATCCCCTGGGAAAGCTTTAAATGCTAATGTGCCTGGGACCCATTCCCAGAGGTTCTAATTTAATTGTTCTGGGGTGTAGCCTGAGTACTGGGAGTTTTTATTAAGTGTTCCCTTGGTAATTCTGATAATCCACCAGGATTGAGAATTGTCTTAAGCTGTAACTCAGATTTCAGGGGAGGCTATTATTTTCTCTGAGACTCAGAATTGGCTCAAGCTCCCATCCCATGGGAACCAGGTCCTCTTTAAGATAACTGTGAATCCTGAGGGCTGACATTCTCATGGTCCCTTCTGGTTCCAAGTTCCTAACATCGTGAACATTTGGTATCATTCTCATTTCACTTCCTAAACCAGCTGGTCATCTAGCCTCTGCTCTACATTAGTTAAGATGTAGAACTCAGCTTCCTTTCCTTGCTATCACTCTGAACCACACACTGAGGACAGTTTTATGGTGGTAGACTTTACTGAAGGTTTGGGTCAAAGTCAGGGTTTGGGGGTCAATGTAAGTGTTTTTAAAATAAATAGACATGGGAAATTTCTACATAGACTCCAAGTTCTGGTCATATACCTGAGACATTTCTTGCTGCAAAACCTTTCTCAAACTTTATTATCCTCATATTATTAAGTAGTTTTGATTTCCATCCTTTTTGGTACCTCCTACCAGACTGGTAGCAGTCTTCTCCTACCAGTGTCTTAAAATGGAATTGCAGTAGTATATAGATTAATTTTTCCTCTGTTGTAAATTACATCTCCTCTTGCCTCTTCCCTTACCCCTACTCTCTTTAGAAGAGAGAAGACCCTGAATTCAATTCTGGTTTTGAAAAACATTTTTTTTTTCATCTCACCACACATAGCTTCAGCCATCAATTCCTGTGGTAGGCAGAATACTAAAGATGTCCCTTCAAGATTCATGTCCTCTAGTTATTCAATCAAATACTTATGTACATATTATTGTGAAGAAACTTTATAGATGTAATTAAAGTTATGGACCTAAAAAGAGAGAGATTGTACTGAATTATCCATGTGAGCCCAATCTAATCACATGAGCTCTGAAAAGTGAGGTCAATAGAATAGAAAGACTTGTTAAAGACCCAAGAATATGAAGGCTCTTGATGTGTGATGAAGACATTTCAGTCAATGACGTGTTGGACCTTCTAGCCCAAGTAGCATAGTAAATGTATGATTTGCTCACTCCTTCTGGCCCAAACATATAGCAACAATAGAATATAAAAAGAAGGAGGGGAAAGAGCCAATCTCAAAAACAAAAGAATCATCTCTATGAACTGAGAAAGTAATAGAAACACAATACAGTGAACTGGGCTGAATCTACAGATTATTGGTTTCTGAATTATTGTGCCTAAAATTTGAGATCTTTCAGGGTAAAGGGTGGGGAAGGAAAGTCAGAAGTCAGAGGTTGGGGTGGGACTGCCTCCCTTGTGAAAGGAAGCTTAAAAATAAAAAACAGACACAATGTACCTGACCTCTGTCTTGGGCTTTGAGGAAGCTCTGGGTTTAGGAAGGCAAAAGGAAACAGACACAGCCATGGGACAAGGAACTGAATCAAGGTACCTCTTGTTCTGTGACCAAACCTGTAAAATCTACAATATCTCCATAAGCAAGCCCCAGATTACTATGATAGGTTCTGGAGGGGTGTATAGGCAACTGCAAAATCAGTAGACTGGCAAGGGTATGGGGGTGGGGTACTGAAAACTAAAAAAACCAAAACAAACAAACAAACAAAAAAGCCTGTTATTTACAGTGTATTTGTAATCTGCCATTCCCCCTCAATGGACACAGAGGAATCTAATGCCAGAACAGACAGACAACAAAATCAATGGTCAAAGCAAGAATTTACTCCAGATTAAAAGGATTTAAAATAAGTATGCTTCAGATGTTCAAAGAGATGAGTGAATCACGGTTTCTATTTTTTAAAGGCAGTAAATTATTAACCAACACCAAACAAAAATGAAATAAAACATAGTTATAAAATAGAATTAACTATAAATCTTAGAAATGAAAAATATAGTCATTGAAATAAAGTAATTAGTTCTCTGTTACAATGTAAGAAACTATAGCAAAACTTAGTGGCTTAAAACAGCAGTCTTCTCATCATTCTATGTCAGAACTTGGGCAATGCTCAATTAGGAGCTTGGCAGAGTTGACTTTCTTGGCTACGGTCAGAAGGGCAGAAGTTTCCAAAAGCTTTCATTCACAAGCCTCAGGGTTTCACCAGGTGGTAGAAGATTCTAAAAGTCTTCATTCATAAGCCTCAGGATTTTACCATGTGGCTTTTTTCTTTCCACATAGTGTCTCATAATTCATTAGTCTAGCCATACTCCTTTAAAGCATGATTGCTGGTTTCCTTGAGAGAGTATAAAAACAGAAATGCCAGGCCACTATAGGGCTGAAATTGGCACAGTATCACTTCTGCTACAGTTTATTGGTCAAACAAGCGATAGGGCTGGGCTGGTCCATAGACTCAATCACTTCCTGACAGGAATAGCAAAGTCTCACTGCCAAAAGCATGTGGGATGGAAGATAGTGTGTAGCCATCTTTCACAATAGTACTGAATAAACTTTATAGAGAAAAACCTTAGTGAATTAGAAGATGGTATTGAGGAATTAACCCAAGAAGTAGCATGAAAAAAGATATAGACAAAATGAAAGGGCAGATAAGAGAATAGATTGATAGGAAGGATAGAGTTCAGTGGATGACGAAGAAGCAATATTTGGTGAGATAGCTGCTAAAATTTTTCCAAAATTGAGGGAATGATAAGTCCTAAAGTTAAAGTAACTCTGCATAACAAGCAAAATAAATAATAATGAATCTATACCTAGGAACACTATAAGCAAAGTGCAAAATGTCAAAGAAAAAAATTATTTAAAGCTGTTGGAGAGTTACTCTACAATGAATGAGAAATGAAATTTAGACTTATAAATTCCAGAATGCAGAGGAATATTTTCAATGTTTTGAGAGAAAATCATCTTTAGTCTAGAATTTATATCTAAGCTATCAATCAAGAATGCTAACAAATATCAGACATTTTCAGTCATTGTAAGCCTCAAAGAGTTTTTGATCCACAGATTCCAGTTAGCTTTGCAAGACAAAAAAATGAACTGAAAGTGAGGAATGCAAGAAACAATGGAAAGCACAGAAATTGATAACAGATGTTAGTAAACTTAATTATGTACATTAAAAAAACAATTGTAGAGTTTGTTTTTGTTTTTGTTTTTGTTTTTTTAAGGCGGGTGTAGCACACTGTGGCCCATAAAGGGAGTAAACCAGCAACCTTGGTGTTATCAGCCCTAACCAACTGGGATAACCAGCCACCATGACAACTGTAGAGTTTAGTTTTGATTGTTGTTGATACTAAAATTTCAAGCGAAATAAATAATAAGATGGGGTGGTGATGTAAAAGATTGCCAAGATTCTTGTCGTTGTCAGGAAGAGAATCAAAATGTGGAATAACGAAAGGCTCTGTTAGGACAATTTATGGTTAATTACACATGTTGCGATTTAAGATTAAGATCTAAGATTAAAAACCAGCAGAAGTTTGTGTAGAAAATATAGACTACGTTAACAAATCAACCAAAGGCAAAGGATTAAAAAGAAAAGAAACAAGAAAATAACAGAAAACATAAAATAAAGATGTCAGAAATAAGTCCAAATATATCTGAAGTCACAATAATATAAGTGGATTAAACTCATCTATTAAAGAAAGGTGGTCAGATTAGATTTTTTAAAATCCAGCTATATGCTACTTACAAATAAAAGGCTGTGTAGTAACATAGAAAATATAATTTAAAGCAAAAGGCATGACTAGGGATAGTGGCTCTATATAATAACACAATGAACAGCCCATCAAGAAGACATACTAATTATAATTGTTTTTCATTACATCTTAGCCTCAAGATATATAAAACCCAAACTGACAGAATTGGAAAGACAATTGGCTAGATCCACAATCATAACAAGAAATTTAAAGATACCCTATTAGACGTGGGTAACTTCTGATACAACAGGCTAAAAATTAATAATGGTATAAAGCAGAACTTTTATGTGTCCCTTTGGTTACAAGTGTGCTAAGACACTGCCTTTCTTACCTTTGTGATTATTAGGTGGCCCTGGTACAGCCCTTCACTCCGTGCAGTTGTGAATTGCCTAACACAATTATGAAACTGATCATGCACCAGTTCAAACTGGTGAGCAAAGGTTAAAAATGAAAACAAAATATCTAGCAAAGGGAATGGACTCAGAAAATTAGTACATTCATGCAGTTTCAAGGTGTTTAAATTGCTATAAACTCTGCACTTTAATTTGGCAAGTCTTTTTTAAAAGCCTTGGAATTTTGTATATATTTTGATTCAGCAGTAACAATTCTAGAAAGTTTTGTTAATAGTATAGCTATACGTGTGACAACATGGATGGACCTAGACATTATTATGCTAAGTGAAATAAGTCAGACTGAGAAAGACAAATACCATATGATCTCATTTATATGTGAAATATAAAGGACAAAATAAATGAACAAGCAAAACAGAAATAGACTCATAGATACAGAGCAACCTGATGGTTACCAGATGGGAGGCGGATGGAGGTCTGGATGAAAAAGGTGAACGGATTAAGAAGTACAAGTTGGTAGTTACAAAATAGTCATGGGGATGTAAAGTACGCAGAGGGAATATTGTCAATAATATTGTAAAAACTATGTATAGTGTCAAGTGGGAACTACACTTAACGAGGTGATCACTTCATAAATTATATAAATGTCTAACAGTGCACTGTACACCTGACACTAATACAGAATAATATTGAATGTCAACTATAATTGAAAAAAAAAGTCATGAGGATGTAAAGTACAGCATAGGGAATATAGTCAATAATATAGTAATAACTATGCACAGCTTCAGGTGGGGTTATCACTTTGTGAGGCATATAAATGTTCTTTTGTACACCTGTTCTTTTGTACACCTGAAACTAATATAATTTCGTATGTCAATGGTAATTGAAAAATAAATTTTTAAAAGTTAAAAAAGAAAAAGTATAATTACATAAATGGGCAAGTATATATGCATAAGGATGTTCATCATGTTGTTACATGAAACAAGGAAAAGCTGAAAATAACTTAAGTGTCTGAATATATGGAATTAGTTAAAATTTATCTGCAATTATATAATAGAATAATATGTGGTGTTAAAAGGGATATGGAAATGGACTAGCAAATATTTGGTGTTTGTGGCACCGCCCCCCTAACCTGGATTTGTGGAGACATTGCTAAATTGATCAAAGCATTCCTTCTCATTTAGAACATGGTCTCAGAATCCTCTTAATATCAAGCTCTCAGCAGCCATAATCAGGATCAGAAATGAAAGGAAACATGAAACTTACGAACCATACTTACTGCAGAGGAATAGCTTATGACATAGAAAAATGTTCATTATTCTCAAGGGGAAAAAAGCAGATTGTTAAGGAAAATACACAGATGATTGTATTTTCTTTAAAGAATATGCATGCTTACATATATATAGATAAAAATGTTGAATGTTAAAAGTAATTATCTTCAGGTGATGGGACTGTGTGATTTTTATCTTGTTTTATTCTCCACAATGAAGGTGTATTACTTTTGAAATAAGAAAAGTTAAAAAAGATTTTTACTCATTTTCTTTAAGCCCCAGCATTTCTCCTTCCTCATATTGAATCAATTTCTCCCTTGACTGCCTCAAGTGTCTGAACCTCTTTTATCATTCTTATCAGAGTCTGACCTTTGCTAATCTGTGTATGTGTGTCTTTCTCCTCACCTACACTGGGGCTCTGGAGGGTAGTGACTCATATTACTCAACACAAGTGGATTGCTTTTAATAGGTACTAGAGCACATTTTGTTGAATTGAGTGGAATGAACTTTTGGAACACATTTTCATCTAAGTCAGATAGCAATAACTGTACACCCTGAGCTCAAGTAGAGAGTCAGTAATTGGAAACTGATTTCAAGTGGTTATGGAACCTTGAAAGAAAAGAAACTGGTTTGTCAGACTCAGTGGACTTCTTGAGTTCCTTGTAAAGCTTTCCCCATATAACATCATCATTTTGTGCAAACAAAGGCAGGTAATTTAGTTCTACTGTGTGGAACTTGGAAGGTTGGATATTTAGGCGGTGATTTTCCAGTTTCCGTCTGTGGCTGAGGAAGAGTTAATCTTTCAAGAGGTTCTTGAAGTCAGCAGAGGTCAATTGTTTCCATCTCTGAACTCTGAAGACTTTGGTGTTATTGCTAAGAAAGGTAACCTGGAATAATTTCTACACAGGGCACAATACTCAGTGATCTGCAGAAACAGTTCTCTGATTGGATGCCTTTGTCTGTATCTTTAGCATTAATTTCTGGTAGAAGGCATACAAAAGAGGAAGTAATCTAACGTCAGGACTGAAAGAGGAATGGGAGAGAGAAACTTCTGGGTCCTATTCAATGAAACAAACAGAGAACTTGAGAAGCTAATCTGGGATTGAAAAAAAAAAGGCACTGGGCTGAAGAATAGAAAAATCATTTCCAGGAAAATGAAACTAAATTTATTATCAGTTAATTTTTTCTTAAATAGAGGCTTAAATAACAATAACAAATTACTATGCTGGAGTCCACCTTGTTCTTTGTTTTGCTTTTATATTGGTCCTTACCAAAACTTTTCAGGAAAGAAAAAGTGCCCTTTGAAAAATGATCGTCAAAGAAGGAAAGTACATAACCTTTCTTGATAAATTATTCCAAAGTTGAGCAATGCATGCTTTAAACAGAAAAGGACATTACATATATAAATAACTGACATTAAAACTGAAGATGCCCTTTTGTTCTATGCTTAATAGATATGGGACTAGTGATCCTGGTTCTCAATGTTATAAAACTTCACATTTTTTAACAACTAGTACTAGCACCAGAGTTATACTTTTTAGGGAGACATCAATAGAAGATTTAGATGTGCCTGAAGTTTACTGCAGTCATCTAATTACTTGTAGGTGCTTAGAGTGATCATTTGGTTGGTGGAATCATCTGTCTACATCCATATGTAATTTTGTGTGGGTCATAGAGAACAGGATGAACAGCATCTATGCAAATATAATTACCAAATAGTGACGATATTTTCCTCCATTCTCTACTCCATGATAAATAATCTAGCTCATTTTTTTCTTCAGAAGTCTTCATTTAAAAATCTTTAATCATAGAAACATGAGATTTTTAGAGCTGAACAGAAATGTTAAAATAACCTAGACTTATCTCAATTTGCCAGGTGAGAAATTGAAGGACCAGAGAGTTTTCATTAGTGAAAGAGCCCGTGTAGAACACAAAGCTTCTGCCCTCTAGTCCTGGGCCTTTACGACCATGTCATTAGACTGCCCTGACTCTCCTGCTGCATCAGGGGTTTTCAGTTAGACACCTGCGTATACCAGCATTAGTGCTGGTATACTCCTAGAGTGGTTCATGGACCTGTGTTTAACCTTGAATGTTCCTGTTACTGGTCCATGAGGAAATAAGTAAATACATTGAAATCAAGCATTTAGAAACTTTTGTAAGCAACTTGACGGAGTAATTTATGTCTGTAAAAATAATGATTTGGACTTGTGTTTTTCATGTCTGGTTTTGTCATTTCATTTACCTATAATTAGTTTTTATAGTATTTTGTAAGACCATCAGTGTTTAATGAATTAGAGATAAAAAGCAGTCTTTTACTCAGTCCACAAATGGACTGAGAGGCACTGGTCTGAGTGGGACATTAAGTTTTCATAACAACTGACGAGACAGAACAGAATGCTTGCAAACTTATAAAAGCAGTTGAAAGAAGTGATCTTAGGATTTCCATTGTGGTGGGACCTGGATTCTTTGAGTAGTGGAAAAGCTGAAGAACGCTGAGTTATGACCCATTTTCATGGCACTTTCGTAATTACTTTCCAGTTTCTGAAGTTCTTTCAGAAATGTGATTTTTTTTTTTTTTTGGCCGTAGTCAAGAAATCTTTTAAAAATTCATAGCACATAGGACCATGATTATACACCATGACTTTAATACATTTTTTTCACCACACTTTTTGATACATAGTCAAATCTACCCTCTTTTTCTTTATTTTGAATTTTCTCCCTACATATGCTAGTATCTGGTCATACTTACCTCGTCAAGTTTATCCTAATCTCTAGTCAGATTTCATCATGATTGTAAAACGTCTAATTCAGTCCTCTGGGTTTGTTTCACGTCTAGATTTAATAAGCATAATTGTCTCCATTATCCGAGTCAAAGGAAAATGCACGAATGCTTGAATACAGTATCAGTCACAATGAAATATTCCTGGATAGTTCCTCCAGAGTTGATAATGACCTGCTGATAACTACTCCTTCAGACACTACAACCATTTATTAACCCATATAATGCAATAAAGGCAGAATCCCAGCAACCTCAACTACCTGACACAGCTTCAACCTGACAGTGCGTAAAACCTCTGAGAGCAGTGAATAAGAGCTATCATAAAGTCTGCACACGGTTCTGAACCCCAGGTTGGAGTGTAAAGTCTCAGTGTAGTGTGTGGGCTGAAGTTGGTAACTGATGCTTTTCTTTACACTCTGAGTAGCCTACTTACCCTGTACACAAATGACTCAAACATCACTTCTATCAAATCCACTCTAAGCCTGTCATTCTCAAGGCACTGATGGGCCTTGTATGTATTTCCATGGCTCCTATACAACTTTATTGTACTTTTTTGTTTACATGTCTGCCTCTCAGCCATTTCCCAATGAACAGATAGAAGGCAAGGACTGTTTTATGTATATTTGTATCCTTGGCACCTTGTACATAATAAGCATTCCATAGTGTTGAAGGAACAAATAAACAGTTACCTGATTTTGCCTTCAGTTCTTCCGTAGTATAAAAACATCCATGTATCCCAGCTATCTTATTTTTCCTTAGTTATACAATGCACTTACAACTATAGTGCTTCTAACTACCAGCAGGTTATAGTTTCTTGTTCCAAACATCTATGATTTCCAATAGAAAATATAAAAGAGACTGGAGTAGAAGGTACTTGTATCAAGAATAAAACTCATATCTGTATTCCCGCCTCTGTTGCCCTTTTATTAATCTACCTGCCCTGCGGTCTGACTCTTACTTGCGCTGACCAGTGGAGAACTGACTGGCCCTTCCGTCCAGTCAGATGAGGCATACCCCTTCCCTTCCTGCCTCTGCCAGACTGTGAAACATGCACTGTCCTTTTCCCTCTTCTTTACCCTTTCTTGGAATATCTGCCCCATGTAAATAAGTATGAACTATGAATAATAAATATGAAATATTGAATTTATAGCAAGATTGTACTGCGCATTAGGCTTCTTGTTATGTACAGTGGACAAATAGAAAAGCAGTGTGTAATCCTTGTTCTTAGGAACTTACAATTTAGTGGGAAAAATACATGAGTTAATAAATTATTAAATTACCTAGAGCTATCATTAATTGTACAGTCTCTCTGCCGAGTCTTTTACTTTTATAATCTCATTTACTATCATTTGAATATTATTTATTATTCCCATTTCATAGATAAGGAGAGTGAATCTGGGGGACATTGTATAAATTGCCCAAGGTCTCATAACTTGTAAGAAACAGAATGAGGATTTAAGCTTAAGGTGTTTGAATACCAAATCTGTCCAAGGAACTGTGTC
The DNA here is from genome assembly GCF_964194185.1 of Rhinolophus hipposideros. Classification (NCBI taxonomy): domain Eukaryota; kingdom Metazoa; phylum Chordata; class Mammalia; order Chiroptera; family Rhinolophidae; genus Rhinolophus; species Rhinolophus hipposideros. Next base: position 32,194,357 of record NC_138053.1, read on the forward strand.
ATAGTGTCTCTCTACAGGCATTTGGGTCCCTTCCCCAGCTCCTTTCCTATCTTATCTAGGAAATTCACTAGATGGAGAAGAGTAGACCTCAATTTCCAATTATGTTTAATAAAATAGCAAGTATGATAGCTGTCAAGTGTGGGCTTACTTTCTTGTAGTATTGATGGAGAACGTCATGCAAAATCTAAAGTAATTTTGTAAAAGATTAATATCTATAGCTCTGCCCTAATATACCAGGGCTGTTACCTTAGCATAGATTAAATTATTGTTTTAAAATTTATTATTTAAGAAAACAAGCAGGTTAAGACAGGTTGCCCTGTCTTCTATAAGGATCTTGCAAAGCATGTTGGCCTTAATTTCCTCTCAGTATTCTTTCCATGTAAACTAATAAGGTTTTACTCTAATTATCCAATTTTTCCTTTCTGAAATAGAATCACCTTTGTTGTCTCCTGAATCCTGTGCGATGTTGTTCAAATTCTCAAAAATAATAGCTAGTTGACCCATAAGGACCCTGATAATTTCATAAACATCTCATTATGAAAGTAATCAGGCATTTCAGCCTTGAACCCATTTAATTTACTCCCAGGTATCTCCCTACTGTGGCTTGATTTCTTGTCCTCCAACTTCTGTGAGGTCTGTTCTGTTGCCAATTACAGTTCATTTTACTAACATGATTCTTTAGTGTGACCTATGATCAAATCTCCATTGCACTATAACAAAGAAAAAGCAGTGTCCCTTTGTCCTTCCTACAGTGAGAAATGAGTCATATTGAGCCAAGGTCATGTTTTCCTATGATACAGTAAAACCTTTGTTTAGCAAAATTCAATGTGTTGGCTTCATTGAACTTCTCTCACCTTTCTAATAACATGGTATACACGTATTTGACTCCCACTTTCCCTCTCAACCTATATCCTTTGCCATCATCCCAAGTAACCAATGATATATGCATGAATTATGAGCCCATGCAAGTCATAGTATTCCTACCTCTCCTCACATCATCTATTTTTACTGGGAAATTTACCTGTTAGGGGGATCACATGATTAAAAAGCATATTCTATGACCAAGACTTCCAGTTCACTGTTTCCTTTTTCAACAACAGCCTAGTGGAAGGCTTGGTGATCAGCGCTCAGCTCTCCTTTTTACGCTGATTTTTGAATGGCCAGGTTCTACCTGAATTTGCCTTCTCAATCATGTCATATGCTGAAAGGCAGAAAAATGACCTCAATTTGGTCTCTCATCTTATATGGGATTTTATAAAGAAAAACAAGCCCAGAGAACATTTCTTCCACGACTTGTCTTTCTTTTTCTGCAAATGACTGGTACTGACTGAGTGGAAAATGCCTTCTCTATTTTATGTGTTAATGCTGCCATGTATGATACTTTTTTCCCTCCATAAAAGCAAAATGGAAACCCCATAATATATTGGGGAAAAAATAGGTATTGGTAAGTGAATACCGGTAAGTGAATATTGGTAAGCGAATACTGGTGAGTGAATGTATAGGTGTGTGCTTGATGCAAATTTTTTATTTTTACTTAAATCACTTTCTGCAATATGTGAAACTATCTACTGTATTGAAAACCCCACTACATAAGGAGAAGCAACAGTCAATTCACTTTATTTAAATGAAGTTTTATATGAAGGGAGCATTGTCATTATTAAGGTAATTGGCAGGTTTATAAAGGTGACAGAGGAAAGCAGCAGTTTTGGAAGGCATTAAGGCCTTCAAGAAAATTTTCTTGTATCCACTCTAGAAAGGCATTCTTGCTTTAATTATTTTTAGTACTGCTCTGTCTTTAAATTTTGTCACGAATTGGAAATAATTAAGAACTGATTAAAAACATGACCATTTGTGACGGTTAATTTTATGTGTCAACTCAGCTAAGCAATGGTGTCCAGATATTTAGACAAACACCAGTCTAGATATTGCTACAAAAGTAATTTTTAGATGTAGTTAGCATTTAAATCAGCAGGCGTTGAGTAATGCAGAATATCCTTCATAATGTGAGTGAGCCTCCTCTAATCAATTGAAGGTCTTAAGAGAAAAAACTGAGGCCTCCCGAGGAAGAAGAATAGACTGCCGTTGGACTGGAGCTATAATAGCAGCTCTTCCCTGAGCCTCCGCCTGCCAGCGTGCCCTGCAGAATCGGAACTTGCCAGCCTCCACAATCATGTGAGCCAAATCTCTATCTATGCACACATCCTATTGGTTCTGTTTCTCTGGATAGCCCTGGTTAATGCACCACACTATATTATATGAGTAAACCAACATGGTAAAATAAAGGTCTTTGATGCAGTAATCTCTCTTGTTATGAAATCCTCAAGAAATATTCTGCTGCTTGGTTTGCGTAATATATCAACAGCATAGATCTCATTATTTAAATCCCACTAGAAATTTTAAAAAAAGTGAATTGCAGTATTAACAATCAAATGCCATTGATGTGAGGAGAGGTAGGAATACTATGACTTGCATGGGCTCATAATTCATACACATATCATTGGTTACTTGGGATGATGGCAAAGGATATAGGTTGAGAGGGAAAATGGGAGCCCAATACGTGTATACCATGTTATTAGAAAGGTGAGAGAAGTTCAAGAAAGTTTTATATGAAGGGAGCATTGTCATTATTAAGGTTTACAGGTTTATAAAGGCCACGGAGGAAAGCAGCAGTTTGGGAAGGCATTAAGGCCTTCAAGAAAAACAAGCCCAGAGAACGTTTGTTCCACGATTCTTAAAATGGCACTGGGAATGGAAAATTGTGTCAGTTCAAGGGCTGGTTTGGGTAAAGTAGGATTGTGGTAAAATACGTGTAGACTGACTTGGGTGAGTGTTTAGGGTAGGCAACTTAGGGAAAAAGTCTGATTCAAAAGTGGTTGGTTTGGAGAAAAAGCTACGGATTGAGAATAAGAAAAAGTTGTATATTAAAGACATAGTCCTCTTTTCTAGAAATGCTGGGGGATTCAATGCTTTATGAATCTTGTTTTACACACACACACACACACACACACACACACACACACATACACACAAGCAAACACATGCTAATCATCAATGCCTCAGATTCTACAAAAAGAATAAAGAGTAAAGTTAAAATTCAGAAGGGTAGCAGAATCTCTCATTATTTAATTGCTAATGTTTAAGAACATTGATTTCAAACAATCTATGCATCCAAAAATGTTTAAAATTTAAATCTTTGCTGAAAGAGTTCCAAAGAGTGTTGTTGCATAATGCTAAAACATGCAGACATTATTACACAGAATTTAGAATCAAATTTCCGGTCCAGTAGATTAAAACTGTCGTCAGTGATAAGCAAGACTTGGGAAATAGGCTGCAGAATAAAAGTGAAAACAAAGGGGAGCAATTAGTAATCTCCAACCTATTAAGGTGGATGGACCAAAGACACTACCGGGTTGTTATTTGCACATGGATGATGGATGGTGATTTACAGTGAAATAAATCCAAATGATAGTTTACCTACTAGATATTCAGCTTCCAACACTGTTTTGAATCAAGGAGTTTACTAATACAAGTGCCAGACTCTGAGTTCATCTGCCTTTCAGCACGTGACATGATTGAAAAGGCAAATTCAGGTAGAACCTGGCCATTCAAAAAGCAACGTAAAAAGGAGAGCTGAGCACTGATCACCAAGCCTTCCTCGAGTCCTTTGATAGGCTTCTGGCATTTTCTGCTTGCTCTCTCCTTTCATGCTGAAGCGTTTGTCTCCTTTGAAGGTTTTTTTCTAAGGAGCAGACACAGAGATATTTCCATGTATCTCGCTCTGCCAATCGCTCCATCACATTTGGGGTACTACTAACTTTGGGAATCCACCCATCTCATTATTGCACAAAGAACAATCAGCTCATTTTCCCCTTCTCATTCTGCAGCCTGCAGCAACATGTCCTCTGTGGGGAAAATGCAAGGAAACTCTCTCTCTCATCCTGAAGGAAGAGGCTTTATTTCCCTTTCCCTACAGGAACCTGACAAGGCCATGTTTCTGTGGCACAGCTTTGACCCATGGGTTGCAGAACTGGACGGAGTAACTCCAAGCACCTTGTGAAAGTCCCTTGAGAGATGCCTCTTTTGAAGCAATGCATGTTCCCCAAAAAAATATAAAGGAAAAACTTAGGCCTTGAAATGAAAAGACATGATTTTGAATCTAATCCCACAACTTGCTAGCTGTCTAAAACTAGGCAAGTTTCCTTTCTGAGTCTCCTTATAAAATGAGAATAATAAGTTTCATCCCCAGGCTGCTTTGGAGAAATAATACTATGGTATATGAGCAATAACCTGACAAAGATCCTCGTCCAAAAAAACCTGCTCAATAAATGTCAGTCCTGTCATATTTAGTGGGTACCTGAGAGAGGCCGGCATCGCACTAAGTGCCTTCGAGATACCATCTCATTTAATCCTCCCAGACATCTGGTGAAGGAGACATTATTTACCCCCATAAATCCGATGGGGAAATGAAAGCTGAAAAAATCAGGTAACTTACCCAAGTCACCCCACAGTAAGTATAAATCCTGAGATTTTAACTCATCTGACCACACACTCTTTCTCTTAGCATGTATTGACTCTTAATTTGAAGTAGGAAGTTAAAAATCCATAAAAAAAAAAAAGTAAATTAAAGCTCTGCTGGTCTTCTGTTGTCATATCCAGGTTACTTGGCACTTTTCTTACTTGACACCTGTTACCTTATTGTTCTCCAAGAGTCATTGGAATATATACTTCTGGAGGACCTGTGTTATTTTTTTTTTACTGTTGCTTTTAAATGTATCAGTATATCAGTATATTTCAGTGCCTGGAATATAGTAGAACTTCAATAAAAGATTTTTGAACACTTGATGATATCATGTGCATGCTGGTGGTTAAGGTTTGGAAATTGCATGGAAGGAGAAAGGCCCACAACTGCTCAAGAGATGAGGAATGACTATGGGTTCAAATATGACTCTCCCAGAGTTAGTAAGAATTTAAAAGAGAGTTTTGGAGTGTTATGTCATTCCAAAGATTCCTCAAACTAGGAATCAGCTTAGAAACTAGCCCAAATCTGAAGCAGATCTTGCGGTAATTTGGGTACCTTTGACATTCCTTGTCAAACTGGCACTAGTTTCATGATACTATTGTCTCTTCAGGTTTCCATGGTGCAAATCAACCCCTTGGTAATAATGCCGTGTACAAGCGATGGGGATGCACCCAGAATTGCAGCTATTTCACAGTTAAAGGGAAGGCATAAGTAAAGTGATTTATGGGGCATATTGCTTCTCTTGAAATTCCATCGCAAGAGGGGATCTGAAGAACTAAGAAAAGAAATCAGAATAATATTTCAAAATACTGAGAGGAATCTTCCTGGGAACTTCATCAAGGGATTTGCCTAAGAGAAGAGGGCTTTTCTCTTGGACATTGATTCTGAAAAATTTTACCTTCTTTCCCCTTGAGGCATCTTATGATCTCTATCCTATAAAGAAGAAAAAAAGACATAAAGAGTGAGCTGTTCTCATCAGCTGGAGACATACCTGATGGGCAGGTTTGGAAGAAGGAGGAGAAAGTAGGGCTGGAATGAAGAGCTGGAAGTAGTGGGTAATGGAAGGGAAAAATTATGGACAAAGAGTTCCACCCAAAATTCAAAAAAAGGATTTTCATACCTGATCCACTGTTTTTTGGTAGGCCCCTCACACTCATAGTTTCTGCTTTTTTGAGATACTATTCCAATGTAGGCCTTGGACACAATTTTTAAGTTTTTTTTTTTGAAAGTACTGAGATTATTCACTTAATTAAAAAAAAAAATTGCTGCTTTCCAAACTGGAATCAGATTACAATTTCTCAGTAAATAGGTTTTAAAAAGTTAGACTTCCCCTTAGATTAACATGTTAGTAAATTATGCTTTTAAGTCCGAGGGTTTTTTAGGGCTCTTTAATAGTCACAAAACTTAGGATTCTAGAAAGAAGGTGGCATAATGTCAGTGGGGAAAAACAACAACAAAAGTATTCTCTAATTTAGTAATCAGATACCTTTTATTCTAGTTCAGATCATATATGAATAACTCCTCTCAATCTCAATGCACATTTTAAACAGCATCTTATATACATAACGTAGGACAGTATTCTTAGGTCTGAATTTCTATAGTAAATATTTCCAAGTTCCTTTTCCTTCCTTTCCCACTAGCTCAAGTGATTTGACATCTTTGTGATATTAAAAGTTTTTGTTCCCATTATTTAAAAAAACACCATGCAGGAAGTTTACATATGCTACAATTGTATCCATGAATATAGATCTGTTGTATCAAGAAGTATTATTGCTGTGGGAGTACCAGAAAGCACAGTACAAACCAAATCAAAAGGAGTGTCTATTCCTTTCTTAATGTCTTAGTTAGACATTGGAAGGATAAATGAGATATTGAAGGAAGTTTTGAGCACTGAGCAGGACGGTTGCTCCATGCAGTCAAGACATCATGATTATTAATTACCTTTATTCATTTTCAAATCATCTGTTTCCAAACACGACCACTTGTGGCCCAGTTCTCCTTTCTCAGTGCCCCCCAGTGTGTCCCTCATACGTATTTAATCTTTAGCCCATTTCAAAATAAGCACCATCTTGTAGAGCTGGATGAGGCTGGAACAAAGGAAAAAACCTTAATCCATTTCTTTGATGATTCTTTTGTTTGAAACAAGATTATTCACTCTCATATTAAACTATTTTGAATACTTTGCTGCTGGCATTATGTTAGGATAGTGGGATTTTTTTTTTTTTTAATTTTTAAAAAACTAAATAATGCCATCTGGTGGGGAAAATAAATACATTATTAACTAGATGATATTTCTAGAATTTTTTAATTTCCTTTTTGTGTTGTAATAACTTCATTACTGTAATAATTTTTAATGAGTTGACTGAGATCATTAGGAAGTAAAATGAAGATTTTTATACATCAGATAGCAATAAATAGTTTGGAATATATCTAGCTTGATCCAATTATACAGTGACAAAATTCCCAATTCAAAAGTTCTTTCACTCATAAAGAATGGTGGGAAATTGAGAGAATTGTGTTAAGCCATGGAGCTGGTTCTCATTTTAAGTAGTTAGGAGTGGTAATTTCCTGATATCTAATGTTATAATTTCCTCTGTGGTCACACAATAATAAAATGAGATCCATCCACGAAATTCAGGGCTGCTCTTGTGGGTGATGGCTGAAGAGATAGAATGCTTTCACTGCTTCCTTCTAAACCAGGGGTGTCCAAACTGCGGCCCATGGGCCAACTGCGGCCCGCAATCCATTGCTAATTGGCCCGCAGCAAATTCAAAAAATATATTTAGTTTACTTAAACAAACCAGGTGAGGCAACACGTACTTCATCTTGAGTGAGTGGCCCGGCTGTTTGTGTGTTTTACCGCATATGACACTTGGTAAAAAACGTTGAAAAAAGTTTGGACACCCCTGTTCTAAACTTTGCTCACCTCTGGAATCCCGTTATGTCTGAAACCCCAGTGGGTAGACTTGTTGGAAGTTTTTTTTTTGATTTGTTTTGTTTTTGATGACAGTCTGAGGAGCCTGCTATACAAACCTAATGGGGATGAAACTAGAGACCAGTGTAAATTAAAGACTATATTTTACACATCTTTTCTGCTCTTTAAAAACCAAGGTATGTCCTAAGAGAGAACTTATCAAAATAGGAAATGTCTCTAGGCAACAAATTTCATTCCTCTGTCTTTTGATTTCGCTGACAATTGGCTTTTTCTAGGAGGACTGGGAATAGGTCTGGCATTAAGACAATGTTCAATAAATGTTTGTTGAGTTAAATCAAAATGAAGAATGTTTTGTTCCTTGCAGCCCTCATAAGAGGAGACTCCAACCAAAATGAAATTTCGCATGTGTCACTCTACCACATCCCTCCCCTGCTTAAAAATCCTTTCGTGGCTTCACAATCAAGTCCAAACTCTTTACGAGGTCATTCATAATTTGGCTCCTGTGCACATTTCTTGATTTATCTCCTCTCACTGCTCACTCCCCCACTTCACTTCTCTGCCCTAACACATACATATATCCATATGCATACACGTGCATGTACACACACACACACACACACACACACACACACACACACACACACACTTTGAATAGATCTTATGAAATTACTTGCTGTTCCCCAAGGCCACTACTTTCTACCAAGCCTTTGCAGACCAACACACCTGTTCTTATTTTACCTGGTAAACTTTTAATCATTTAAAAAGATTCAGTGCAATCACTGCTTCTCCTATGAACCTGTTATTGACTTTCCCATGTGGACAATTGTGTTTTTTTCTCTACGCTCAGGGAATCCCGTACACGTACTTCAAAATAACACAGTTATTCTGCTAAAATTATTCCTGTGGATGTCTTCATTACACCGTTTCTCAAGAGCAGTAAATGTGTTCTAATTTTGAAAATCTTTGTTGCTGTTTTGAATCATAATTGACCTCATTAAGTACTTACTAAATGCTTGTTAAAACATGAATGATAGATGATGGAATTCAAGCTCCAAGATCCAATCTCCTCTGTTATTTAATAGGTCTCCAACTCATTCCAGCTTCTCCTTAGCTACCCAGGTATGGCCATGGGATTAAGTTCTTCCAGTAAAATGAGACTGAACTGAACAAGAAATGTGACACTTTCCGGTTACTTCCTTATTAGGAAACTACTTGTTCCTCATTTTCTTTGTCTTTCCTGCTTCCCACTGACTGGGAATGGTGACAACTGAGCAGTCTTCTTAATCCCAGAGATGGAAACTAATGTTGAATTTAGCTGAGCTGCTCTGATGACATGGAAACCTATATAACCTTGGTGACTGAAGCTGCCAGACCACCCAATTCTGGGTTGTCATATTCGAAAAAAAAATAAACTTCTGTCATATTTAAGCCACGATAGTTTGGGATTTCTTTGTTAGAACAACTCAGTTTTTACTCTACCTAATACATGGTTCAAATGCAAACTATTTTCTATGCTCCTGGAGTGTTATTTTCTCAGCTTGGTACCACAGAAAATAGTTTCCATTTTTATTATGTATTAAGGTATTACCTGAAAATATGTGATGAGAAACATTTAAATACTACTTTTAATGATGAGCTACAAGATTATATCAGATTTCTCAAACCATACTCCAACGTTATTATTCATTGCCTGTTGAACTCAAATCGTTACAAAGAAACAAAAACAAAAACCAACCATCTCAGAGAACAAACACTTTCCTTAGAATTTACAAAAAAATATCCTCTACTCTCACAAAAAATATATCCTTACTCTCAGCTTTGGCATCTTCCCATGTTCAGGAACTGATCATTAGCTTTAGGCTCAGCCTTGTCGCATGTTCTAGGAAAGTCTTGACCTTGGGTAAGAGAGTTGAAGGCACCCCCGACCAACAGCCAGGTATTAATTGCTAGCATGCTACTGTCCCTTAGCACCAATTAAGGTCATTGTGCTTTTTATTCTGAGACCCAGTATTTATCCTTCTTTCTATCTCTGTGATATCTGCAATCATGTTTTAGAAACCTGAATGGTAACCCAAATACTACAAGACTGGCGTTCATTCCTTCCTTGCAGTTGCCAGTTACCTCTGTCAGGATACATTCCTTTGATCTAGATCATATGACTTATTATTTGGCCTATTAGAAATTCATGTTGTTTGATGATTCCCCCCCCGCCCCCGCCCCATACCGACCACTGGATGTGTGCTATTATAGTCTGTACATATCATTTCCTGCTTATCAGGAGGCTATCATTATCTCTACAATCTAGTTGGTCACCTATCCCACCCCAGTGCATGATGTTCTCACATGAAAAAGTCCTCAATCCTTTTAGCATTCCTTTGTTCACGGGAGTTAATAGGTTAGTACTTATAATGTCCTGAGATATGATAGTCTTGGTAAGTGGCTTCCATTTGTCTTTGTCCTGAATTTCTTTTCTTCTTTCTCATATATTATTCTCTTTTTTTTCTTTTAATTATTTGTCCCTCTCTCATTTGGCAAGGCTAATAAATCAAATGTCTCTCCTTCCCCTCCTTCTGACTTTATAGGGGTGGGCATGTGAGCTGTACTGACCAATAAGAGCCCTCCTTCCACTGGGAACATTGATTGATCCAAGGATCAGTAAATGGCTTAAGCAAGGCCCTAGTATCGTTTCAAAAACCAGGGGAGAGAGAATTTGTTGCTATGATTGCTAGAGGAGAGAGAATTTTCTTTTTCCTCATCTGAGATCATGAGCAATTTAGGCATTTAAATCTGGAAATGATAATTGCCAAGAGGTGGTGAGAAAATGGGTACTTGAAAACATCTTTTAACAACTAGACTAAGATTTTTTTTTTTTGGTTGCCATTCCTGACAATAAAACATGACAAATTTGAGCTGGTTTTATTTTACTTGCAAGGAAGGTAGTGTAGACCAAGCAAACTATGGCCCTACCACCTGTTTTGTAAATAAAGTTTTGTTGGAACACAGGTCCATCCATTTGTTTAAATATAATCTATGTTTCTTTTTCCCCCATTACAATGGCAGAGTTGAATAGACAGAGACTGTAAGGCGTCTGTCACAAAGCCTGTAAAGAAACAGTTTCCTAACTTTGATAGCTTTTGAAATAGACTTTCTTAAAGGAAATTTATCTTTTTAAACAATTTGAAGTATTTTTTAATACAACTGCTTCTCCCCCATAAGCACTGTCTTTTGTGAAGTGTATAAAGCACTGTTTTTGTGAAGTGTATAAAAAAAAAATTATAGCAGAAGTTGTGATCCTAAAGGTAGCACCACATGGAAGGCAATTTTTGTATTGTTAGTTTATGCTTGCATAGGCTTTGTTGTTTCTAAGATTATATCCATTTGCCCTACGTTTAATCAAGTTGGTATGCCTTAATAATTCTATACTTTATAACATGACATATATTAGAGGTGCAATTTGTTTCTGAGGTGATATCAGCACCTTCCATACCTCATAATTTGTAGAATCTATCCATAACCTGCATAATTCACAATGACGTGACTCATCTAGAATTGTCCAATAGGGTGACCACTAGCCATATGTAGCTATTGGCATTTGAAATGAGGCTATTTTGAATTGAGATATGCTAAAGGTGCAAACACACAACCTACTTCAGAATTATCATGAAAAAAAGGGAATGTAAAATATCTGTGATAAGTATTTAAATAGTTATAAGTTGTTAAGATGATAATATTTTGGATGTATTGAATTTTTAAGATATGTTATTAAGATATGTTATTTTTTTTACTTCTTTCTTTCAAACTTAAAAAATGAATACTAAAAAGTTAAATTGACATTTGTGTAATATAAATTTACAAGTTTAATTTATATTTCTGTTTGTATATTTAATTTTTTATTACATTTACTGGGGTGACATGGGTTAGTAAAATCATATAGGTGTCAAATGTACAATTCTATAATACATCATTTATATATTGCATTGTGTGTTCACCACCTAGAGTCACCATATATTTTACCTCCTTTTCACTCTTCTACCACCCCTACCCGTCTGGCAACCACTAAACAGTTGTCTGTGTCTATGAGTATTTTCCTGTTTTTGGTTTTTTTTTGGCTTGTTCGTTTGTTGCTTTAAGTTATATTTCCTACAAATGAATGAAATCAAATGATTTTTGACTTTTTCATCTGACCTATTTTGCTTAGCATGATAATCTCAAGCGCCATCACTGTTTCTGCAAATGGCAGTATTTCATCTTTTCTTATGACTGAGTAGTATTCCACTGTGTATATGTACCAAATATTCTTTATCCAGTCATCTATCTAAGGACACTTTGGTTGTTTCCATGTCTTGGCCATTGTGAATAATGTTGCAATGTACGTAGTGGTACCTATTGGGTTGGTGCAAAAGAAATTGCGATTTTTGCAATTATTTTTAAACTTTTAAACCGCACTTTCTCATCAACCTAATATGTCTTTGCAAGTAAATGTTTTCATATTTTTTGGGTAGATACCCAGGAGAGGGATTGCTCAGTTGTATTCTTAAGTTTTTGAGAAACCTCCACATTGTTTTCCATAGTGGCTGTACCAATTTACATTTCCACTAGCAGTGCATGAGGGTTCCTTTTTCTCCACAGCCTCTCCAACACTTGTTATTACTTGTCTTGTTGATGACAGCCCTTCCGACATGTGTGAGGGAGTAACTGATTGTGGTTTTGGTTTGCATTTCCCTAATAGCTAGTGAAGTTGAATGTCTTTTCATATACCTGTTGGCTGTTTGTTTGTCTTTTTGGGAGAAGTGTCTGTTCAGGTCCTCTGCCCATTTTTTAATTAGATGTTTGTTTTTTTGTTGTTGTTTAGTTGTACGAGTTATTTATACATTTTAGATATTAGCCCCTTATTGGAGTTGTTATTTGCAAATATCTTCTCCCGTTTCATTGAATGACTCTTTGTTTTGTTGATGGTTTCTTTTGCTTTGCAGAAGCTTTTTAGTTTGATATAGTCCCATTCATTTATTTTTGCTTTTACTTCCCTTGCCTTTGAAGTCAAATTCATAAAATCCTGTCTAAGACCAAGGTCCATAAGTTTAGTACCTATGTTTTCTTCTATGTAATTTATTGTTTCAGGTCTTATATATAGATCTGTGATCCATTTTGAAATATTTTTTGTATATGGTGACAGAAAGCAGCCTAGTTTCTTTCTTTTGCATGTGGCTTTCCAATTTTCCCAGCACCATTTATTGAGAGGCTTTTTCTACATTGTATGTTTTTGGCTCCTTTGTCAAACATTATCTGTATATAGAAGTAGATATATATATATATATATATATATATATATATATATATATATATATATATATATAAATTATCTCCCCATATATATGTGGTTTATTTCTGGGTTCTCAATTCTATTCCATTGGTCTGTGTGTCTTTTTTTCTGACAATACTATGCTGTTTTTATTATTGTCACTTTGTAGTATAAATTGAAGTCCGGAAGTGTGATATCTCCGGCTTTGTTCTTTATTCTCAAGATTGCTTTGGCTATTCAGGTTTTATGTGATTCCATACAAACTTGATGATTTTTTTGTTGTTGTTGTTCTATTTGTTTAAAAAATGCCACTGGAATTTTTTATGGGGATTGTATTAAATCTGTATATTGCTTTGAGTAACAGGGCCATTTTAACTATGTTGATTCTTTCAATCTATGAACACAGAATATTTTTCCATTTCTTTGTATCTTCTTCAATTTCTTTTAAACAATATCTTATAACTTTTCATGTGTAGGTCCTTCACATCCTTTGTTAAGTTTATTCCTAGGTATTTTATTCTTTTTGTTGTAATTTCAAAAAGAATTGTTATTTTTTCTTTTTTTTCTTTGAAATTTCATGGTTAGTATATAGGAACTCAATGGATTTTTTTAGATTGATTTTTGTATCCTGCAACTTTACTGTATTGTTTATTCTTTCTAATAGTTTTTTGGTGGAGTCTCTGGGATTTTCTATATGAAGAATCATGTCAGCTACAAAAAGTGACAATTTGACTTCTTCATTCACAATTTGGATGTTTTTATTTCTTTCTCTTGCCTGATTGCTCTGACTAGGACTTCCAATACTGTGTTGGGTAACCATGGTGAAAGGGAGCATTCTTGTCTGGTTCCTGATTGTAAAGAAAAACCTTCCAGTTTCTCACCGTTAAGTATGATATTAGCTGAGGGTTTGTCATATATGGCCTTTATTATGTTGAGGTACTTTTCTTCTATACACATTTTATTAAATGTTTTAATCATAAATGGATGTTGTATCTTATCAAATGCTTTTTCTACATCTATACATAATCATATATAAATTTTTATCTATTATTTTGTTAATGTTGTCTATCACATTGATCTGTTTGCGTATGTTGAACCATCCTTGTGCCCCCCGGAATGAATCCCTTTATGGTGTATAATCTTTTTAATGTTTTATTGTATTAGATTTGCTAGTATTTTTTTTAGGATTTTTATGTCTGTATTCATTAGAGATACCAGTCTGTAGTTTTCTTTTCTTGTGTTAACCTTACCAAGTTTTGGTATCAGGGTAATGTTGGCCTTATGAAATGAGTTAGGGAGTATTGCCTCTTTTTCAATTTTTTGGAAGAGTTGGAGGAGGACAGGTATTAAATCATCTTTGAATATTTGGTAGAACTCACTAGTGAAGTCATGTGGTCTTGGACTTTTGCTTTTGGGGAGGTTTTGGAGATTGGTTCAGTTTCCTTGCTATTGATTGGTCTATTTAGATTTTCCAGTTCTTAATGATTCAGTCTAGCAAGGTTATATGCAGAGAGTACCAAAAAAATGCATACCAATTTTAAGAAAGAAAAAAAAACTATTAAAATTGTACTCAATGTATACCAATAATAAAAGATGAATACAAGTCACGTTTGACTTCTGCAATTACAAGAAGTGCTCAAAGTGGTTACCATCAGTGTAATTTTAATACAGTTTTTTTCCTTTCTTAAAATGTGTATTCATTTTTCTGGCACCTTCTGTATTTCCAAGAACTTGTCCATTTCCTCTAGGTTATTGAACTTGGTAGCACATAGTCCTTCATATTATTTTTGTGTGATCCTTTGTATTTCTGTGATATCCATTGTAACTTCTCCTATTTCATTTCTGATATCATTTATTTGTGTTTTTCTCTTTTTTTCCTTAGTGATTCTAGCCAGGGGGTTGTCAATTTTATTAATCTTTTCAAAGAACCAAGCTCTTTGTTGAATTAAATTTTTTCTACTGTCTTTTTGTTCTCTACTTCATATAATGCTGCTCTAATTTTTATTATTTCCTTCTCTCTGCTGATTTTGGGTTTCATTTGTTCTTCTTTTTCTAGTTGTTTAAAATGTAATGTTAGGTTGTTTATTTGGGATTTTTCTTTTTTCTTGAGATAGGCCTGCAATGATATAAATTTCCCTCTTATTACTGCTTTTACAGTATCTTAGTTATTTTGTTATGTATTTTTATTATCATTTGTTTCTGTGTATCTTCTGATCTCTCCTTTTATTTCTTCTTTAACCAAGTCATTTTTTATACCACGTTGTTTAATCTCCACATATTTGTGTTTTTTCCTATTTTCTTTTTGCAGTTGATCTCCAATTTCAAAGCATTGTGGTCAGAGAATATGCTTGGTATGATTTCAGTTTTCTGAAATTTGTTGAGGCTAGTCGTGTGTCCCAACATATGGTCTATCCTTGAGAATGTGCCATGTGAACTAGGAAACAGTGTATAGTCTGGTGTTCTAGAATGAAATGCTCTGTAAATGTCAATTAGTTCCATTTGGTCTAATGTGTCATTTAAGGATGATATTTATTGATTTTCTGTTTGGGTAATCTATCCATAGCTGTCAATTGGGTATTTGTGTCCCCTAATATAATTGTGTTTCATCAGTTTCTCCCGTTAGTTCTGTTAGTAGTTGCTTTATATATTTTGGTGCTCTCTGATTGGGAGCATATATGCATGTATTAATAAGTGTTATGTCTTCTATATCATTATGAAATGTCCATCTTTTTTTTTTTTGAAACCAAATATTTAATATTTTCATTAAATTGTGTCAATACAACTTCAAGCAAATGCCAACTGGAAGACCAGGCCCAGGAAGTCATAGAGGAAACAATTTTCCAAACAGGAACACCAGTGAGTGATCTTCCACTCCAGCCGCACTATTAGTGGCCATATTGGTGCCAGTCAGCCAGTGTTATCCAGATTACCGAGTGTTTACCACATCATCAATTTTCAGAATACTCCAGACCGTTTCAGTTGCTAGGGTCAGTGCACTAACTGAAACCAACAGAGGCTGGACAACCAGTTCCTCCAAAATGTTGGAAATACCACCCTTTTGGACTTTAATGCCTAAGTTTTTTCTCCTTGGGCATGCCGGTTTCTTAGTTCTGTTACTGTAGAAATGGGATTCAGGCCAGCATTTTCAGCTAGTGTAGATGGAATGACTTCCATGGCATCTGCAAAAGCACGAACACAGTAGGATTCCATACCACTCAATGTTCGTGAATATTAAGTTAACCATAGGGCCAACTCTATTTCTGGAGCACCACCTCCTGCAATAAGAGCTCTCTTCTTCACTAAACAATGAATGACACATAGGGCATCATGAATGGAACGCTCAGCTTCTTCAATCACCAATTTGTTAGATCCACGAATGACAATTGTAACTGTTTTTCCAGGACTTGCACAGCCTGTAATCTTAAGCAGTTTCCCAGAACCACTTAAATTAACCTCCTCAGCTAACTCAGCTGATCCCAGCATGTCAGCAGTGAATTGGTCAATATGAGCAACTGGTTTGGTTCCAATTGTCTTACAAATGAACTCAATGTCTTCTCTTTCAACATCCTTAACCATCATAACCTTCATTTTGTTCAGGAAATGTAATGCAAGATCACTAAGAGCATCTCTTAGAATAGACTTCTGTATGAGAAGAACATTACATCCGGTTTTCTTAATTTGCTTCATCAAATTTAGAACATAGGCTCTCTCCTCTCGCAGCACTCGGTCCATCTGGACATAGTCAGAAACTACTATTTGATTATCCATATCTGTTTTGGGAGCAGATAAGCAAAATTGAATAAGCCCAATCTTAGCCTTTTCAACTCTGGTTATGCCAGAATTTGCCACCTTTTGAGTGAGAACCAGTCCTTCCACCATTTCACAGTCATCAATTGTCCCACCAAGTTTCTTAGCTATTTTAATATCTCTAAGATCTACGCTGGTAGCTGTGGCTGGGTCAATCACTTTCATCACTGCATTTACACTCATTGGAGAAAGCAGACTTGAATATTGAGAGACAACCTTTGAGTTCAATGAAGTGGTTGCACTATTTAACAAAGTTTCTCTGTCACTCAGCTCCACAGGTCGAGACATGTCAGTTAAGATTTCAATACCCTTTTCCAAAGCCTTCTGGAATGATTCGGAAATGATGGTTGGATGAATCCCTTTCTGAAGAAGCTTGGTACAGGAATCTAAGAGAGCCAGCAATGATGACCACTGAAGTGGTGCCATCTCCTGCTTCTATATCTTGTGCCTTAGACAGCTCCACCAGCATTCTGGCTGCTGGATGTAACACTTGCATTTGTTTCAGAATGGTGGCACCATCATTTGTAATGGTCACATTGCCTTTTCCATCTTGAATCATTTTATCCATTCCTTTTGGTCCAAGGCTTGTTTTAATAGCATCAGCAACAGCTTTGGCGGCAGAGATGTTGCTGAAGAGGATCTGGGCCGGCTTATCGTGGTCCTGATAGGCGCTTCGGCTGCAGCTGCCAGCAGCCCCGGTGGGCGCCCCGCCGCGAGGTGCCATATTCTCGGGCATGGCAAGTTGGGCTGGGTCTGCGTGGGCTCCGGAAGGACGGATGGATGCGGATTCCGCCTGGCTTCGGAGTAATTGTTCGGGACCAACGATTTCACGAACCTTCCAGAAAGCAGCGCCGGCTCTGAGCCCATCTTTTTCTCGTTATGTTTTTTATCTTGAAGTCTGTTTTGTCAGATATAAGTATGGGTATACTCACTTTTCTCTGGATGACATTTGCTTGAGGTATCATTTTCTACCCTTTCACTTTGAGTCTATATTTGTCCTTGTTGCTGAGATGTATCTCAGAGACAGCATGTTGTTGGGTTTTGTTTTTTTATCCAGTCTGCTACTCTGTTTCTTTTTAATGGTGAGTTCAGTCCATTTACATTTAGGATGATTATTGATATATGGGGATTTCCCATAGCCATTTTATCTTTTGTTTTTTGGTAGGTCGGTGTCACCATTGTTTCTTTGTCTTTGTGTTTCTCTTTGTTATTTTAGTTTGGTGGCATTCTGTGATTTCCCTCCCTCTTTTTTATGTTATGTGTCTTAATCTGGATTTTTTTGGGTGGGGGGGTAGTTACCATTAAGTTTATGGAAAAGAAAGTTTCATATATACAGTAGTCCTTTTTCTTCAGCATGTATCTTATCTCCATTTGCCCTTGCAAATTCAGACCTTTACTCAGTCCCTTTTTATGTTTTTGTTATCACGAATTATCTGTATTTATGCTGTGAGTCCATTTTTTAGTTGCAGTAGCAAATTGTCTTTTTCTTCTCCCTTTGTTTTTTTTATGTTTTTATCTCCTTCACTCTTTATGTTATATTTAAGTGTATAGTGCCCTATTCTGAGTAGGGGTTGCCATTTCCTGCCTCTATCTGTCTGTTAGTCACCTTACAGAGTGTTTTTTATCCTTTTGTCTTTTTGTTTCAGGTAGGATAACCCCCTTCAATGTTTCCAGTAATGGAGGCCTTGTGGTGGAAAATACCCTCAGCTTCTGTATATCTGGAAAGGTCTTTATTCTTCCTTCATATCTAAAGGATAGCTTTGCTGGATATATTATTCTTGGCTCATAATTTCTCTCTTTCAATAGTTTGAATATTTGATTCCACTCCTCCTGGTTTGTAGAGTTTCTGCTGAAAAATATGATGATAATCTAATGGGCTTTCCTTTATAGGTTACTGTCTTCTTTTCCCTGTCTGCCTTGAGAATTCTTTCTTTGTCATTAATTTTTGACAGCTTCAGTATAATGTGCCTTGGAATAGGCCTGTAGAGATTGAGGTAATTAAGTTTTTTGCTTGCCTCTTAGATTCAAGGATCCAGTTCTTTCCATAGGTTTGGAAAGTTCTCGTCAAACATTTATTTGAATAGACTCTGTTCCTTTCTCACTCTTCTTCTTCTTCTTCTGGTATACCCATTATTCTTATGTTGCTCTTTCTGGTGGAGTTGGATAGTTCTTGTAGAGTTCTTTCATTTCTTTGAACTGTCAAGTCTTTCTCTTCTTCCATCTGCATCATTTCCAGATTTCTATCTTAGATATCACTAATGTTTTCTTCCATCTGGTCCGCTCTATTTCCTCAGCTTGCTATTTCACTCTTCATCTCTTTTACTGAACTTCTTCAGCTCCAGAATTTGTGTTTGGTTCTCTTTAAACATTTCAATATCCTTGTTTAAGTATTTATTTCATTCATTGATTTTATTTCTGAATTCATTAAACTGCATATCTGAGTTTTCTTGCATCTTGTTGATTTTTTTTCAGAACTGCAATTTTGAATTCTCTGTCATTTAAGCCACATATTTCCGTGTCTTTAATTTTATTTTCTGGAGATTTTAAATTTTATTTCTGAACTGCCTTGTTACCTTGATTGTTCATGTTTATTGGTGGATTATTTCTCTTCCACGGCATCTGTGGGAATTAATTCTGCAGCAGTTGGATAGGAAGAGGTCTCTCTTTTTTCTTTCAGTAGGTAGCGCTGGAGCATTTTATATTCTCTTGCCCTGTTCTGGCTTCTAATGGTGGAAGATTTCCTGGGGAGGTGGGCATCTCTTCTGTGACCAGGTCACCTAGATCTTAGGACATTGCTTCCATGGGAGGAGGTAGTGGGCAATGAGATCCTGAGTCCCTGAAACCCCAGTGCTGACCCTGCAGCCAGATGCAGGGCAGTCCACCTCAGCAGCCCTGGGTGCCCCCGCTGGAATCAGCAGTGAGAGGTGGGGGCAGGGTGGGCTGGAGGAGCCTGCTGGTGTGTTTGTGGCTTTGTTCTCCTATGAGTAATGGTGACTGCCAGCCCACAGCTGCCTTGCTTCTGTAGCTCTTCCCTTGTCTGTGCGATTAGTCATAGTGTGCCTCTGCTGCTCAGGAACATCCTCTCCAGTTCTGTAGATGTTCTGACAGCTCTTTAGTCTGACATTCACTGCTACTGTTTCTTCTGGGGCCTGCTGTTAGCTCTTGGAGGGTGCAAGCAGGAGAGCTCTAGGAGAGTGGGGGGAGGCAGCCAGGCTCCATGGCTTTGTGTTTTGCCTGGCTATGAGGGCTGTTAGACCACAGCTGTCACACTTCTGTATTTGGTCTCTGCCCTGAGGTTTCTGCTCCGCTCATTCAGCCATATTATATGCTGATTACTTAGGAGGAGTGTTTGGGGCCACAGACAGTGTGCCTGCAGCCAGAATCCTCCCCTCTCTTGGGATCTCAGTGAGCTATGAGCTGCGTCTTCACCCATCTCAGCTCTTCTCTCTTCCGTCCTCTCCTGTTTGCCCTAATTCACCCACATTCAGGTGTTTCGATGTACAGATCTCTCAGACATGTTTGTGTGTTGTGCAGGGACTCCTTTGTTGAATCATAGCTGTTAACCTTGTTGTAACTTCAAGGGGAGAGATCAAAGGGGATCCCTCACACTGCCATGTTTCTGACATCACTCACATGATTATTAAAGAATGCTGACCCAGAAATTATAGAAAAGCCTAGGATGTCTGAAGATTAAAACAAACTCTCATGATTTTTAAAGTATTTTAAATATTTTTATAGGCTATACATAAACATCTTTCTGTTATCATTTTCTATTCATCTGAGAATAGAAATAATGAAAATGAATTATGAATATACACAAACTGTTGAACAAATATATAATTTTAATTTTTGTTGATAAAATGTGAGATCATTTAAAAAGTATTTTGTATATAGGATTAATTGTTAGATACTAACAGCTCCTTATTCTCCATACTTAATTTTTTAGAAATCTATGCAGGAAGCTTAGAAGAGCATGCATAGTTGGTTTGATTCTTTAAAAGAATAAAAAAAAACTTTATTATGTTCTTGAGTCAAGTATGTCTAAATATATACAAATGTCTGAACATTGTAGGTATAATTAAAGTAAAATTTTTGTTTTGTCCATGTCCAAAGGCTTTGTCCTGTGAAGTTTCTTATGGTGAAAATACCAATAGAATTTTCTTTCCTATTCATCTGGTATATATTGTTATACCAAAATTGATATCTGCAGCATCTGCAGGATGATGGTTGAAATGGAAGCTGTTTAAGGGTTCCAACCAAATGACACTCTTTTTGATTTGATTGTTTACTTTATGTTAGCTATTATTTTAAATTTAAATGTACCAATACATGTCTGAAATGAATACTAATGCACTTGCACTTTTCCTTCTAAATGAAAGCAAGTCTGGATAGCATAATGAATTCAGTACATATTTTATATATTCCATTCACATCTCAATGAATTTAGCATATGTGTTGACAGTATTTTATATTTGAATAAGAAGGGTAGCTGTTAAGATATGAAAACTTCGGCTCAAACCTCCATATACCTCAGCTTACCAAGTCAATATGAAAGGAGTATTTTTCCTGTTGAACCTCTGTGGTTGCAAAAGGTTTATGCGTATTACAGATGAACACATATCTAACAGCCATTAGACAGTTTTTCAATGATTTTTGTGCACTGTGACTTGTGGTGAAAAATAACATATGCGTCATACACTGTGTTTTATTCAAGAATTTAAAAATAGACTCATAACACAGTCTATATACTTGAGACATTAACAGGTCTTGGCTAATTGCCAAATACTTTGTTTTGCATTTGTTATTTCAAAAGGACAGCACTGTATTATGCAATATTTTTGACTATTTATATTTTATATTATATAATTTAAAATTTGAAGTTTTTCATCAATGATCACAGACACTGTTTTGAGAACATTTAATAATAAATTATTTAGATTTGTTTTAGATCATAAAATATACATCTAGACACCAATAAAGAATTACAAGAATAGCTTTTATAAAGGTGTAGTTAAACTGCAAACAAATTGTTTTTAGAATTTTAGATGTTTTCATTGTAGGAAGGTGAGTAAAGGGGTAATACAGGGATCTCTGTTTTATTATTAATTTTTATCATTACTTTTAGGTGTACAAAACAACATAATGATTAAACATTTACACACCTCACAAAGGGATAAAGCCAACAAATCTATTTCCCATCTGACACTGCATATAGCTATTACAATACCATTGACTATATTCCCTATGATGTACTTTAATACCATGACTATATATATATATATATATGTATATATATATATATATATATATATATTTACATTTTAGCAGATATTCAATATTATATTCATTTCAGGTGTACAGCACAGTGGTTAGGCATTTATATAGTTTATGAAGTGATCCCCCTGATAAGTCTAGTACCCATTTGGCACCCTACATAGTTTTTACAATACTATTGACTATATTTCACATCACTGTAACTGTTTTGTAACTACCAGGTTGTACTTCCTAATCCCTTCACCTTTCTCTGTCATCCCCCCAAGGCCCCTCCCCTCTAGCAACCATCAGTTTGTTTTCTGCATTTATAAGTCTGTTTCTGTTTTGTTTGTTCATTTATCTATATTTTTTTACAATAACATGTAAACTTAAAATTATCTCAAAGTAAAATTATGAATTAAGCTTAGACTGATAAGAGAGCCCAGTATGATAAAATACAAAATCAACAAAGAAAAATCAATAGCTTTGTCATTCCAGAAATAATCAATTAGAAAATAAAATAGAGAAATATCTTATTCATAATAGCATTAGCAACAGTAAAATGCTGTAGAAGAAACATAATAAGTAATGTCTAATGTTAAGAACTTAAGAACAACAGAAAACTTTGGTGAAAGAATTAAAAGAAGACAT
Source organism: Rhinolophus hipposideros (assembly GCF_964194185.1). Classification (NCBI taxonomy): domain Eukaryota; kingdom Metazoa; phylum Chordata; class Mammalia; order Chiroptera; family Rhinolophidae; genus Rhinolophus; species Rhinolophus hipposideros. The sequence continues at coordinate 32,216,821 of NC_138053.1, forward strand.
GAATAAATAGATATATGATCATAAAGACTGGAAAACTTTGTATTATAAATAAATCAATCCTCTCCAACTTAAGCTATGAATTCAATATAATTCCAATAAAAAAAGGCCAAAGTGATAAACTGTTAGAAAAAAAATTACAAACTTTCTAAATACCAAAAGGTATACTGAGAGAAAGTAGAATAAAATAGAACACATAATGAAAATAGTTATAAAAGTTGACCACATACTGGAAAAAAGACAGCTGTACATATATATGAATATGTATATCTATAAAGTAATATGACAGAAGGTGAAAACATTGATCATATCAATAAATATAAATGAACTTATGAAATTATCTCCAGGAAGTACTAAGTGAAAGAAGCAAAGTGAAGTAAAATATGCATAGTGTGCTTCACTTATATGCATAAACACATTTGTTTATGCTAAACTAAAACAATGGAAGGATAAACTGTAAAATTACAAATATTAATATGGATAAAGATAGCATAATGGGGAGAACTGGGTAGAAGCTAGAATTCTTAGGCTGTAATTTGTTTTGACTGTACTTCATTTCTCCAAAGAAGATATGTAAGTATTTAGTGTAATTATAAAACAAATGATCTTAAAATTTTGTCTAGTTGGTGTCATAACTACACAAGTAGGAATTATTCCAAAAAATTGTAAGACAGAGTGATCTTGTCATATATCTTTAGAGGATATACTCAGAACAAAATTAATATAGAAAAAAGTTCTGTTTTTTTTTTTTTTTTTTTTTTTTTTTTTTTTTTTTAAATTAATTTTATTGGGGTGACAATTGTTAGTAAATTTACATAGATTTCAGGTGTACAATTCTGTATTACATCGTCTATAAATCCCATTGTGTGTTCACCACCCAGAGTCAGTTCTCCTTCCATCACCATATATTTGATCCCCCTTACCCTCATCACCCTCCCCCCACCCCCTTACCCTCTGGTAACCACTAAATTATTGTCTGTGTCTATGAGTTTTTGTTTCTCATTTGTTTGTCTTGTTCTTTTTGGTTTATATACCACATATCAGTGAAATCATAGGGTTCTCTGCTTTTTCTGTCTGACTTATTTCACTTAGCATTATTTTCTCGAGATCCATCCATGTTGTCACAAATGCTCCTATATCATCTTTCCTTAACGCCGAATAGTATTCCATTGTGTATATGTACCACAACTTCTTTATCCATTCATCTATCGAAGGACATTTTGGTTGTTTCCATGTCTTGGCCACCGTAAACAAAGCTGCAATGAACATTGGCGTACACGTGTCTCTATAGAGAAATGCTTTTATATTTTTGGGGTAGATACCCAGGAGAGCGATTGCTGGGTCATATGGTAATTCTATTCGTAATTTCTTGAGGAACCTCCACACTGCCTTCCATAGCGGCTGCACCAGTCTGCATTCCCACCAACAGTGTATGAGAGTTCCTTTTTCTCCACAGCCTCTCCAACACTTGTTACTATTTGTTTTGTTGATGAAAGCCATTCTGACTGGGGTGAGGTGATATCTCATTGTGGTTTTCATTTGCATTTCTCTGATGATTAGCGATGTTGAGCATTTTTTCATATGTCTATTTGCCATTTGTATATCCTCTTTGGAGAAATGTCTCTTTAGGTCTCCTGTCCATTTTTCAATTGGGTTGTTTGTTTTTTTGTTGTTGAGTTTCATGAGTTCCTTGTATATTTTGGATATTAGCCCCTTATCAGAGGAACTGTTTGCGAAAATCTTCTCCCATTCAGTTGGTTGCCTCATTATTTTGTCAATAGTTTCTTTTGCTGTGCAGAAGCTTTTCAGTTTCATATAATCCCATTTGTTTATTTTAGTTTTTACTTCCATTGCCTTTGGAGTCAAATTCATAAAATGCTCTTTGAACCCAAGGTCCATAAGTTTAGTACCTATGTTTTCTTCAATGCAGTTTATTGTGTCAGGTCTTATGCTTAAGTCTTTGATCCATTTTGAATTAATTTTGGTACATGGTGACAGATAGCAGTCCAGTTTCATTCTTTTGCACGTAGCTATCCAATTCTGCCAGCACCATTTATTGAAGAGGCTGTCTTTCCTCCATTGTATGTTTTTAGCTTCTTTGTCAAAAATTATCTGTCCATATTTATGTGGTTTTATTTCTGGGTTCTCAATTCTATTCCATTGGTCTATGTGTCTTTTTCCGCCAATACCAAGCTGTTTTGATTATTGTAGCCCTGTAGTACAAGGAAAAATCAGGGAGTGTGATACCTCCAGTATTGTTCTTTTTTTTTAATATTGCTTTGGCTATTCGGGGTCTTTTGTGGTTCCAAACAAATCTGATGATTTTTTGTTCTATTTCTTTAAAAAATGCCATTGGGATTTTAATGGGGATTGCATTAAATCTGTATATGGCTTTGGGTAATATGGCCATTTTAACTATGTTGATTCTTCCAATCCATGAGCACGGAATGTCTTTCCATTTCTTTGTGTCTTCTTCAATTTCTTTCAAAAATGTCTTATAGTTTTCAGCATATAAATCCTTCACATCCTTGGTTAAGTTTATTCCTAGGTATTTTATTTTTTTTGCTGCAATTGCAAAAGGAATTGTTTTTTCTATCTCTTTTTCTGAGATTTCATTGTTGGTATATAGGAAAGCAATGGACTTTTGTACGTTGATTTTGTAGCCAGCAACTTTACTGTATTCATTGATTGTTTCTAATAGCTTTTTGGTGGAGTCTTTAGGGTTTTCTATACATAGCATCATGTCATCTGCAAAGAGTGACAATTTAACTTCTTCATTCCCAATTTGGATGCCTTTTATTTCTTTCTCTTGCCTGATAGCTCTGGCGAGGACTTCCAACACTATGTTGAAAAGCAGAGGTGATAGGGGACAACCTTGTCGTGTTCCTGAACGTAGAGCAAAGGGCTTCAGCTTTTCACCATTAATTATGAGATTAGCTGAGGGCTTGTCGTATATGGCCTTTATTATGTTGAGGTATTTTCCTTCTATACCAATTTTAGTAAGTGTTTTAATCATAAATGGATGTTGTATCTTATCAAATGCTTTTTCTGCATCAATTGATAGAATCATATGATTTTTGTCCTTTATTTTGTTTATGTGATGTATCACATTGATGGATTTGCGAATGTTGAACCATCCTTGTGCCCCGGGGATGAACCCCACTTGGTCGTGATGAATAATCTTTTTAATGCATTGTTGTATTCGATTTGCTAGAATTTTGTTTAGGATTTTAGCATCTGTATTCATCAGAGATATAGGTCTGTAGTTTTCTTTTTTTGTGTTGTCCTTACCAGGTTTTGGTATCAGGGTAATGTTGGCCTCATAAAATGAGTTAGGGAGTACTGACTGTTCTTCAATTTTTTGGAAGAGTTTGAGCAGGATTGGTATTAGATCCTTTTTGAAGGTTTGGTAGAATTCACTGGTGAAGCCATCTGGTCCAGGACTTTTGATTTTGGGAAGGTTTTTGATGACTGATTCAATTTCGTTACTGGTGATCGGCCTGTTAAGATTTTCCAGTTCTTCATGATTCAGCCTTGGAAGGCTATATGTTTCTAAGAACTTGTCCATTTCTTCTAAGTTATTAAATTTGGTGGCATATAGTCCTTCATAGTATTCTTGGATAATCCTTTGTATTTCTGTGGTGTCCGTGATAACTTCCCCTTTTTCATTTCTGATTTTGTTAATTAGTGTCTTCTCTCTTTTTATCTTAGTGAGTCTAGCCAAGGGTTTGTCGATTTTGTTAATCTTTTCAAAGAACCAGCTTTTTGTCACATTAATTTTTTCTATTGTCTTTTTGTTCTCTAGTTCATTTAGTTCTGCTCTGATTTTTGTTATTTCCTTTCTTCTGCTGACCTTGGGTTTCGCTTGTTCTTCTTTTTCTAGTTTTTTAAGGTGTAACATGAGATTATTTATTTGGGATTTTTCTTGTTTCTTGAGATAGGCCTGTAATGATATAAATTTCCCTCTTAAAACTGCTTTCGCAGCATCCCAAAAATTTTGGTAGGATGTATTTTCATTGTCATTTGTTTCTATGTATCTTTTGAGCTCTCCTCTAATTTCTTCTTTGACCCAGTCGTTCTTTAAAAGTATGTTGTTTAATCTCCATGTATTTGTGTTTTTTCCTGCTTTCTTTTTGCAGTTGATATCCAATTTCAAAGCTTTGTGATCAGAGAATATGCTTGGTATGATTTCAATCTTCTTAAATTTGCTGAGGCTGATTTTGTGTCCCAATATATGGTCTATCCTTGAGAATGTTCCATGTACACTAGAAAAGAATGTATAGTCTGATGTTTTAGGATGAAGTGCTCTATATATGTCAATTATGTCCAATTCATCTAATGTGTCATTTAGGGCTGCGATTTCATTATTTATCTTCTGTTTGGATGATCTATCCATAGCTGTCAATGATGTATTTAAGTCCCCTAGTATAATTGTGTTTTGGTCAATTTCTCCCTTTAGTTCTGTTAGTAGTTGCTTGGTATATTTCGGTGCTCCCTGATTGGGGGCATAAATATTGATGACTGTTATGTCTTCTTGTTGTATAGTCCCCTTTACCATTATGAAATGTCCATCTTTGTCTCTTGTTATCTTTTTCACCCTGAAGTCTGTTTCATCGGAAATCATTATGGCAACACCTGATTTTCTCTGGGTACCATTTGCTTGGAGTGTCAATTTCCACCCTTTCACTTTGAGTCTATGCTTGTCCTTGTAGCTGAGATGTGTCTCTTGTAGGCAGCATATGGTTGGGTTTAGTTTTTTGATCCAATCTGCTACTCTGTGTCTCTTTATTGGTGAGTTCAGTCCATTTACATTTAGGGTGATTATTGATATGTGAGGATTTCCTGTCATTCTGTCTTTAGTTTTCTGGTAAGGCTGTATCTCCATTGTTTCTTTGCCTTTTTGTTGTTGTCTGTTATTTCTGTGTGGTGGTATTCTATGATGTTTCCCTCTGTTTCTTCTTTTATTACAGTATATATTTCAGATTTGGATGTTTTTTGAGTGGTTACCCTTGAGTTTATGTAAAAGAAAGTTTGATATTTAGAGTATTCCAGTTTCTTCAGTACGCTTACTTTCTCCATTCCCATATTCTGGTTCAGGCCTTTACGCTCCCCCTTTTTATGTTTCGGTTGCCACAAGTTGTCCCTGTTGATGGTGGTCTAATAGCCTCCTTTAGTATTTCTTGTAGTGCAGGTCGTGTATTAGAAAATTCCCTCAGCTTCTGGATGTCTGGAAAGGTCTTTATTCCTCCTTCATATCTAAAGGAGATCTTTGCTGGATATATTATTCTTGGCTCATGATTTCTCTCTTTCAATAGTTTGAATATTTGGTTCCATTCCCTCCTAGCTTGTAGAGTTTCTGCTGAAAAATCTGATGATAATCTAATGGGCTTTCCTTTGTAAGTTACCGTCTTCTTTTCCCTGGCTGCCTTGAGGATTCTTTCTTTGTCATTGATTTTAGACAGCTTCAATACAATGTGCCTTGGTGAAGGCCTGTTGGGATTGAGGTAATTAGGTGTTCTATTTGCTTCTTGGATTCGAGGATCCAGTTCTGTCCACAAGTTTGGGAAGTTCTCATCGACGATTTGTTTGAATATATTCTCTGTTCCCTTCCCTCTTTCTTCTCCTTCTGGTATGCCCATTATTCTTATATTGCTCTTTCTGATGGAGTCAGAAAGTTCTTGTAGAGTTGTTTCATTTCTTTTAAGTCTCAAGTCTCTTTCTTCTTCCCTCTGTGTAAATTCCAGGTTCCTATCTTCGATGTCACTGATTCTTTCCTCCATCTGGTCAACTCTACTACCTAAGCTGGATATTTTATTGTTAATTTCTTCTATTGAGTTCTTAATCTCCAGAAATTCTATTTGGTTCTTTTTCAAGATTTCAATCTCTTTTGTAAAATGCTCATGGTGTTCTTTGATTGTGTTTCTGAGTTCATTAAACTGCCTTTCTGTGTTTTCTTGCATCTCGTTCAGTTTTTTCAGAATTGCGATCTTGAATTCTCTGTCATTTAAATCACAAAGGTCCATATCTCTAAGTTCCTTTTCTGGAGACTTTTCACTTTCTTTCTGAGCTATCTTGTTGCCTTGGTTATTCATGGCAATCACTGATTTACTATTTCTCTTCCTAGACATCTACAGGAGTGTCTTCTGCAACAGGTTGATAGGTATGCGAAGAGCTTTTGGAGTTCCAAAGCTCTTTCTGCACCAGATTCAGAGCCCGTTTGTTTCAGCAGTTCTGTTTACTCCTGCAGGGATCCGCCCAGATAGGTGGGGCTAGGGGCGGCGTGAGTTGTGAGAGGTGGCCCAGAGCAATGGCGGCGACCACCACCACAGCCAGTCCTGCTTCCACAGCTCCCTCCCCTTTGCCGGAACTAGTTGAGCTGCGAATCTGTGTCTGCGGTCCACAGTTCTTAGAGCAGCAAATATTCTGTCCTTTGATCCGACACTGCTACTTTATCGCTTCTAGCACCGGGCAGGTGGGTGCGGGGCGAGCTCTGGGAGGGTAGGGAGGGGGCGGCTAGTCTCCGTGCCTAAGGCTTCCGTTCTCCGCTCGGCAGTGAGGGCTTAAACCACCGATTTCAGTCCTCTTCCCTCAGTCTTTGCTCCGAGGTCTGCTGTGAGCGAGCGTTGGGTTCAGCCGTGCTATATGCTGCCCCCTCAGCCCTGTGGGCCGTAAGCGGAGCCCTAGCAGTCCGAGTCCTTCCCGCTCCCGCAGAGGCGGTAGTTCCGTGAGCAGCGGGTTCCGAGCACTGAGCTAGGTCTGTGTCGTGCGCCCGCGCGGCTCCGTCTCTGCACTTCTCCTCTCCCTCCTCCCCCGCTCGCGCGATTCACCCACCTGGAGGTGAATTCAGTAGTCGGCCTCTTCGTCTTCCCTGTCTGCTGTGCAAGGAGTCCTTTGTGGAGTTATTGTTGTCCGATTCGTTGTAAATTCCAGGGGAGCGTTACAGAGGCTCACCTCACGCCGCCATTTTTCTCCTTCCTGTTTTTCTATATAATAATGAATATTTTCATTATTGCATTCATTATTCTGAGATTATTAAGTCTGTAATGTTAGATAAAGCAAATGTGTATTTTTTTTCTTTGAGAGCTTGGATTTTGCCCATGGGAGAAAGTATATCTAGATTTAAGTTCAATAAATCTAGAATTTTAAACTGGAAGTATTAGTATGATTTGCTGAGTTATAATTTTGTTAAAAAAATATTTCTAGCTTTGTCCACTGCAAACCTGTAGAAACAATGACCAGTCCAATAGCAATACATTTTTTTAGTGCACATATTGTGGTTTCTGAATACAATTTTCCACCAAAAGAAAACAGAACACTTGGGAGAAAGAGCAGACTCCAGATCTTGGTCAGAAAATGTACGCATTTCTTTTATAATTTCCTGTTATACTAGAAAGCAAAAATGATATGAAAGGCTAATCTGGTCATGTCTAAAGAGCGAAAGAGATCATCTGAATAGGTTTCCACTGGTCAAAGAAGGCAAAGAAGGCACAGTAATGAATTGAAACACATTAAATATGTATTTATATATTATTAATTAACATATTAATAGTGAATATGTTACACACCCATCCACCTATTATACAATGATAATATTTTACCAAGTTAGGAAATACCAGCCAGTTTATTCCTTAATGTTTCTACATCTTTCACAATACTTAAATTGCTCTAATTTTAATTGAGGATTACCACATCCTTTTTAATGAAAGAAGAAATATATATATTTTTCAGTAATCTGTAACCTGCAGTTATCCTTCTGTCAGCATCAAACTGCTTCTCAAATAGGGTCTTGTTATCTTTGTTTATCTTTCTGCAGAATACATGAATTGCTTTTTCAATGTAATTCTGCAGAACTGTGCAGGCACAGGTACACAGAATTCTTACTGTATTTGTGCATGAATATAATGTTTAATCTAATATAATATGAATAGTATAATACACAAACAAGCACCCTCCAGGTGGTGCTAGAACATTTTATGCACTGCTATGGGGCAGCAGCCTATTTAGGGACTACCACTGTAAAACACCAGACAGATAACTATTTACCTAAACTTTTTAACAATGAAGGAACAATTAAGTCAAGGGTATACCATTATTTAAGAAGCCAATTTTAGCCTTTGATAACCATAGGAAGATTGCTATGAGCCTGGCTAATTTCCCTAAGAATCTAGAACTAATAGAGTTCTGACTGCTTTGGAAAAAGGAATCTAGACGGACGTAAACTGAAAAATGATCTTGAGTGCCCTAATTTGTTAAATAAGCCGATAAACATGTTGTGCGCCTCTCAGAATTCCTGAGAGATTTGGATATGTCCATTCATTGAAATTCCTGGTATCTTAAAAATAAAGAGCTACCAAAACAGGGTCCCTGACAACATATGTGTTACAGGCTTATGCAGACTTTTTTTGTTTAACACAAATGCAATTCTCTGACTAGCTGTAAAATAACTTCTTTGGTGATAAATGACAAATGGCTACATCTGAGGCCCTTTGTGGACTTTGAAGCCCAGTGGTGGTACTTAGCATGTGCTTCACCAGAAAGCCTAGGACTCAGGTTTGCTCTGCATTTTTGCTGCTTAATTAGAATATGTCAATGGACAAGGAGCCCAGTCTCTTGCATTCAGTTGCTGTAGCAGTGAACTTGGATTAAAATACTTAACATGCTTGAATGGAGCTGAATTATATCATCTCTACCACTCAAAATTGTATGATGTATGATTATTCTTCTACTAAGGCCCTTGGTACTACTGCTGCTCTTTAGAGAACTCTTACACTGGGTGTAAACTCTCATCATCTTAGTTTGTCCCTTCCTCTTCATTATCACGGTGTTCAGAAGGCTGGACTCGGCCTCATGTGAAGGGGGACTGCATTTTTACCCTCAGTGCCTCCTGAAACTCTGCAGGAAAATCTGACTATTCAGTATATCTGAGTCTGAAGAAAGGGCCTTGGGCATTTACCATTTCTCCTCTGATTCCCGTCCAAATGATTATGTTTGAGAAAAAGTGATAAGGCCCTTCCAAGTAGCAAAAATATGTTTTAAAACCTCTTTTCTCAGAGTAATTATTTTATAGTTTTAAATAATAACAATAGGATAGTATTTTGACAACATTAATTGATGTTTCAATAAAAAGAGGTTAAAATTACTTTATCACAGGACATTGATGCCCTCCAGTTTTTTTTCCTATTAATCCATTTATGAACAATATAGTTAGGGACCCAAAACAATCATCATGTTTAAAGAGTTAACCTTTAAACACAGCATTTAGAATAAAAGTAATTATCAGTCTAGAAATTCGAATAACTGATATTTTGTAAAGAGTTTTCAGCAACCATGATTACTACTACTACCTTGAAAAATTTCCACTGTGTTTATAAAGGGCTTAGAAATACACACCAAGGAACCACAAAAGTTAACCTCATTAGCTCGAAGTTCTTTGGCCAATCATTTCCTGAGGGGAAACAGAGTTTCTAAAGACACCACAGAAGCCTTTGTTATAAACAATATTAAGCACTGATTTAGAGGTATTCTGCAGATAAGAAATTAAACTATTATAGATGAGAATACTTGATATTTGTTTCAGAGAATATGTTTAATCAGTTAGATACAATCTGTGATCTCAATGACATATTTTTCTAACCAAGAATAAATTTTAGGGTGTACACTATGTAAAGTCAAAACTTTGAAAAGTGTCTGTTTTCTCTACTTTTAATTTGCCAGGGTATTAAGACACAGAGGAAAAGTATAGCAGTCTTGTTTTGTTCAAGTGACCTAGAATGCCTAGCCCAATGAAGGAGGTGGAACTTATATCTCCTACAAATAACAAGTTTAGATTTTTTTGTTGTTATTTTGTTCTTAACTAGTTCTTTCTAAATGACAAAGAGAGTTATATGCAATAAAATGTAATTGCTATAATGAATAAAGTTCAGGCTAAATCTTTGGGCATATTCATAATAATTTCCTTCGAACAAATTTTAGAAGCAGATTATGCATATTTTAATCAATGACCACATATGGATGAAGTATGCTCCAGAAAATTTTAGTCAGTTTTGTGTTCCCTTACTATTATATGAGATAAATATTTCTCTGGACAAAAGGTGGACATTTCTGGGACATATTTAATTGTACCTGGACAATATATGAAAACATAAGAGCTTTAAAAGAGCTCTGAAAAACATAATAGAGCTCTAAAAGATATAAAGTATATTTTTCCATTATTAATATGCAATGCACATTGGGGGAAAAATGTGTTAAAGAGTATGCAATGAATTCAGAGGATATGCTAATGGTTATAAGGAATTCATGTGAAGCTAACGGAAAGAAAAAAAATCAAACTTTTAATAGATTTGCATTATATTACAACTACAGGCAAAGAAATAGTAGTACCCCTTACTTTGTTTTATGTTGGTACACAAGTACTTTTTAATGGATGAAAGAAGTTCTGCTAAATATTGTAAGCATAAAATATTGGAAAAAAAAGATATGGGCTGTTTACTTCAGAGCTATGAAAATGAAGATATTTCATCAGTGGTTATTATGTGGTTTTATGAGGGAAATAAACTAGATAAGAGACTATAAATATTGGATTGTGTTAATGAGAAGAGAATCGCAAAATTAGTGTATTTAATTGTCAGATTTTAAACTCTGTTATAGACTCTGTTTTAGTTTTAGTTTGGTTTACTTTCCTAGAATATATTTGCCTTTTAATTAGTGAGAGCTTAAGGTTGATACACTGGAAAGTGTTTCCTATTCTCTTAATTTGACATAAATCAGTACTTACCCTACATTCCAATTCTTATTCTGTTGAAATAAGTTGGGAATAGTGTTATGTGAGTCAGTAAAAAGAGCACCATGTTTTGGAATCAGAAAGACCTGGATTTAAATTTTGAACCTGGCATTTACTGTGTAAATTTGGTCAATTTCATAGGTAAAATTGCTCGTTAATACTTATTATTTTGCCAAGATATGTTCATAAATGAGAGCAGGTAGAGATGTATGATTATTAATTGTTGCTAAACTATATTATTCAAGGTAGAGTAATTGATATAAATAGAAAATCCTAAAATTTCATTGACTTAGTACAACAAAAATTTATTTCTTGCTTATGTCACAGACATAAATCACTGTGTTGGGGAGATATCTATTGGCTCTGCCCCTAGTAGGTCAGAGTTCTCTGCTGGCTGGGAGACAGAAACAGAGAGAGCATGAAGAACCAAGTGGGAGATTTTAGTGCGCCAGGTCTGGATTTTGCATAAATCACATCCATCCATATTCCATCAGCTAAACTTCAGTCATAGGGTCACATAGACAAATAGGCTAGTTGTGTGCTCAATAAAAACAAGAAACAATGTTGGTGGCTATCTAGCTAGTCTCTGCTCACTGAGCTAAACCAAATTAACTGACTTAAGTTATCTGTGCCAATTGACTTAAGCCGATTTAGCTTTTCACAAATATTAGTGTTTTTTCTTTTAGGTAATGGTATCCTTTAATCATACTGATAGGTGATGACTACAGATTGTCATCCCTTTTAGTCTTATCTTTGTTTCCTTGTATTTAATATGCGTTCTACCTCAGTACTCTAAAGATTTTTGTTACATAACTCATTTTCAAGTGTTTGATTATGATGTGCTCTGGTATTATTTTCCTTGTTTTATCCTGTTTGGGTTTGTTGAGCCTCTTGTAATGATAGATCTATAGTTATCATTAAATCTGGATATTTGGAGTCACTATTGCTTCAAATGATTTTTCTTTGTCCCTGTTTCCTCTACTTCTAGGACCACAATCATATGTATATTAGAATACTTGCTATTATCCCATTGGTCATACTCTGCTTTTTATTCCCAGTGTTTTCCCCCTTCATTTTAGATAGTTTCTATTGCTATGTTTTTTAGTTCACTTATCTAACTTCTGCAGTATCTAAACTGCTATTAATTCTTTACAGTCAAATTTTCATTTTAGACATTCAACTTTTTACCTTCAGAACTCTATTTGGTTCTTTTAAAATTTTTCTGTTTATCTCCTCATTGTATTGATGTTTTTCTTTGACTACTTAGAGATAGTTATAATAGCTATTTTAACTTCTTTGCCTTCAAATTTGACCATATCTGTTATTTGGGATACTGTTTCTATTGACTGATTTTTACCTGGATATGGGTCAATTTTTTTCCTGCTTCTTAGAATATCTAATAAATTTTTATTAGATGTGAGACATTTAAACTTTTACATTGTTGAATATATAGATTTCATTGTCTTCCTTTAAAGACATTTTGTTTTGATAGATAGTTAATTTCATTACAGTTTAGTTTGATCCAGTCATGGCTTGTTTTTAAACTTTGTTTTGATGGGTCTAGATTTGCCTTTGTCCTAGAATAGTTTAGTCCCATCACTAAAGAACTGACTTTCTGGATCTCTACTGAATGACCCAAGGACCCTACACTTTAGGTAGTTAGAACTCAAACATCTCCCACTACTTAGTGAGATTTTGAGTAAGTTAACTTATAGATTTGTAGTTGCTCTTTTCCCCTTCCTTAAAGATATAATAATTATCAATTTGAGACAGCCTTCTCATGGGTTCTATGTTACAAGTAATGATAAATACAGACAATTTCAGCTACTAGAATAGGGGATTTGCTTGATTCTCCCACTTATCCCAGTAGCAATCATTGTGGCCAATTAATGTTGATACAATTCTAATCAGTCATTAAGAGGGTTGATTGATAAAACCAAATCAGATGTGCAGATGATTTTCTTCCTACCTAGTCCTTTTAGATACTCCTCCAGTTCTTAGCTCATAATATATCCTTTTTTAGAATATTGCACTAAATAAACAAGGTTATGGTATTTTTTTTAGTTAGTTCAGATATTAAAATGTTTAACTCTATTTCTCTCTTTTTTTTATTGCTACTATGTATTTGTGCATATGCAATGATACAGATCATTGTTTTCCCCCAAAATAGATAAGTGGATTGCTAGATGTTTCCTTTAATGGTGTTAATTCTTTAAAAGTGTGTATTTCCAAAATTGGTAGTTACAAAATAGTCATAGGGATGTAAAGTACAGCATAAAGAATATAATCAATAATGTTGCAACAACTATGTATAATGCCACATGGGTACTAGACTAACCGGAGGGATCACTGCATAAGTTATATAAATGTCTAACCACTGTGCTGTACACCTGAAACTAATGTAAAATAATATTGAATGTCAACTGTACCTGAAAAAATTTTTTTAAATGTATGTATTTCCATATGTTCTGGGTGTGATATTCTGGAGGGCCTGATGTAGATAAGAATTTTCTAGAATATATTTACTTCTTTAAATTCTACCTACTCCACAAATAATTTGAGCTGACTAATATCAAGTATAAAATTATGCTAAATATTGCTTTTTGAAAGCACTGAGCTTATCATTAGTTTTTTTTTCTTATGAAAGAATACATGAGATCAAATACATGGTGATGGAAAGAAAACTGACTCTGGGTGGTGAATACACAATATGATATATAGATGATGTATTACAGAATTGTACCCCTGAAACCTATGTAACTTTACTAAAAATTGTCACCCTAAATAAACTTTAAGTAAAAGAAAATACGTGAACAATAAGCATTAATTCTACTATTATTTATTGTGTGCCTACTATGTTAGGAGCTGCTTTATATGCTGGGAAATTAGCAATGAATAAGAGACAAAATTTTTGACCTTATGTAGCTCACATTCTATTGGCAGGAGATGGAAAAGGAAAAACACACAAGTAAACAAGCACTTGAACAAATAAATTAAAGTAGCAATAAGAACCATAATATAAAATAAAATAGGGTGACGTGTCAAAGTAACTGCTTTAGAAAGGTACATACTTGTTGTGAAAGTGAAAACTAAGCTCAAATGTGAATGACAAGAAGCCAGTATATGAGGTCAGATGGAGGAAGTGGCTAGAGCAAAGGCCCAAAGATAGGTGTGTTCCAGGAAAAACAACCCCCTTCATCTCCCCAAGCAAAAAGGACAGAAAGTAGAAAAGTTAGGGTGACTAGGTGGAGCACTCATTGTATGACATGTGGTGAAATATGGGTCCAGATCATGGAAGGCTTTGAAATCTATCTTCCAAAACACTCTTCTGGACAGTTGCACAATTTAGAAAACACTTTATTTTTAGGGTATGTTAGTGTGAAGCTTTGACTGTTCTATATGCTATTTATGGGTACCATTTTCTTCTTATGGCTGCATTTTCTTGTATTGTTAATCTACATCCAATTTTGAATGTCTGGAAACTCTGTAACCCGATGAACACATTTATATATCTTCTCAGTCACTTCTTGGCTTATTTGCACCTGCCAAAAGATGGTAAGCATTGGACAGCTGTGCACCTTACTGATAGTTGCTATCTTAATTACCTTTCCCTTGAGGTTGAAAGGTTTGTGATGAGTGACACCAGTTCTCTGGCCTATATTCAGAGTTTGACTCTTGTACTTTAACAAGTGCATACCTGGCTAGATTCTATGCATACTGTGCATGTCCATTTGCAGTTTTAAGCTTCTAAAGAATGGGGACAGTTTAGCTCTAACTACCCTTGATATTGCTGCCATTAATGTCAAATATGAAGATGCTTATTATATTGCAGCTGATGATGAAAAGTGGAGCCAGTCAATATTCCAGCAAGTGTAACACTAGCTGTGAATGGCTCTATATTAAGAAACTGTTTCTTTTCCAGAACAACTATGAATGGAGGAAATGGAACATATTGTGGACATTTGTGTCCATCTGTTTGTGGCATGACTTAGAAAAATATTTTTAAATGATTTGAGGACTAGTTCCTAGGTCTCTTCCATACTGTTTCATGCACTTATTTCATAATTTGGCAGGCATTTAGAACAATTTGAGTGCAATTGGCTTAAATAGCTCATTTATATGGCTTCCAGAATATTCAAATATCATTCCAAAGGGCAACATTCTATTCCTGCATGCATACTCCATAACCCCTGCTGTTACTCCAAGGAAACAAACTCCCACACATGGACAGACCCATATAAGATATTTGCATTATCATGCTCTGAAGTCTATGATAATTTTTCTTCCCCTCAGTGGACAAAACAGATACATTTGTACAGATAATGTGAACAATTAATGAGATAGTGAAATTAGAATATCTGAAAGGAATGTCACCTTCTAGATAAAACCACCAGTGAGGCTTGCATAAAATCCCCAGTCCATCAACATCATGGACAGAAATCCTTAAAATCGAATATCTCATTCTCAGGTGACAAAAGGTAAATATTAACCTCAACAAAATGTATTTAAAGTTTTACAACAGCAGTGATGTTTCTAAGAGGGAGTCTTCTGCTCTTAAGTTCAGCGCAGTGTGGCAGCTCACAGTCTGGCTCTGTCAATACCCCTGATGTGTAAAACTTCCTTACTCCTCTGCACAGAAGGAACAGAAAAAAGTGCTTTCAAAATGATGATCTGTGAAGGATCCAAAAATGTCTTCATGAGAATTTTTATTTAACTTTTGTGATTACCACTCATAGCTGTGGTTTGGTAAGTGTTTCTCTTTTCTAAATACTTCATCACCTTTCTCAGAACTTTAACATTTTTTTAGTGTTAAGAGAAACTTTATGTAAGAAAAATTGGCTGAGGCTCTAGAATATAAGTTTATCCAAGAAAGGTAAAAGCAGTCAGAGAATATTTGTTGATTTCCTGTTTTGAGCTAGGTATGATCAGCAAGGTAATTTTCCTGACCTCAAGTAGCGTATTATGTATTGAGGGACTGGAGCAAAAAGGAAAATCCAGTACAATCAATTGTGTGTGTGTGTGTGTGTGTGTGTGTGTGTGTGTGTTTGTGTGTGTGTGTATGTGTGTGTGTGTAGCATTCAGAAGGAGACTTCCTGAAGAAAAGAATAGCTAAACTGAGATCTGGATGATATGTGGGGATTGGCAAAAAAAGGAGTAGGGAAGTTGAAAGGAAATGTGTCTTGGGGAAGGTGACCAACATATGCAAAGGCCTGGGGTTGAGAGAGCATGGTCCATTCTGAGAACTCAGAGTACTTTGAAATGACTAGATCATCAATTGCATTTTGTTAAGAATGGTGTCTTAGCTTGGGCTGGTATAACAAAATACAACAGACTGGGTGTTTTATGAGTAAATAATAGACATTTGTTTCTCACGGTTCTGGAGAGTGGAAAATGTAAGATATAGGTGACAGCAAATTTCGTTCTTGGTGAAGACACGCTTCCTAGTTTGTGAACAGTTGCCTTCTCATTTTATCCTCATGTGGCAGAGAAAGAAATCTCTGATGTCTTTTCCTCTTCTTACAAGGGCATTAATCCCATCATGGGGGCTCTATCCTCATGACTTCATCTAAACCTAATCGTTTTCCAAAGGCCCCACCTCCAAATATCATCACATTGGGGACTAGAAATGCAACATATGAATTTTGGGGGTCATGGGGACAAACACTCAGTCCATAACAAATGGGATTTTCCTTAGTGATATCAAAACATATTAATCATTGTTACGTTATTTATAACTGTTATCAACTTAATAATAGTGTATGGGACATTATGACTAAGTGCTCAATATAAATCTTTGAGTGAAATTAGAAATCTGTAAGACAATTTCTATACTGAGTTTTCCTCCCTAGAAACCTTAGAACTAGAATTTAGATTTTTTTGTTCTTCCTAAAATGATTTCCTAGTATTTTCTTTGGTTTAATGAGCAACAAATAATATTCCTTTTTTGGCTGGAAAAGAATGTGCAAACTCTGGAGAGGAATGTTTTGTTGAGCAAGCACTCTGAGTAATGTGTTTAAACCAGGATCAGGACCAAATCACCTTCAACTGCTTAACCTTTTCATTAATTAAATAAAGTCAGTTATTTTCACCTTCTCCTTTCTTTCTTCCTTTCAAACCTAATTTTTCTTAGTGGTGAGGAAAATCACATTGAAATTCTACTTTAAAGATGCAGAAAAGCGCAGTCTATATATGTACTTATTTGAAAAATAAGGTTAGAGATTATACAGCTCAGAGGCCAAATCAAGTAGGAGACAGAAGCCACACAATGACTTCGACAGGGAAGTTTAATATAAGAATTATTAATTATAAAAGAGGACTGACTATTAAGATGTTGAAAGAAGTCTAAAGACTATCTTAGGGCTAGTTGAGAGTACCAAGGAAGGAAACATAGGAGGGGTGATCTCTCTCCAAGTCTGGGATTCACACCTCCTTAGAGAAGGTGTGAGAAGGGTTGTAGCACACAAGATGGTGGAGAAGTTGATGGGGCCACAGATGGCCTATAAACTCCAGCCATGCAGGTGGTACAGGTGGGCTGAGGCTGAGAGAGGGGGTTCATGGAGGATTTGGAATGTTAGAATCAGCAGGAAGGCACCCTGGGATGTGTGAGAGCTGGGTCAGAAAGGTTTCAGCAAGATAGTCACTAGACTAGGGGTAGAGTTGTGAGTTCACCAAGTGACTCCATGCTCTGGGCATTTGCAGGGGATACAAATGTCCACTGAATGTCCCCACTCATGTGTCTATGAGTGCTACATGGTAGGGAAAAGGAGAAACATACAGAACCATAGAGGAACGAGGAAGGGAATCTCTTTATTCCTGTAATGTCCTTAATAGGCCTCTCTACTGAAAAAGCTTAATATTATATTCACCACAAAGGAGAATTGCTTCAGGATCTAGCTCCATTGTCACAGATCAGATAATGACAGGTATGTTTGGAACTGAGAGGCAGTAAGTAGATAACTGGCACAGAGTCAAATGGAAAATAAATTGTCAAAGGCAAATAAATTATACTTTTAATTTCTCTTTAACTAAGGGAAATATGTAGAGGACTGTGTGACTGCTGGTCCTTTCATGGTTGCACCTCAAGTACAATGTGTCTAGAATTTGATCTTGAGGCTGTATTGCTGTGGTGAAACTTTCCACTGACTTTGGCCTTTATTTTTCTCCATTCTGCCCCCCATGTGCATATGTACGTGCACACATACACACATATTTCACCTGAATTCTAATCCCAGTTCTGCTAAGTACTAGGTTCATAATTCTCTAACACTAATAAGTCTATTTGGGGTTTTTTGTGTGTTTTTTTTAAATTAAAGTTAATTGGGGTGACAATTTTTATTAAAGTTACGTAGATTTCAGGTGTACAATTCTGTATTACATCATCTATAAATCACATTATGTGTTCACTACCCAGAGTCAGTTCTCCTTCCATCGCTTTACCCTCATCTACCACCCTCTCCCCTTACCCTCTGGTAACCATTAAACTATTGTCTGTGTTTATGAATTTTTGTTCTTTCAGTTGTTTGTTTTGTTCTTTTGTTGTTTTTGGTTTATATACCACATATCAGTGAAATCATATGGTTCTTTACTTTTTCAGTCTGACTTATTTCGCTTAGCATTATAATCTCAAAACCCATCCATGTTGTCACAAATGGTCCCATTACATCTTACTGCCAAATAGTATTCCATTGTGTACATATACCACAATTTCTTTATCCATCTATCGAAGGACATTTTGGTTGTTTCCATGTCTTGACCACCATAAATAAAGCTGCAATGAACATTGCAACACACTTGTCTTTATGGATACATGTTTTCAGATTTTTTGGGTAGATACCCAGGAGAGGGATTGCTGAGTCATATGATAATTCTATTCCTAATTTTTTGAGGAATCTCCCCACTGCCTCCCAATGGCGGCTGCACCAATCAGCATTCCCAACAGTGGATAAGGGTTCCTTTTACTCCCTCCACAACCTCTCCAACACTTGTTACTATTTGTCTTGTTGATAATAGCCATTCTAACAGGGGTGAGGTACTTGTTACTATTTGTCTTGTTGATAATAGCCATTCTAACAGGGGTGAGGTGATATCTCATTGTGGTCTTTATTTGCATATCTCTGAGGAGTAGTGATGTTGAGCATTTTTTTCATATGTCTATTTGCCATTCGTATGTCCTCTTTGGAGAAATGTCTCTTCAGGTCCTCTGCCCATTTTTCAATTGGGTTTTTTGTTTTTTTTATTGTTGAGTTGCATGAGTTCCTTGTATATTTTGGATATTAGCCTCTTATTGGAGGCACTGTTTGCAAAAATATTCTCCCATTCAGTTGGTTGCCTCTTTATTTTGTAAAGTAGGAATTAAAATATGTCCTTGCAGTGTTGTAATCATTAAAAAATAATGTTTGCGAAAACCCAGCTATCTTAGACTCTATGTAAATTTTTGTCAAATTCAAATTCTTTGTAATTCCTAACTCAAAGACTATTATTCAACAATAAGGTACAAATGAGAAGAATTAGAGGTACTGTTTTGCTTCTCTACTTGGGAGAACCCACAGAATATCTAGGTTTTGTAAGCTAATTGAAATCATAAATTCATTTTCTAAAGGCCTCAAACTTCTATGAGAAGATAATGAATAATTGCCATTCTATTTGCATAGATGTTTGAAAGGTATAATTGTAGGGTTGATCAATCAATCAATGAATGTTATTTTTAATAAGGTTTCTCCCTTATGCTGGATAATTATATATTCAATATGTATACCTACATACAAACACACACATTTTTATTTATTCTAGTGAGAAAATATTCTGGGTTGAAATATGAATGAAGTTGTTTCCCTTCTAAATTTCAGTATCAGTCATACCCTCTGTTCTTTTGCACCTATAGATGTTGATACTTCACAATCGTGTACTATCTGTTGTCATCATATTGTACCATTTCCTCTACCGGGAATGCCTTTGAAAGCTTATGCATCCAGAAAGGCTTCTGGATGGTGCATGCCAGAAGTGGTTTCTCAGTCCTTTGAGCTCTCCCTCAAATCCCCAGAATGTGGTCTGCACAAATTTCTTCATGTTGTAAGTTTGTATATATTTGCTGTGTCCAAGTAAATACTTTTGGATGAGAGCATCAATATCTCCTTTGAGTAATACACAGTGTACTGTAGTATACAATAATACCAATTAATATTTGATTATAATAATAATAATACTAGCTAAAAGGCAAATAATGAGCTCACATTCACTATATTTTCTTTTTTAAATTAATATTTTAATTTTTCAGTTACAGTTGACATACTATATTATATCAGTTTCAGGCATACAACATAGTGATTAGACATTTATATAACTTATCAAGTGATCACCTTTATAAATCTCATACCCGTCTAACACCATACATAGTTATTACAGTATTGATGACTTCACTCTGCTATACTCTACATCCCCATGACTATTTTGCAATGACCAATTTGTACTTCTTAATCCCTTTCACTTTTTCACCAGTCTCACCCCAACCCCTCTCCCATTTGGCAACCACCAGTTTGTTCTGTGTCTGTGAGTTTGTTTCTGTTTTGTTTATTCATTTATTTTATATTTTAGGTTTTACATATAATTGAAATAGTATGATATTTACCTTTTTCTGTCTGACTTATTTCAGGTAGCATAATATCTTCTAGGTTCATCCAGGTTATTGCAGATGGCACAATTTCATTCTTTTTTATGGCTGAGTAATATTTCATTGTGTCTGTGTGTCTGTGTGTCTGTGTGTATCACTTCTTTATCCAGTCATCTATTACTGATGGACACTTAGGTTGCTTCCATATTTTGGTTATTGTAAATAATGCTGCAATAAATATATGGACACAAATGTCTTTTTGAATTAGTGTTTTGGGTTTCTTTGGAAAAGTACCCAGAAGTGGGACGCCTGGGTCCTTCTTTGTCTCTTCTTATAGCCTTTGTTTTAAAGTCCATTTTGTCTGGTATAAGTATTGCTACCCCAGCTTTTTAATTTTGTTTTGTTTCCATTTTCATGAAATATCTTTTTCCATCCATTTACTTTCAGGCTGTGTGTATCTTTCGATCTAAAGTGGGTCTCTTGTGGGCCACACATGTAAGAGTCATGTTTTCTTGTCCATTCAGCCACACTATGTCTTTTGATTGGAGCATTTAATCCACCTACATTTAAAGTAATTGTTGATATGTAGTTATTGCTCTTGTATTATTCATGTTTTTGATCTATTTTTTTTCTTCTTCTTAAGGAAGTCCCTTTAACATTTCTTTTAAAATTTGTTTGGTTGTGATGAACTCCTTTATCTGTTTCTTGTCTGAGAAGCTCATTTGTCCTTCGATTCTAAGTGGTAGCTTTGCTGGGTGGAGTAATCTTGGTTGAAGATGCTTGCTTTTCATCACTTTTAATATTTCCTGCCATTCCCTTCTGGCTTGCGAAGTTTCTCTGGAGAGTTCAGCTGATTGTCGTGTGGGAGCTCCCTTGTATGTGACTATCATGTTTCCCTGAAAATAAGACCTACCTGGACAATCAGCTCTAATGCGTCTTTTGGAACAAAAATTAATATAAGACCTGGTCTTGTTTTACTATAATATAAGACCCAGTCTTTTATAATAACATAACATAACATAACATAACATAACATAACATAACATAACATAACATAACATAATATAACATAACATAACAACACCATGTCTTGTATTAATCTTTGCTCCAAAAGACGCATTAGACCTGATTGTCCAGCTAAGTCTTACTTTCAGGGAAACAGGGTAACTACTTTTGTCTTGCTGCTTTTAAGGTTTTCTCTCTGTCTTTAACCTTTGGCATTTTAATTATGATGTATCTTGGTGTGGGCCTCTTTGGGTTCATCTTGGTTGGGACTCTGTGCTGCCTGAGTGTATATGCCTATTTTCTTCACCAGATTAAGGAAGTTTTCAGTCATTATTTCTTCAAATACACTTTCAATTCCTTGCTCTCTTTCTTTTCCTGGTACACCTATGGTATAAATGTTGGTTTGCTTGATGTTGTCCCAGAGCCCCATAAACTATCCTCATTTTTTCAGATTCTTTTTTTTTTGTTTTGGCTGTTTCATTTGGGTGTTTTCTGCTATCTTATCTTCCAAATCATGTTTCAGTTCTCTGCTTCATCTAATCTACTGTTGATTCCCTCTAATGTATTATTCATTTCAGTTATTATATTTTTCATTTCTGACCAGCTCTTTTTGATGTTTTCTCCTCCATCTTTATGTTTCCTATTTCTTTGTTGAAGTTCTCTCTGATCTCATTGAGCATCCTTATAACCAGTGTTTTGAACTCTGCACCTGGTAGATTGCTTGCCTTCATTTTGTTTAGTTCTTTTTCTGAAGCTATGTTCTGTTCTTTCATTTGGGACATGTTTCTTTGTCTTCTCGTTTAGGCTTCCTCCCTGTGTTTGTTTCTATGTATTAGCTGCTACGTCTCATGTCCTTAGTAGGGAGATATTATATAGTAGGTGTCCTTTGGGGTCCAGTTGCACAGTCTCCTGTACTGGGTGCTCCAGGTGTATCTCTTGTGAGAGGTGTATGTACCCTCCTATTATAGTTGAACCTTAATTGCTGTTAGCATGCCAAAGGGAGGGATTGACCCTCAGGCTGATTGGTTGTGAGGACTAGTCATGACTATAGTGGAGGAATTGTTGTTCAGGGGCTGACCATACAGAGAAGGATTTGCTTCAACAGTGCTCTGATGCCTTCCCAGTCTTCCCTTTGTGTGTGTCATCTGTGGAGGCAGCAGGGTGGTGTTCCGGCTCCTCTGAAGTGCAGCCACCTGGTGTGACAACCTTAGGGTTTCTTAAAAGGAGCCCCACCAGAGGTCAAGTTCAGCCACACCCTGTGTCCTGCCCAGGGCTACCTGAAATGAGTCAAAAAGCAGTTTTCAGATTGTTGCCACCCACCGTGAGCTTGGAGGTGGCTGGGAGAGGCTAAACTGCAAACTGAGGCTGGCTGCCACTACTGTGGACTTAGGGCTACTTAGCAAAAGGTACAGGGCATATGGAGGTCAGATGTCTCTCTTTTGGGGTTTGTGAACCTTTGAGAGATTTTAGAAAAGTCCGCAGTGTGAACCAAAACAAGCCATTTGTATGGAAATGCCACTGGAAGCAGCTTGGGTGGGCACACAAGTTGAATGAGGTGGGGTCTCAAGGAATCCCCAGGGTGGGGCAAACAGTGTTAGCCAGTTTGATGGAGACTTAGATATGGTGGTTGCCTGTGCTTGCTTGCAAATATAAGTAAATATATATATATATACATATATATATATGTATATATATATTTGTGTATATGTATATATGTATGTGTGTGTATGTATATATATGTGTGTATGTATACACATCAGAGTGTGTGTATATACACACACCACATATGTGTGTGTGTATATACACACACACACACACACACACACATATATGTATGTAATTGGTTGGGAGGATGGAGGGCTCCATAAATAACTTATGGCTTCTGCCAGCTCCTTCCTCTAGGAAAAAACTGCCCCTCCAGTCCTTGCTCTGATGGTAGACAATTCAGTTCCTCCTCATATGTCCCAGGTGCCTTTTGAGCTGCTGCCCCAGTACTGGAGCTCACAGCGAGTGGTCCATCAGTGAGTAAGTCTGTGCACAGGCTCTTTAAGCAGAGCACCTGGGACTGAAACCACCCTTGTCTCACTCAGCCGCAATTTCTACTGGTTTTCACAGCCAGAAGTTATGGGGACTCCTTCCCCTGGCACTGAAACCCTGGGATGGAGAGCCTGGTGTGGGGCTGAGATCCCTCACTCCTCTAAAAGGGACCGTCACAGCCAAAAAACCCCTCCCAGTTTTTCGCCACCACAAAGGGAAGTGATACCAGCCCATTCCAGGTCTCTCCCCTCCACATGGCTTCTTCTGTATTCCTTAGTTATAGGACTTCTGTTCAACTAGGCTTGAGGCGATTCTCAATGATGTTTGTTTTGAGTTTAGTTGTACTATTGATGTAGTCATGAAAGGAGGCTAGCACAACGTTTATCTATTCTTCCATCTTGACTATAAGCCCCCAATATTAGTTATATTTTAAAATTTAATTTCTAAATAGCTAATACATTCAGATGATTCAAAATTCATTAGCATAAAGAGCTATATGATGAAAACTCTCCCTCCTTATGTGTAATAAATGTTATTTTTTGTTGCTATTCTTGTAGAGAAATTTATGCATATATAAGTTAAAATATGCATATAATTCCCTTATTTTTAAAAAAATATTCAACACTACTTTTCACCTAAACAACATATATGGGAAACTTTTCCATGCAACATACAAATAATTATAACTGTTTATTTTATTTTAAAAATTAGTTTCAGGTGTTCAAAGCCACATAATAGTTAAACATTTACACCCCTCACAAAGTGATAATGCCCCTCCCCCAAGCTACTACCCCTCTGACATCTTATATAACTGTTACAATACCATTGACTGTCTTTCTTATGCTGTACTCCACATCCTATGGCTATATATATATGTATATATATATATATACACATATAATATATATGTATATATATTGTATATATTAGGTTCGTGCAAAAAGAATTGCAATTTTTGAAATTATTTTTAACTTTTTAAACTACAGTTACTTTTGCACCAATCTTATATATATAAGTACTTATATTTGACGTGCAATACTATTCTACTTCAGCTTCGGTCATACAGCACAGTCATCATGCATCTACACAGTCTATAAAGTGATCGCTTTGGTAAGTCGCGTGCCCATCTGGTACCTTATATAATCTTTACAATATTGTTGATTATATCCCCCATACTGTATTACATATCTCCATGACTATATTTTGTCTAGTAATTTTCTCTTTCTAATCCCTTCACCTTCTCCCCCACCCTCTCCCACTTCCCATCTAGCAACCAACAGTTTTGTGTTTTTTTTGTATATCTCTGAGTATTTTCCTTGTTTTTTTTTTTTTGCTCATTTATTCTTATATGTGGAATATATTCCACATATAAGTGAGATCATATGGCATTTCTCAGTCTGACTTATTTCACTTAACATAATATTCTCAAGGTCCATCAATGTTGCAAATGGTAAGATTTCATTCTTTTTTATAGCCTAGTAATACTCCATTGTATAAATGTATTATAGTTTCTTTATCTAATCATCTATCGATGGTCATTTCACTTGTTTCCATATCTTGTCTATTGTGAATAGTGCTGCGATAAACATAGGGGTGCATATATTTTTTTGAATTAGTGTTCTGGATTTCTTTGGATAGATACCTAAGAGTGGAATTGCTGGGTCATGAAGTAGTTCCATTTTCAGTTTTTTGAGATACCTCCATACTGTTTTCCATAGTGGCTGTACTAACCTTCAATCCCACCAACAGTGCGCAAGGGTTCCCTTTTCTCCACATCCTCACCAACATTGGTTGTTTGTTGATTTATTGATGATTGCCATTCTGACAGGAGTGAGGTGATATCTCATTGTGGTTTTCATTTATATTTCTCTAATGATTAGTGACATTGAGCTTTTTTTATAGGTTGGCTGTCCATCTTTCTTACACCATATACAAGAATAAATTAAAAATGGATTAAAGACTTAAATGTAAGACTCGAAACCATAAAACTCCTAGAAGAAAATATTGGAAGTGAATTTGTAGACACTACCCTTAGTAATATTTTTACTTATATATCTCCTCAGGCAAGGGAAGCAAAAAAAAAAAATAAACATGTGATACAACATCAAACTAAAGAGTGTTTTCACAGGAAAGGAAACCATCAATAAAACAAAAAGGCATCCTACCGAGTGGGAGAAAAAAATTGCCAATGATACATCTAATAAAGGGTCAATATCCAAACTTTATTAAATATCTCATACAACTCAATACCAATAAAACAAAAAACCCATTTAAAAAATGATCAGAGGATCTGAAGAGACATTTCTCTAAAGAGGACATAACTCATGTTTATTTCATGTTGCTATATACCAGATTTTGTTCTTGGTGTTTTAAATTAACTGATTTGATTATCACAATAACCCTGATAGATAAGTACTATTATTATCCCCCTTTTTCTAAAGAAAAAGAACTGAGGCACCAAAAAATTAAGTAAACTGCCCAAGATTGCATGGCTATTGCGTAGCACCACTCAATATTAAAATACTGACAGTATGGTTCTATGGTTTATATTTTTATCAATTATACTACACTGACATTTGTAGAGCTGCCTCATTCTTGTTTACAGTAGAGTACTGAATTGGATATTGGATATTTAAGAACTGCCTTTTAAAAATGCTCACTACATGCTAAGCACGGCGCTAATCACATTGCATGAATGCAGGAGGCACTGACGTGGGATTCTCAGAATGGATCACTCTTGGAGTTGTGAAAGGAGCTGGGAAGCTCCTTTCAATGGCTCATGAAGAAAATGAGGTTTAGATTTATAATTTGCCGAAGATCACATACAGTACTAGTAAGTGGTAGAATTGGAAAATTGAACATTAATCTTATGCTCTTAACTATACACTAAATGGCCTCGATTGTTTTCAGGCTTCAATTCCTTAGTAGTAAAGAGAAATGTATCTTTTAGGTTGTGATATTGTAGAAGAAACAGTGGTGACATTTCTGCTGAGTTCCCTTCAGGAAGATCCTATAAATTTTCTGCAAATACCTCTTTTCCTATCTACCACTTCCTCCCCAAACTTGCTTTATCTATCCCATTCCTATATTTTAATCCTAAAAGGAATTATAAGAGAAGCTCATTTGGATAAGATAAATGTTCAGCTTAAAATATGGACTCTGGTTGATTCAATCAAGTTGTTCTTAGACCACACTCCACACTCAGAAAGAAAGTACAAAAGGTATGATGCCAAATTTCATTTAGAATTTAAAAATATATACATATTTTTTCCAGTCTGGTTCAGCTCTGATGGCCCTTGCCCTGTTTGAGGTTAACTTTTCTTTTGGTTACATTTGAGTGACTCACAATTCTGGAAATCAATGGAAATGTGTGAATTCCTGAGCAGCCTTTTTAACTTCTTTAACCTTTGAAAGGGATTATTCTTCTGGGGAAAAATAAACAGATGGTGCCTAAAGCAGTTGGCCAAATTTCTATAACAATGCTCTTCCTTGACTCTTTGTCATCTGCTGGAGCATCTGTCAGGAGAAAGATTTATGCTTCTGTGTTTTTCACCTTTGGCAATCAATCACACCTCTTCTCCGTTTCTCACTGTCCAGCATGTTGTCTTTTGCAAAACCTGGTGCCAGAAGATTTCAGTGACTCTGACATAATTTATAAAAGGTATTACAACAATAGCATTATTGTGAGTCCTACGAGACAAAGAGAAGACTTCACTAGAAGAGAAGCTGACATTTGTTCAGTTGTTTCTGACAAGACTGTTTAGAGTTAGTCACTTAATCTCAAGGGAATTATGATTTATGATGACATCTCAGTAGAGGAAAAAAAACACAAAACTGAATATGCTATGAAGACTCCACATCGTTCTCCTCCATCATTCCAATTTATTTCCAGTCAGCCTGTATTCAAATCTGTACATGGTAAAGAAAATCCATCATTTACCCTTGCCATATGTTGTTACTATTCCATGAGATTCATATGTCAAAGATCAAGTGTCCGAATACAACAGGACTTGTAATATTGTCTAGGTCAATAAAGACAGTGATTTTAAATGCCCATGACTATGCTTTTGCCAAAATTACAGAAGAAAGGACAAGAGACGTGCGCTAAGTTGGAGCACTCATAGTCATAACTAAAAACCATTGATCATGATGTAGACACAGTCTGTTCAAGTAGGATATTGTAAGACTCTTCAAGGATAGAATGAATATCTCTATTCCATTAGTAAAAACCAGGTTATGTTTAATATTCTAGGCTTCCAACAATTCCTATGGCTTTCCACAAACAATCTCAATGACCCCAAGCCCTTTCGCCAAAGTCATGAAATTTTAAATGTTTCTACTCAGCAATGGTTCAGTCCAACTGAGGCTGGACAGCGATTAAGCTAAGCCAACGGGCTCTCCATCCAACACGAGAATTAAAAACTCAAGTGCTGTCTCAGGTGATGGGACGAGGCAGAGAATTCAGATTTATTTTTCTTCTTCTTCTCTTTGCCAAATCCTGCTTGTTTAAATTGTTGTTTGTTTGAGAGAGATTTGGTTTTCTTCAGCTGATATTGGAACAAGGAGACTATTTGTGGGAAAAGAAAACAAGAACAAGGATTGTCAGTGGAAAACTAGTTTAGTGTACTATGTTAGAAAGCAAATGGACCTGTCACCTATTTCTTTGTTCTTCAGAAATTTTACCAAAATGATTTGGAATTGCATCCTCTACTGCACAAACAGTGGGGGTTCTAAATTTCAATATAAAATGGCTTAGGGGCACAAACTGCTAGGAATTATTGGAAGTTGGAGGCTAGAGAACTTGAAGTTGTATTTGCTCACTGTGATTGACTTGGATTATGTATTACAGACAAATAAAGCAAAAATCCTTAGATGCTTTTATTCAGTTTAAGAAAATGTCAATTGTTTGTATCCAATAATATTGTTATTGATATTATAATCATAATCATTGTTTTTATTTATAATGGCTTTCAGGGATAATAGGTTTAGCAGGGCTAAAATTTCCCCCAAGTTACCCTTTGGTTCTACCTCTGTTCATGAGATGTTCCATATTGTTCCTGCCTCCATCCTAAAGCTGCCACGTCTCCTCTGTGCTTCCATTGTCCTTTACATATTTTTTCTGTTTTAGCTTTCATCTTAGAGTGGAAATTATTTATACCTTCCACTAGATCATTTGTTCTTTTAGAGAAGGAATATTGTCCTATTCATTTTTATATCCATGGCACATAGAATATGCTCAACATCAATGCTGATTGAATCAGGTAGGGAAAGTGAATAAACAATTTGGATCCATCTCTGGGATGACAGTGTCTAAAGATCTGCTACCTATTCCTTAGTGAAATTTATGAAAATTAAAAAAAGAATAAGAAGAAGAAAAGGAGGAGGAGGAAGAGGAGAAGAAGAAGGAGAAGAAGGAGAAGGAGAAGGAGAAGGAGAAGGAGAAGGAGAAGGAGAAGGAGAAGGAGAAAGGAAAACCAACTATCTAAATCTTCTGGAAATAGTCTTAAGGACAAATAGCAAATGAGGAAACATCTATTCAAGGAAATCTATGAAAGTTCAGTAAGAAAGGTGAGAGTCTGTGATATTTTAACAAGACTGCTCCCTCCTTCCCTCCCTCTCAGCTCAACAAGATGCAGATTCTGCTAGAAGACTGCTATAGCCAAGAACATAGGACCCCCTTTTGCCCCAGCTCCTAGTCAGAGGGTTTTTTCCACCTTAGAGGAGAACTTAAGTGCTTCTCATCCCGTCCTCCTACCTGCTGCTGAGGCTAAGCTCCAGGAGATTGCTAATGAGATGTGGGACACCCTTCTTCCACCTAGTCCCCACTTATGGAATGGAGGCTGTATTTTGGGTGTGAAACATTGAGAATACTGGGATCCTGACTGTACTTGCCGCAACTCATACAGCAGTGGTTCCATGCCAAGAAAGACAAGCTGAGAGGTCCTTGGGCGCTACCCACCTCTACTGAGTGTGCAGCTTCTAGAGTGGGGTGGTCATGCAAAGAGAAGCTTGCCATTGTTACTAACCCTAGCTCCAGAGTCCTGGCTAAAAGTTTGTGTGGGAGGGAGAATTAGGCCATAAAATGACTTCTAATCTCCTCCCAAATAAACTGACTTCATTTGCAACAGCAGGAAGAAGTTCAAGTCTAAACACTGTAAAGAACAGTGGAGATTGTGGTGAAAGGCAAATGAGAGGAGATTCTTGAATTTAATGAAGACATACTGTATTTCCTTGAAAATAATACCTAGCCGGACCATCAGCTCTAATGCATTTTTTGGAGCAAAAATTAATATAAGACCTGGTATTATATTATATTATATTATATTATATTATATTATATTATATTATATTATATTATACCCAGTCTTATTTTAATATGAAAAATATTTAATTTTAATGTTAAAGTAAGACTGGGTCTTATATTAATTTTTGCTCCAAAAGACACCTTAGAGCTGATGATCCGGCTAGGTCTTTTTATCGGGGAAACATGGTAGCTGAGATTGTTGACTGCCAAGTTTGCAGGAAACAACTAGAGAATAAGATAGCTGGATGAAGCTTTTCTGGGGTTAGAACAATTATCAAACACTGACCACAGAATCTATTTCTTCAAAGGAGCCAGGCCACCTTTTGATTGGACCAGTTCGTAGAACAGTATAGGCACATACCTCATTTTATTGCGCTTTGCTTTATTGTGCTTCACAGATATTGCTTTTATTACTGTGTTGTACAAATTGAAGGCAAGATCCTCTACCAGCAAAATGGTTATTAGTCTTTTATTGCAATACTTGCTTTATTGTTGTGGTCTGGAACCTAACCTGCAATATCTCCAAGATATGCCTGTATTTGCTTCAGAGTATTGTTGAAAACAGTAGAATGATCAGCTATAAATTCATGGAGTTTACCAGCTGGGTGCGGTTGGTGAAAGAGGAAGAGAGCCTTATAAACACTACTGTCCTCCCAGGGTGACTGTAGGTATTCATCAAACTGTGCTTTCCTGAAGAGCAACAGCAGAACTTTTAATCATTGTGTTTGGAGTGGGAGGAGGGTGTGCATTGGGAATAGACTACATGAAAATATTCCAGCCAGTCACTAAAAAAATGAAAAAAAAAAAATAAGAAAGACAATAATAAGCCCTGGAAGGGAGGTAACCAGTAACAAGAGTTTTTGCACTATAGTATCTTAAATTTCCACTTTCAAAAAAAAGTTACAAGGCATGCGAAGAAACCAGAAAAAGACAAAAACAAAACCACAAACAAACCATAGAAATTGTGAAGAGTGTCCACAGATCAGATTTCATACACTTTTTAGTCCCAGATTCCCAGAATTTCCATTTGGTGTTTTTTTTTTGTTTGTTTGTTTGTTTGTTTCTTATCATTTTTATCTCCTTATTGATATTCTCTATTTAATAGAAACGTGTCATCATTCCTGCCTTTACTTCTTTAATCATGATTTCCTTTAGTTCTGTGAAGATATTTGTAATGGCTGCTTTGAAGTCTTTTCTGTGAAATCTGATATCTTTGATGCTCTAGGCATTCTTCTCAAAATATAAAGCCAAGATGAAGACCGATTGCCCTAACTGGAAGATGACCAGAAGAACTCATAGACATGCTAGTATTCTGTTACTTTATAGCTATAAGCCTGCTTTATAATCCAGTTTTATTTCTCTATGGAGCAGAAGACTACGATTCTTTTACAATTCTCAAAGCCAAATTCACTCAAAAATATTTTCATATTCTGTTACATTGTTGAAGCTTTTCTGCCAGCATCTCTTCTTGGCTATCTCATAGGCTACAAAATTCAGAATTCTCTCACTGTATGAATTAAATACAAGATTTCACTGAATATATTTTAAAAAGTACCAACAAATCATGATTTTTTTCAGGTAAACTGGATGTCATCCCTCTAGGAAACCCAAGTCCAGTTACTCCAAGTGAAGTACAGACAAAGATTTCTATAGAATATATTTAAAGATGAGATTTATTTTATTTATAAATGTTAAGCTATAATACTAAAGTTAGAACTAAATATCCTTATGTAACTTCCAAGTGGATGGATGATACTTGTATCTGACTTAAATATATAATATGTGTGTGTGTGTGTATATATATATATATATATATATATATATATATATATATATATATATCTCAGAATGCTCTTATGTGTAATAAAAATGTGGTTTAAATTTCTCTTATTTAATAGTAAAATAATTTCCATATATATATGAGAGTATCCAATTTTGAAAGAATAGTATGTGGTGATACTTGGTATGACTAGATGACCAGATCACTCTATCATGTTATTTCCCAGTTTATATTTGGGCTATTCATTATAAAACAAACATCATCCCTATCAAATTAGTGTCCTTGAGGGTACAAAATAAATACACTTTTACTAGAAAGCATATTTGCATATTCTTAAAATATGGTAGTGACAGAGAAACAGAAGTTAAGATTGGCTAGTTAATAGAGACTTACACAAAACCTGCCCAAATTCTTCAAACACTGTTCATAATTATGACTGATTTCTCATAGGCATTTTTTTTTGTATCAGGTTAATTGAATATTAAAATGTTCAATATTAAAAAACAAAACCCAATAATAATTGAACAAAAAGTTTTGAAGAGTAAAGTTAACATTTTTAGGTGTATATTCGATGAATTTTGACAAATGTCCATAATCATATAACCACTACTACAAATAAGATACAGAATAATTTATTCTCTCCGAAAGATTTACCAATGCCCCTTTGCATTTAGTCCCTTCTCCCCTCTCACAGACCCCAGCAACTACTGATCCAATTTCTGTTTCCATAGTTTTTCCTTTTTAAGAATATCATATGAATGGAATCATATAGCTTTTTGTGTATATGTAGCTTTTTGTGTCAGGGTACTCTCACTCAGCTTCTTTCACTTATAAGATTCATCTACATTGTTGCATGTATCAGTAGTTCATTCCTTTTACTACTAGGAACTATTCCACTGTATGGGTGTACCATAGTTCATTCATTCATTCACCAGTTGATAGGTTGTTTTCAGTTTTGGTGAATATACATAAAGCTGTTGTAAACATTTATATACTGATCTTTGTGTGGACATATGTTTTCATTTATCTGGGATAAATGGAAAGGTGGGAGATTGCTGGGTGATAATATAAAGAACTCTCAAACTCAACAGTAAGAAAACAAACAACCCAATAAACACTGGACAAAAGATATAAATAGACATTTCATCAAAGAAGATATAAAGAAATGAGCACATGAAAAGATGCTCAACATCATTAGTCATTAAGAAATGCAGGTTAAGGTAATTTATGAGCTCAAGGTAAAAAAAATTAAGGAAACTAAAAATGAAATACCACTACACAACTACTAAAGAGGCTAATAAGAGTGGACAAGTGCTAATAAGAATATGGAACAACTGGAACTTTCGTATGTTGCTGGAGGGAATGCAAAACGGTATAGCTACTTTGAAAAACAGTTTGGCAGCTTTTGGAAAATTAAATATACACTCTCCCAATTTTTCTATGATTAGTTTAAGGAAATGGCTCCACCTAGTGTATATGTGGAAATAAATGCCTATGAAATCTAAATTTACAATTTGATTTGAAAGAGTTGCAGCATGTCCATTTTTATTCTATTTTCATTTAGACATTCTTATTTTATCATTTTATCTTGAATCTTATTTCAGCCTGGTAGTTTATAAGCTCAAGGTAAAGAAATCCCAAAGAATAATCAAATGTATAAAATATAATCTTTCTATTTACTATTTTCTTTAAAAAACTACACAAATATATATTTTATAGTGGTAAAATATACATAACATAAAATTTACCATTTTGGCCATTTATGAATGTGTAGTTCAGTAGCATTAAGTACATTCACATTGATGTACAACTATCATTATCCATCTCCAGAACTTTTCATCGTTTCAAACTGAAACCTGTATCCATTAAACATTAACTCCCTAATCCCTGGTTACCTCTGTGCTACCTTTAGTCTCTATGAATCTGAAGCACGATATATTTTTCAGCTTTATTGAGATATGATTGACATAAAATATTATGTAAGTTTAAGGTGTACAATGTATTGATTTATACACTTACGTATTGCCAAGTGTTACCTCCATAGCATTAAATAATACCTCTATCATGTCACATACCATTTCTTTCTTGTGCTACATACTATTTTCTTAACAGAAGAAAAGGGGAGGGGAAGAGCTGTATAATCTAGTATAATTCCCAGAAACTGAATATTTAATTTTTTAAAGGAAAAATGATAAATTGGAATAAAGTGCTGAGAAAGCAAGAAACTCCCATGCTTCTAAACAACAAACAAAAAACCTTCCTTTTTTATGTGAGCAGTAGTATTAGTATATAAAATGAATATATGGGGAGATTGAATATATGGGGAGATGGTTATATAATTCTCTAATTTTACTAGATCATTCATTCATTTTTTTAATTTATCCTTCAAAATTTTAATTTGGAATTTTACATGTGCCAGACACAATATTAGTCTCAGCAGATTCAAAGATAAGTATAAGGCATAGTTCCTATCTTCTAGAAGTTCACAAATTATGGGTCTGACAGTAATAATACATAAAAATAAAAACAACAAATTAAATAAAAAGCATGAAAGATGAAATCTTTCACAAACTGGTATAATTGTGGATATACTGATTCTCAAAAAAATAATTTCCCGGTAACATTTTATTTATTTACATGAAAGTTGTGTTTGGTCTCAAATGCATAATTATAGGAAAGTCTACATTGATTTAGAAGTGGGATAAAGTTTTTCTTTCTACTATTACAAGAAAGATTTTTAAATTACCTTGAGAACTCATTATTTTCAATTAATTTGGTAGAACTAGTTTTAATACAAGCATTTACTGTAGCATGCAAGGCACTAAATACTATTAGTGTTTAATGTAAGAAGCCAAATACAATTTGAGGGTAAAAAAATGTATGTTTTTAAAAAATTCTTTAAAATGGCTTTAAATTATTCTATTTTAGTATATGTGCTGCCGAAGTGAGCACGGCTTTAAGTTATTCTAAAATAGCAATGTTAAGAACTAGAAATAGCATTTATTTCAATGTACTTTTAAAAATTCATTTAACAAAAACCTCTTCCATTCCATGAACAGAGAATATTTTCTTAAATGGCCATATACACTAAATTACATATGTAACCATAAGACAGAAACATTGGGTAGTAGAAAATATCAGGGATTTTGTTAATTTGGGATCGTGCTATTATTTTTTTTCTATGTTTGTACTATGAAAAGTACATTTTGGAGGGTATCCATCTTTGAAAAATCAATACATTTATTATTCTATATTCTATACCAAAATATTTTAAAAAATATTTAATAGTTTTTATAAATTTGATTAAATCCTTTCCAAGAGGAACAGGACACAAAATTCCCTCACATAAATTCTGAACTTCTGAGAGAAAAATCATTCATGTAAGTCTTTGGAATGTCATTCTTGGGTTTGGGCATGCTCTTATCAGTGGCCAACTGTTCTCTTGTTTTTCTAAGACTTTCTACAATGAGAAACTGTTTTTATTCTCAGTTTAGAATGGTCATCCCAAATGGGTGGAGCGCTTCATGTTTCTCAGGTCTCCTAGCAGCAGGGGTCCCTGAAGAGCTGTACAGGCCAAAATCATGATGTCATTCCCACCGTGGCCCTGAGCCTCCAAGGCTAAATTACTGCTCATCTTGTTGAAAATATATTGTTTAAATTATTGAATATATTTATATATTGACTATAAATTATTGAATATATAGAGTACTAGGTAGGTACTCTACCAAGTACCTAGAGCATATAACAAATTTAAATTTATTAATTTATCGAATATTTCTTTTCTATAATATGAAAATTTACATAATAAACTACTCAATGAGGTTTTGATTCAACTCTTAAAATAGCTAAATAAAAAGATGCACTTGTAAGCTTTTTAAAGAATATTTCTATTATCTATTAACAGAGGAAACTTTCCATGTACATTAAGCATGGCTAGTTATAAGTTACAGGTTTTTGTTTTTTTTAACCATAAACCTTCACCCTACTTTATATAATAATTTGTGTCCGTTTTGTGGTAAAAATTCTGTATAAAAAAATAAACTAATGGCTTCTAGTAGGCCATAGACCCAGGCATCCTGTGTGGCTACATTGGTGATCTCTGTTTTTAGGAACTGTGGTTTAGGCAGGACCATATCCTGTTGCAACTCTTCTAATGAAAAGGAGTTTGTAACCTAATGAATTTGTGTTTTACAAATTTCCTCCCCCAAAGGAAGTCAATGTACATTTCTTTACAATACCCTTACAACATTCTGGTGATGTAAGAGGCAAAACTTGTTTTCCACAACTCACAAATGAGGAAACTGAGGTTTGTTGAAGTTAAATGGTTTAACAGAAGTCACTCAGAGGTGCGGGTCTGACTCTTTTTCATTTTCTTTCCACTGTGAGATACGCTCTTCACATCACATAGATCCATAGCAGTCTCTGTTTTGCTTCCTTGGTCCCAGAGCTTCTGGTTATTTAAATTCTACGAGTCAATGTGCAATAAAGACGATGCTTTTGAAAAACTGAATTTTCTGCATCTGTTTTATAGTGCAGTGTTTTGGAGGTAGTCAGCATTTTCCTAAAGCTTTATGTTTAAATTTCTCTTGCTAAATATGACTTTTCCTTTTATGTATGTTGGCTTAGCCATCAAAATTATCATCAGCTTTTTCCTGCCAGTGACAGAGAAAGGGCATCATCCTAAATGTGTTGAGTAGGATGATTCTAGACTTAACACATATGTAGTCATTTTATAGGGCTCTTGGTCTAGTTACTGAAAATGCCCTTTTAATAATTTCTCTCTCATTTTAAAAGATTTGATTATAATAAGTAACAGTGATTACTATTTTGAAACTATTTAAGCATCATAAATGTGACAATGTGATTAAATTTGGTTTATAATGTTCCATAACTTAAAATACAAGCATACCTTGGAGATAGTATTGTGGGTTTGGATCACCACAATAAAGCGAATATTGTAATAAAGTGAGTCACATGAACTTTCTGGTTTCCCAGGGCATATGAAAGTTATGTATATAACTTATACTGTAGTCTCTTAAGTGTGCAAGAACATTATGTCTAAAAGAATAGTGTACATATCTTAATTAAAAAATACCTTATTCCTAACACATGCTAACAATCATCTGAGCCTTTAGTGAGTCATAATTGTTTTGTTGGTGGAGGGTTTTGTCATAGTATAATAATATCAAAGATCACTATCACAGAGCACCACAACAAATATGATAATAGTAATGAAAAAGTTTGAAATGGTGCAAGAATTACCAAAATGTGACACAGAGGCGTGAATTCAGCAAATGCTGTTGGAAAAGTGATGGCAATAGACTTACTCTGAGCAAGGTTGCCACAAATCTTCAATTTGTTAAAAACACAGCAATTTTTAAGTGCACTCAAGCAAAGCATAGTAATAAGGAGGTATGTCTGTAACTTTTGACTTTTTTCTTTACTATTGTTTGTAATGGATCTTGGTATTGACCAGGTACTGTTTGATGAAACGTGAAGTCTTTGTGTTACTATTCTACAAGCATTTATGGGGCACCAATCCATTTACGCCATTGTCCTAAGAGCATGGGTGAAGTGCTAAGATTATTAAGAAATTTGAATAACTTTATCCAGATACATGTAGTTCTTATTTGATTATTTTTAACCCAAATTGTCAATCAAGTCAGTCAAACAACTAATTAGTTCAACCACACAGTCTGGGAATCTCTCTGACTCTTTTAAAAATGAATTAACTATTTGGTTGCTAATTGACAGGTTATTTTCAGGAAAGAGCTAAACTGAGTCTTTTGTGTAAGAGCAACCTCAATTGTCAAAACTCCAGTTCTTATTAATTCAGTTGAATCAGAGCTGTAGAGGCATAGACAGCTTTTCCTTTTTCTTTATGTTTTCTTCCTATCAGCTGTTGTTTTCCTTTCTTACATGGATTGTGGATTTAGTTTTCCAGCAGCATAGTAACAGCTACCTGAATTTACACACGTGCCCCTGAGCAAAAAACTCAGGTTCTGGGTGGTAAGTGCCATACTAAAAATACAGTGACAAACTGTATTTTGTCATACAAAATTATAATATATCATACAAGATATATCATACTAAATATATCATACAAGATATAGAAGTTTTATTATAATTTCAGAAACATCTGAGTAAAATTCTCCAAGGTACATTTTAATTTAAGGAATATTAAAAACATACATTTGTTGTGATTTTATTTTTGCTTTCTCCTGTGATATTCTGGGCAGTCTTTTCTCTTTTTTCCCCCTAGTTCATGATCCATGGTACTTACTTCAGCTTTATCTGTTCTTTTAATCCTAGTAAGTCAGACCGAACAGAATATGTCATTGAATTCAAAAGGTTTTCCATGTATCTCACTGTAATTTCCTACAGGTCTTCCTGGCTGCTATGTAACATACAGACTTTTGCTTTGCAAAAAGCAAAACAAAACAGTAAAATGAAACAAACAGAACAACCAACCAAAAATAGCTTCCTCAAAATTTATTCCCATGAGGCGCAATTTACAGTATAATGAAAATTACAAAATGCAAGAGGACTTGGTAAAATCTCATATAAGTCCTAGTGGGGAACATAACCATTCCCTAAATTTAGTTTTCTCCCATCAGCATCCCTGAGACACGTTGAAGAAAAAATATGCTAATCTTTAGGTTCCACGGTTTGCCCAAATAATTTGTTATAAGGCACAATATTTGTTTGGCTTAGGGCATAGTATAATATTTAGATTACTAACTAATAGTAGACACTCATAGTAGACACTCAGTAAACATTCTTAATGATCTTGTTTTGAAAATAAGAATTGGGCAGCCCCTGTTGGCCTGCTGTTTTCCTTGCCCAGGAGATACAGCCTGGCAGACTCAGGGCACTTAATCACAGTTTTGCTCAGCCCTTCGTCCTTTCTTCTGGGAGATAAGTCACACCCCACCTCTCCACGGCGCTTACCAATGCAGTAAGGCCTACCCACTACAATTAGGTAGGGAGCATTAACTGTGTCAGTCTGGCTGCGAATCTTTGCTCCCCATCCGAGAGCCCAGGCGGCCCTCTTCCATCCTTCCTCAGATTGGGTTTTACGGAGCTTCAATTCTCCCCTGCAGACGACCAAGAAGCACTGGTTCCCTCCTCCCCTTTTCCCCTTAGCATAATGCAGTTCTGTCTAAGCTGATATAAGGATTCCATGGAGATAAGGACACCCAGACTAGAATTTATACATGAAAGGAACTAAGCAGAGGAAGAAAGTTTTCACAAACTCAGTTTTTGTCCCACGTCATGAAGGTGTGGGCAAAAGTAAGGTAGATAAAAACTAATGATGAATAAATTGTAGCGGAGGATTCAGTAGAACGAAAACAGTAACATAGCAACTGGTTACTTTAAATAGAACAAAATAGGACACACTAGGGACAAAATTAAGAACAATAGCAAGCTAGTAGGACATTAAGAATGATATATACATTTTATTTATACTTCACAATCGTAAGGATATAAACTGTTTTCTTAAAACTTTTCCAACATAGTTACGCCATAATGTTAGAAGCATATAAATTCTAAAAATACACAAGAGAGAGAGAGAGAAAAAAAGAATTTACTGATGAAGCTAAAATGTAATTAATGACTTGGGTTATTGTATTGTTCAAGAATCACTAAGTTCTAAGAGATAAAAGCATAAATCAAACTAACTAAAGAAAACAAAAACATAGGATTCCCTGGCATACATTACTGAGATTGAAGAGATACCCCAGAATCAGATTTAAATAATCTTATCAGAATTCTTTCTGTCTCCATTCCTGCTTCTACTTGTGCATTATTTTCATTGGAGAAATGGGTTCTTTTCCCATGCCAGGGAAGAAGATTGCTGCTAGATCAAGTTTACATCCAGTCAGGTAGAACCTCATTGGAAAAAAGTTTAAATGTGTAAACCAGTTCCAGTGTGGATTCTAATTGCTCCTGATTGAGTCATGTAACCAGCCCTGGGCCAGCCTGAGTCATGTGACCACCTTAAAGTAGGGAAGCAGTACTCTGTGGACCAGTCCGAACCAGAACATCTGGGAGAAAACTTTGTACTGTTACCACAGAAGGGAGGAAAAATACTAGGCAGGCAAACCAACTAAGGTTCCCTACTGTAGTGATAGTTTTAACTGGGTATAGTAGAAAACATCATTTATGAGCATTGACTTTTTAAGAAATTGAGTGAAGGCACTTACTGGCAAAACACCATAGAAATATATTTTATGGTTATAGAGCAAATGGAAAGAGGGTATAGCCTACTTATTAATGCCTCTCATGTTCATATGTATGTTCAATCTTTGCAAATTTTAGGTAGTTAAAAACTATCTCAATGTACCTAATTACGCTTGCAAATCTTAAAGGCAAATGGCACTGAAGGAAAAGTATAATAATGTCTATTAACTGACATGAGTGGCAGAAATGTATAAAGTCATAACAGAAGGTTAATGATTCTGGTTGTGGTCACAGTATACTCATGTTTACTATACAGAACAACATGTTGACATGAAACTGACGATAGCTGTCAGGACGCACAAAATGAAGGTCGTTCCTCAGAGCAGTAATTCTCCTTTTGAAATTTACATGTGGCTAACTTAAAACAAATCAACAATTATTAAATAGTTATTTTTATTAAAAAAGGTTTTTTGAAGCCTGTGTTTCTATCTGTCGATAGATAGATTGGACATATCTTCCAGGTGTAAATGTTATAACTTTAATTACGTAATATTTAAGAAAAAATTGATTGAACCTTTTCAGAGAAGATTTTATACCTAAGTCATATGTAACATATGGTATCACCATTCATGTTCTTTGACATTCTCAGTCCACAACTGTTGAAAAAAGTGATTTTTAGCAATGTTATCTAGAAGTCAATAATTGTAATAAATTCAGGGCCATCTTTGTATAAACCTCGCTAATGTTAATTTAAAAGATATTTACATTAGTGAACTGGAAGGAAATACTCAGATTCACCAGAGCTTTTTTCAACAACATACCAAAATGTAACTTATTCTGAAAGTCTGGAAAGAACATTCTTCCCCTCTCTGGATAACTAATTCTAATTCGAAAATTAATTTGTGAGTTAAGAGAAGGAAAGTGACAAAAAAGAAAGTTCTCTTCCTTTTTAGTCTCCTCAGTCCATGAAAAAAACAAACACAACTTGAAAATGAAAGTGAAAAGTGACGGCAGCATAATCCATATTCTAAGCTTCTCATTTGATATAGATAAAACAAAAACTATTTAGAATTTCACATTCGTAGTAAAAAAGTATAACTATTTCCTAATGAAGAAAATCTTCAGAAGACATAAATGTGCTTTTGTAGTCACATAGACCTTTAAAAATTATTTTATTTTGATAATGCTTCTAGATCCATCTAATTTAATATTGTAAATATATTTCTTAAATATTCATGGCTAAGCCATTGAACTAGAAGTTTTTTTCCCCAATAACTTCATGAGCTCTTACCAAATTATTGTACGTGATCCTTTGTAGCTACAAAAAGAGGAAAATTAAAATGAAAATGCTACATTATATTGTATACTTTTCAATAATAAAATTGATAATGCAGCTGAATTCTAGAATCTGTTTTAAGATTTTATAAAACATGTGATTAGATTGTTATCAACTCACTGTGATAAGTCTTTCAACTCAGTTAGTTAAATCAAGTTATCACATTATGTGAATATTTTAATCTTTCAACAAATATTCATTGGATACTTATTGTGTTGTAGGTACCATCTAGGCTCTAAGATTACAGTTGTGAGAATCTATTTTTTGGATCTTACTTTTCAAGGTGACAGATAAATCAATAAGTAAGATACTTTCAGATGGTGATAAACGCTATACAGACAGTACAACTGAGTCAGGGATGGTGTGAACTCATGCTTGAACCTCGTGTCCTCAGTTTAGGAAATGGGGTCACTTTAAAGATATTAGTAGAATAATTAGGAAAAGGCCTTTCTGCAGCATTAACATTGTCAGGAATCACTTGATTTTCATTAATATTTTGGAAAGTACAATGTATGATATCCAGAAAGGAGATCAGAAATGCGATTAGAGATCTACCACTGGGAAATCAGCAGGCCTAGATGGTTATAAGGCTGTCTTATTTACAGGGAAAGGTGACCCTGCTAACAACCAGTTTGTGAGGGTGGAACTGAGAATTGAAATAGAAACCACAACTTTTCAAAGGATATTGCACCATGCCATGCAAACCAGACAAGTTGTACTGAACCAAACCATGATGTCCTTTATGGACGGAGAGCACCAGTTTGTTCAGACCCAAGCATTCCAAGGTGAGACCACAAACTGACTGAATGGTGGTGACTCATCAGGGACTGTCTAGAGAGAGACCACTGACCGCTCTAGCAATTCCCTAGTTTACGAACTATGAACAGTCCTGCCTAGACCATTCTGTTTCTGACTCCAGGCTCCCAAACCCTGTAGGAGTTTCCTCCTAACTCCCCACTTTGGATACGTCCATTCCCCCGTGGTGTGCAGTCTTCTTACTGCCAGTGGTAAGCCTGCCTATGCTGAGCACAGGTGTGTTCCAGGTGACCCTTGGCTATTGAGAATTGGCAAAAGGTCATTTCTATTTTATTTAAACGATTCCAGATCACATACCATCTTTCTTTTGAAAGTGGAAATTAAATAGGTTGAAAGAGGTTAGAATATACGAAAGAATTTTCTTCTGTTAACTAGCCCCATGAAGGAATTTAGAAAGGATATACTTTTTCATTTCAGTTTTCTGAAACAATAAACAAGTACATGTGATAGCAAAAATACTGAATTACCACCATGTATTGGGAATGTTCCAAGATTTCGCAGAAATGACATTTAAGTGAGAATAATTATACCATGAATATCTTCTATCTCAGGGCCACTATTTTCCAAATTCAGAACTCTTGGAATCAGTTAATATGCATTAGATAATTATAGGGATACAGAATTTCACCTTTTAGAATATATCCTGTGCTTTGTGAAACCTAGTTATTTGAAACTACATGTCTTTCCCCTTTATCACAACCTTTTGTATTTAGGAGACTTATCCCCTGGTATCCAATTTGTTCTAAGGAATGCCAGCTGACTGCTTTAGGTGGCATCCCAAGTAGGTAGAATGCTTGCTTGGTGAGCAAAGCGACGTGGCGGGCAGTTCTAGCTCGTGTAGTGAAGCAGTGTGCATTTCTGTGAAGCTCCTTTGGGACCAAGGCTGAGTTACTAGCAGGTGGGTTGCACAGAGCAGCAAATAAGGACACAGCTCTGTGGAGTGCATAGCTCCTTAAATCCATGTTGAGAGTAAAGCTCAGTCCCCCAGAATGTTATTGTTTC
The DNA here is from genome assembly GCF_964194185.1 of Rhinolophus hipposideros. Lineage (NCBI taxonomy): Eukaryota > Metazoa > Chordata > Mammalia > Chiroptera > Rhinolophidae > Rhinolophus > Rhinolophus hipposideros. Next base: position 32,259,669 of record NC_138053.1, read on the forward strand.
ATAGAGAAGCAATATAAAGCTGTGTGAATAGTATAGTCCTTATAACAGGCTTTTTAGGTCAGTGCCTCTCAATCCTGGCTGCACAGTAGAAATACCTGGGGAGCTTTAAAAACTCCTGATGGCCACATCACACCCTACACCAATGAAGGCAGAATCTCTGAGGTTGGGACCCAGGCATCAGTATATATTTTTAAAGCTCCCTAGGTGATTACAATGTGTGGTCACAATTGAGAACCACTGCTTTAGGAGTAATCTGAGTTACCTATACTAGTGAGCCACTTAGAAAAATGATATAATATTCCAGAATGGGTAAAACAGACAAAGCATCCCAAAAGAAATAGATAAGCAACATCTCTTAGAATTTTTTGTTAAGAAAGCTATTTCTGAATAGCGGTGCTAACAGTTATACTAACACATTGGAAGCGATCCTGGTAGCCAAGTTTATAGGGAATGCCCTGCCAGTTCTGCATTTGCCTTTGTTTTTCTGCCAGAAATACTTGGTTAATTTTGAGATTGAAATTTTGTGATATTTCTAACGTGTGAAATATCTACATTGATTAAGCATGTTGAATAATCAGCATGTATTAAAGAACAGAATTTCTGATTTATATGAGAGGATTTTCAACTCTCTTTTCGTGGTTATCACTGGGTTATTTTTCATTACAGCTTGTGTTAAGTCTTTAACCAACCAATAATTTAGTGATATTTATAGGTATCTATTTGGCTTATAGCTTGGGTTTTTGTGTTAGACCTGTTTGAATTCTGGCTAGCTGTGTGTCCTTCATAAATAGATACTTCTTTTTTCTCATTTCCTTCATATCTGTGACATTAGGATGACATGTGTGCCTAATTCATAGAGTATAGGAATAAATGACAAAGTACATGAGAAGTGCTTTGCAGAGTGTCTGACAAAGAAGTACTAACTAATAGCTATTATTATTTAATTTTAGTATTGTTATACACATGGGCATAATCACAAATAACTAGAGGCTCTCATATCCACGAGTATATATCAAATAAAGAAATGAATGTTTATTACTTATTTTGAATAACTAGAATATGTCAAACTTTGGGCCAGGAGGCTTATATAGATTTCTCATTTCATCCTCTTTGTGCAAAGTAGATCTTATCATCCCAGTTGTATAAATGGGAACACTGATGGTAAGGGAGATTAACAATGCATACTAATTTTATTCCAGTGAGTGCTTTTATTGATATTTAGTAGCAATCACCTTAATAATGAATCCCCACAAACCCTTGCTCTCATATTAATTTAAACTGTGTAAAACATTCAGTATTGTGTGGAATATTTCTATGGTTCTCTTTGTGATTATTTAACCTTGGAGCCTGAGACAAGAAAAGTCCAGCAAGTGTGGGAATATCTCCATGGGTAGCATTAACATTTTTGTTTGTTTGTTTGTTTTTTTTGGTTTGTTTGGTTGGTTTGGTCTGGGTTTTTTCCTTTGGAAAATAGAAGAGATAGTGATGTGAAGATGTTCAGAATTCAGAAAAGGCCTGCATAACACAAGATAACCCTGTATTTTCCAGAATGACCTAATCAAATAGATGGATTTCTAATCTTTAAACTTTTTTCCTACAAAAAGTAATCCAAATGAACCAGTGATAATTAGACCTAACTTGCTCCTTTTACTATGTATTAAAGGAGCAAGGGGAAATAACAGTCCCTTTGTACCCTGACTCCTTTTCCCTCTTCTACTGTTTACCCTGGAGGAAAAGATCCATTGCAAGCAGACTTACTTTAATTAACAGGAGCTGGGAACGCGAGTATATGTAGGGGAAACATTACCTGAGTCTAAAGGTGGGATGGGTATGGACAATATTTACTTGATATAATGATGCTATGAGGACCTACGTATGTGCTAGTAAATTTTTCTCTGTAAAAACAAGATAAACCATTAAGGCCAGTGAAGACTAGTTTTTGCCCAAAAGGCTTATAAACATTGTATTTATCACTATACCATCTATCGTGAGGAAAAATATCTAGATAATGAAATTCACTCCCTTATGACCAGAACTGTGAGTACTTTCTGCCATTTTTGTCTTTTTGTTTTGTCCACAACACCTAAAATAAGGAGGCTCTATCCTTCATTATTGTTTGATGTCAAGAGTTCTTAATTTAGTTGAAACTTGGCCTCCCAAAATTCTTCAGTGAGTCCATATCTTAATCTGAGATCTTCTAGAAAGCAGAGCCTAAGAAAAAGGATTTGTGAGCAGTGGTTGTTTGGGAGGCAGACCCGACAGCAGCAGTGAGGGAGGGTCAAACATGGAGGCAGGAGAAGCCAAGACAACGGTAAGTTACTAAGATGGTCACTGCTGTAGGTAACAGGGCTCCATCCTTCTGAGGAGGGTGTAGAATACCTCAGAACTGTCTACCTGAGGGTGCACAGGAGGAAGCATTTGCCTTTAGCTCTCATCTGCCATTGACTGAAAGTTACCCCATGTTATTGCTCCCCAACTGCCTTTGTGTGCATGATGAATGGGATCCTACCGGCCTCTCAGGGCACAGATTTGGAAAGGCCCTGGGCAGTCACTTAAGGCAAGACACTGTTAGTACAAAGAGAGACAAAGCAAGCCCTCAAATGATTGTCATTAGCAAGGCTGGAATCAGAGGTGAGGGCCAAGGAAAGTGAGGTTGGGCATCCTGGGTTAGGCAAACTGAAACCTTTTTCTGACAGACCAAAGTGGACTTGAATCTGGACTCCATCATTTGCTCTGTGAGTCATTTTGGACCAGTTAATTATCATGTTTATGTCTTAGTTATAAAATGGACATAGTATGTGTTTCATAGCAAGGATCTGATAATTAATACTATCATAGGAAAAGTATTTGGTGCAAATTGCCTTGAAGATACTATTGGGTTGCAACCCTGGCCAGCAGCTTCCTGGGTATAATCTGAAACTGGCCCCTATACTCAGGGGCAGGGAGAAACCAAAGAAAAAGGCAGATCCTTCTAGATTAGTAGATGGCAGATTTAATAAGCAAAGGAATGGGAACTTACTTGAGTGCCTAAGACAAGTAGATTTCTGCATACACCTGCCAAATCTCATAAATGTATATAGAGACCTTACCTGGGGTTAGTCACGTACACAGGAGGCCTTAACAAGGTTTAGTCACATACCCAGTCCAGACAGTCTCATCCCCACATTTCCATCTCAAGGCTGTGTCCTGGGGCAGCTACTAGTGCAGAGAAGTCAAGGCAGGACATATTCCAAACACAAGGAAGGAAGTTGGGAGCCTCCAGTTGCCCGGGTCTACTTTGTGGGTCAAACCAGCCATCATCAAGGTCTTCTTGATGACCTTCCCCAAAAGATACAAAGTCATATAGAAGAGGGGGTTTGCAATCACATAACTTTAAAAAGACTGATCAAAATTATTTCTGTTGAACCAAAATCAATCTTTGCATTGAACAGGACAAGCATTATATTGATTTCATAAGTAAGGACCTTGAGACACAGACAGATTACATGATTTAACAATAATCTCTTACTTGGTAAGGGACAATGCTAGTTCTTGGCCTTTTCTAAATGTTTAATCTCATCTTTAATATTTAGCAAATATTAAAACTACTAAATTGGCCTGCGATTTGCAAGTTACATTTACTTACAAATATAATTTGTGAACCAATGTTTAATTGCAGTGGACTAATATCTGTTTACTAAACTTTGTCAACTGAACTTAGCTTATTCTCTACCATTGACTGTACTGTTGAAAATTGGGCACGGCCTCATCCAGTCATTTCTCGTGTCAGAGCTGACTATGGAAGGGCCAGTGAAATGACCTCCACTGACTTCTAACTCTTACTTAAATTATTGATTCCTGTAGTCTTCCTTAAATAAAGTTCTTAGGAAACAATTTAGTTGTCAGATGAGTTAGATTAAGTATGTACATTTGGATGTTAATTTTTTAAATACCTAAGTAACTGAAAGATTATACAAGATAACTATAATTCAAAGAGCCAGACAGAGTTGGATAAACTTCATTAATGCAAAATCCACCATGTAACAGTAATGTTGTTAGTGACCACAATCATTTAACAAAGATTATTCTTTTCATTTGTTTATTTAGCAAAAAGTATATTGCAGTTCTGTACAGCTTTAAAGTAACATCATTATTCTCTTTTAAACATTTGTGTAATGTTTATTACATGTCCTGCACTGCTCTAAGACTCTTACATATACTAACCAACTTAATCCTCTTCATAGGCTTATATGATAGGAACAATTATTATACCCCTTTTATAGAAGAAACTGAGGCACAAAGAAATTAAGTGACTTGTCCAGGGTGATATAGTTAGGAAGTGGCAAAACCTTGTTGCAAACCCTTGTGATAGGGCTCTCTAAAGTCTATTCTCTTAATCTCCTTGACTATTTCTCACATGGTTTCTGCAAAGAAAAATTAGAATTCCTAATAAGTTTACTAAGCACAGATAATTCTAATTAGGGATAGGGATTAATGTTTGTTGCATTCTCCCAAGTCTCTTGAAAGTAAACATAGATAGCAAAACTTTCTATTAAAATGTTTAATAGGATATGTGAAATGGACTATGACAGATAAAATGTGAAGAGATTCCTGTGTTTCTTTTATTTTGTCTATTCAGTTGTCTTGATTTCAGAAGAAAATAAAATTTATAGGAAAATAATTGATAATCCTAATGGTTAGTGCTGGTTTAGGACTTGAGTCTTTCTATCCAGGACTTCTTTTTCTTTTTCTTTCTCCATCTCTTGGTTCTGCTTTCTTCCATACTGCCAGACTTTCTATACGTGGCGTTAATGTTGACCCAGAAAACACCTGTTGCATAATCTTTAGAGCTCCCACTCTCAGAAGAAAAGCTCCTTTCATTCAGAGTTCATATTAATTGCCAGAAATGAACTGATTGGCTCTGCTTAGATCAAGGGTCAGTTTCTGGAGTAATCATTAATTCCAAAGACATATGGTGCTTAATTGGCCAACCTGGGTGGGGATTGACACATTGGTAGAATCACATCAAATACATGAAGAGCAAATTCCCAAAAGAAAAACAGGATTCAGTTACCATATGAGGAAAAGCAATCTGTGTCACATGGTACTCATGGTTGCTTGAAATTCCAAAATCCCTTCAAGATACTTCATGACAATGGCAATCATAACAGATGTTCATGGACCATGTTTTCTTATTTTCCCAGAGAGTAAGATAGTGTAGATGGACTATAGAGACCCTGTTTTTATTTATCATTATTAAAGGGACAAAATAACAACACAGTTTTTATTATTTATGATGGGTCCTAAATTGCTTTTGGTGGTCAATAAAAGTAAACTAATTTAAAGTTAAAATATTAGAATATAAACTATTTGCAGCATATATAATACTGTATGTAAAACATGTCTAATGATGTGTGACCTCACTCCTTTTCTTGATCACTTTCACTATTTCTTTATACTCACTTTTATTACAGCCATGGAATATTGGCAATTTCCTGGATGTGTTCTCCTTTTATACTGTGGTATGCTTTTACATGAGTATGTGCTCCTCTCTCTTCCTGCAATGTTACTTCTTGTCTGCCACATATACTCTTGGTGCTAAGGAAATCTACCCAGTCCACAGCCCTTACAGACTTGCACTGACCTTACTCTTATTCCTATTCCCGCCCCCTCTGCTCCAGCAATAGCTTTTTTTTTGATACATTTTTTTCATTAGTTTCAGGTGCATAAAACAATCTACAGTTAGACATTTATCATTTATGTCTCTCACACAGTGTCAATCCTCCTCCCCCAATCCGCTATCCCTCTAACATCGCACACAGCCATTACATTTCCACTGTCTCTATTCCTAATGCTGTACTCCGCTTCTTATAAATATATATATAAATAATATATTATATATATTATATATATAAATAATATATATAAATAATATATATAAATAAATTGTAGTTGACCTTCATTATAGTTCAGCGTCAGCTTCAGGTGTACAGTGCAGTGATCAGGCATCTACATTTTCCCTGAGGTGGTCTCCCTAACGAGACAAGTGTTCATCAGATACCCTACAGAATCTTTACAACGTTATTGATTACATTCCCCAAATTGACTTTCGTATCCCCATGGCTTTCAGCAATAGCTTTTTAGACTAGGAAGATGCATGTCCTACTAATACAGCAATCTTGTAGTACTATTATCCTTACATTACATTTGAGGAAATCAAGGCCCTGAAATATTGCATAGAGCTGTTCAATGATGGAGATAAGATACAAGTTCAGGTAGATTAATGTCTAAATCCATGGTTTTATGAGGTCTGTCAACTAAGTTCATGAACGTGTTACAACAATATTGCTACCTTTTTTGATATCAGAGGGATTATTCATTATTTGTACCAACTGGACAAATAGTTAACTAAGTATACTATTTGGAAGTGCTGAAAAGGCTGCATGAAAAAGTTAGACGACCTGAATTTGCCAACCATCCATGGCAAATGCATCACGACAATGCACCAGCTCACACAGCACTGTCTGTGAGGGAGTTTTTAGCCAGTAAACAAATAACTGTATTGGAACACCTTCCCTACTCACCTGATCTGGCCCCCAATGACTTCTTTCTTTACCTGCAGATAAAGGAAATATTGAAAGGAAGACATTTTGATGACATTCAGGACATCAAGGGAAATACAATTACAGCTCTGATGGCCATTCCAGAAAAAGAGTTCTAAAATTGCTCTGAAGGGTGGACTAGGTGTTGGCATCAATGCATAGCTTCCCAAAGGGAGTACTTCGAAGGTGACCATAGTGATATTCAGCAATGAGGTATGTAGCATTTTTTCTAGGATGAGTTCGCAAACTTAATTGTCCGACCTCATAATTACTCTAATGTATTACCTCTCATTCAAAGATTCGTATTAAATGAGTGGATTAATGATTATTGAGAACCAGCTCTAATACTATGCCATGACTGACTGGGAAACCAAAATGGATATTAGTTCACTTAAAGAGAAGACAGAGAAGTCAACCCTTTCACATTTCATGAATGTAATGTGAATTGGTCCAAACCTTTAGAATAATGTGAGCATATTTTTGTAGAGCAAGATACATGTTTTGGGAGAAAATTTTGGTCTACTAGAGCCATAGCATTTGATTTAAACACACACACACACACACACACACACACACACACACAAAATCACCTTTTTAGTATGTCCTGTTAATTCATTATATACATTTAATATTTAATTGTTTCCTTGAGGCAAGATTCAAATGTATGGTAACCTACATGCATTTTTATTTTCTTTTACAAAGTGTCACTTAATGTTTGTCCTTTGATATTTCAGGAGCAATACTTTCTGACAGTACTGCTGAAATCAGTGTCTGCTTTGGATGGAAATTCAGCTTTTTTTTAATGAGGTGTGACATAATGCTATCTGAAACCTGGTACTATGTGGTTACTTTTGCCTGATTAACACTGACTTTCAAAACAAACACTTGAAATGGGTTGGGTAATAATAGATTTTAAGGAATGGAAATAAAGAAGAGATGATGGGTTAATGCAAAAACAAAATGAAAACAAAAACCCTTAAAACTAATCAGATAGTCTCTGTAGAAGCAGAATTTCTGTCCAAAAGTTAATAAGCTTTAGACCCCAAATAGCAGAAGAGTAACTGTATTCCATATCCAGGAAAACCTTTTCCTATGCTCATTTAGCAACTATCTTATGAAATTCCAAATTTAATCTCCTCATTGAAAGGATCATTATTCTTCCTAATTTGTTGGCTTCTCCCTAGATAATGCTAGATGTTCCTATTTTTATCTGAACTCTGCCAATTACCTGATGAATCTTTCACTGTCATTTAAATGTATTATTCACTACCAAGAACTTCATTGCTTTTCCTTTATTCTTTAAATAAATTGCTCTCTATTTTTGACTCTTCATATTATATATTTTGAGATAAATTGAAAATCAGTAGTCAGAGAAGAATAATTTTATTTTACCTTAAAATTAGGTCTTTCTTCATCATTCTCTTAATATCACATCTTTAGAATCACACTTCTAAACCCTTTACTTGTTAAAACTCCTCAACATTTAAGGTCTCTTCAATCTGCTCACTTCACATTGATATACAGAAATGAGAGAGACACATGAAGAACTGTTTCCCAACACTCAGGGCTCTTTTCCCATTTAAGTTCTCCAATGAATGCCTCATTATTTTAGCAAATTCACTTAGTCTTTCGCAATTCTGCCTCTCACCTTCTTCTACTGGCTTTGGACTCCTGGACCGATCCTAAATCCTGCCTTGTCGTACCATCATCCGTCTCAAGAGTGAGAGACGTAGCCTGGGTTCTATTGATCTGCACATGAATAAGAATGCATATTGTAGAAAACTGACAAGGTGAGAGAGTAAATTACCTTTTTTTCCATTCACAGAAGAATACTGAACCCAATGCATGGGTTCATGTATGATGCTCCCTGGGTGTCCAAGTTAAATAACTTGAACGAGGAGTTCCTGCCTGTAGAAAAAAAATAGCACCTTACATACACTGAGTTCCAACTTTTTGTGTTATGTGCTACACGAGGTACTTAGCCTGTGGATTTCTAGTTGGTCCTAATTGTGAGCACCATTCTCATCATTTACTGAGCATCCACAGTGTATTTGCATTGTAGTAGGTTCTAATACACTTAATTTTAGTTCATGCCCACTACTAACTACAAAGTAGTTAGGCATTCTTCTGCACGTTTTACAGATAAGGAAACTGTGCTTCAGAGATGTTAAGTACTTACAGTAGCACAGTAGGAATTGTGACTGACAGGATAATGCTCTGACAGTCTAGGACAAAATTATAAACATAAAAAGACTGACAAGAAAAAAAGGAAGAAATTCAATAAACAATAGAAGTTTCTATTTACATTTCTGTAGTCAAAGAGCTTTAGTGCCTTACTGAGCACACTAGTGACCAGTAGTATCTCAATTATGAAAGTAACAGAATAATGAGATAGATTTGCTCTATATACAACCTACTACACTTGGAACAACACTGGTTACCCAGTTCAGGTTCAGAATGTTTTATCCCCTCCCTCCCTACCACAAACCCCTTATCTCTCCAAACATAGACATGGCCTGAAATGCCATGAGAAGAACAGGTGAAGTGTATAGCCCATTATGTGGCTCATACTGTTACTGTACATTTTGTCCCATTATTTCAGACAAATAGGTCTTTACTGGAACTCTAAGAATTGATTTCTATCCCCAAAATTGTATAGCCTGTTGAATTAATATTGAAATGTAACAGACTGTGGCTAACTCTACTGTCCTTGAGACTGTGGAAAATGGAGTTTCCTGGAGCTCATAAGGTTAATAGTACTAGTAGTAGCATGATTTCCCCAGAGAGGCTATTTCGCTATGGAAGACATTAGATTTAGGGCACAGTTCCAAATAAGATTCTGGATTCTTTCTACCAACAGTCTCTTATAAGTTTGTGAATCAAACAAAAGACAGATTCAGAAGTTAATGGAAACATGAATCTGAAGATCACAATTCCAAATGCCAGCTTGTCTTTTATTATGCAGAAAAAGAAAATATTCTAAATGGGAACTTAGTTTGATTTACTCCTCAAATGCGTAAGTCTAAAGATTATTGACACTTTAAATGGATCCTTTCTGAAGTAGTTTATAAAAATTTTTTGGGGAGATTTTCAAGAAAAATCAATAAATTCGAGCTAATACAAATGTAAGCAAAATGGTCATTATTTGAGGGGAGAAAAAGTGGTAAAGAGCTAATCCATTTCTTTTCTTGAGAGCAAAAGAGGAAAAAACACCTTCCTGGATTTGTAATAAAATCAATTCAGAGATTCATATTTCCCAAAGACAATAATTGCACCTTTTCTTTATTTCTGCTCTTGAGACAATAGGACAAATAAAATTTTAGAACAAGAACTGGAAAAGAAAGATTCTGATTTGTCTCCATGATTTCCTTCCTGACAGTTTCTTTCTGGTGCCAGTAGAGAAGAGCAACAAAAGAAAGACTTTTAGAAAACTGTAGAAAAGTAGAAAAACTGTAGGACCTAAAAATTATTATGAAAGTACAGCACTCGACAAACAGAGAAAACTAAACAAAATTGCATCATTTTCCTTCTAGTTATATTTCTATGAGTTAAATAAATATTAAATACATAGTATTATACATTTAGAACAAATAATCTTTGAGATCATCAGTAATTTCCTTTATTCTCACCTAAGATTCCTTTTTCCATTCTAATTTCTTTTCTGATATGCAACTTCAAAGCAAAATGTTGTATGCATGCATGTATTTGCACTTACAGCATATGTAAGAGGTTACAGGATGGTGCCTAAGAATATGGGCTTTAGAGACAACTTTGATGTGAATCTGGCTGTACCTATTGGTAAGTCTGTCAGCTTGAACAAATGATGTTACATCTCTTTGTTCACATGTTCTCATGTGTAAAATGCTAGATTAATAATAACAGCTACTTCACGGTGTTGTTTTACGAATAAAATGAGTTAATGTGGTGGCCTAACCCCGGTACATGAACACTTTAAAGAGCAGGGACAGTTTTAAGGGAATCACTTTTCAGATCCTGAACCACCCCCCCCCCCCCCCCCCCCCGAGTACTCTGCCTGAGAACCTGTGGCTGGAGGAGGGCCATATCAGAGGTGCCATTCCTGTTTCTTTTCTTTGTTTTCACTACTGTTCTTTTCTTTTACTGTTCTTTTCTTACATTTTAAAACAGGGTATACCTTTTACTCATTCAGTATCTTACTGTGCTGCTTTCACTTAATATGTAAATCCTCCAATGCCAAATAAAGTGACTATATGACGTAATATTGTCATGTTGAGATAGTGATGACACTAAGGAGTAAAATTATGTTTTTTTGCAAGTATGCAAGTCTGGTGATTTCCAGTTCTTTGCTTTCAAAAATTGAAGGAAGAGGACCTAATTGAGTTTTCAGCTGATAGGTCATTAGAAATAATTAGGGGTGATAAGAACAGAGGTTTCTTCCACTCCTATCTACTGCTGGGTGTGAATAAGTTTCTTAGCTTGTCATGTGTCCCTGGTCACAATTAAAAAAATATTTTAAATATATAGATACTATAATATTTTTTAATTGTGACCAGGGACACATGACAAACCAATGATATATGGTATAAATGTATATCTATATCTATAATATCTATCTCTATCTCTCTCTATATATAGAAATATATATATATAGAGAGAGATTTTTTCCCTCCTATAATATCTATCTCTCTATATATACAGAAATATAGAATATACAGAAATATATGAAATATATGTAGAATATATATATATATTTATATATATACACACATATATATGTGTGTGTGTGTATATATATATATATATATATATATATATATATATATATATATATACTAGTGACTAAGGATAGAGACGTCGGGAAGCATTTGCTTTGGGATGGTTTGGCCAGGGGATTCTGGGACTAGTTATATGTAATGTCCGGCTTTGAGTTTTTCTTTGTTGTCTTTTGATATGCCAAGGACTTCAGTAAAGTATTGGTATGCCATTGACTTCAGTAAAGTATATATATATATATATATATATATATATATATATATATATATATATACTTTACTGAAGTATATATATACTTTACTGAAGTATATATATACTTTACTGAAGTATATATATATATATATATATATATATATATATATATATAGAGAGAGAGAGAGAGAGAGAGAGAGAGAGAGAGAGAAAGATGGAGATTTATATTATAGATAGAGATATGTACCTGTAGATAATATGTATCTATAGATATAAATATACATATCTATATGGAGAGATAGAGATAGATATGGATATAGATAATTGAGGATGATAATTATTGAATTGCTTTATGACCTAGCTTCATCAGGAAGAAGTCACCTCTCTGGCTGTAGTCACAAGCCACCCATATTCAAGGGGAAGACACTTAGATCAGATCTCTTGATGGAAAGCCATCCATGTCACATTGTGATAGAGATTGTTGGGTGGAATGTATTATTGTAACCATCATTGGAAAATGTAAAATAACACATATTTTGAAGGGTAAAATCCTACAATTTTAAAGTTGCAAGCAGTTTTTTTGTTTTTATAAATGGGGAAGCTTGAATTTTCCTTTGAGGTTAGCTATCTCTCTCTCTTTTTTTTTTAGGAAAGAAATTTACACAGTTTAATATGGCTTTGGCTATGGTAAACCAATATCCCATTCTAAAATGAAGGGATATAAGATAGTGAGGAGTAAAATTACTCTGCATTATAACTAAAAGGTATTTTTCTACTTGGAAATAAAGTCACATTTCTGAAGTTTGTTTCCGTTGAGAATGAAAAACTCTCCTTTTTCTCCCTTTCTGGAGACCTGGCTCTGAATTCTGGGCAGGATGATTCTGCTGACGGACACGCATATGTGCAGGAGTTAAACCTGAGATGGCAGAAGACTAGTGACTAAGGGTAGAGACGTCGGGAAGCATTTGCTTTGGGATGATTTGGCCAGGGGATTCTGGGACTAGTTATATGTAATGTCCAGCTTTGAGTTTTTCTTTGTTGTCCTTTGATATGCCAAGGACTTCAGTAAAGTATTGGTTTATGTTACATTACATTGTGTTTTTTTATTTGTTTGTTTTGTTTTGTTTTTCCTTTCTGCAGTTAAGGAATAAGCTTGTGTTAGGATGAAAAACTTGTCCTGATTTGTCCAGGAGTTTCTGGTTTTACTAGTTAAAGTCCCATGTTTCAGCAAACCTCTCAGACCTAGGCCAACTGCGATGGTGGGTCCTTCTAGCTGGAGTCTGTCCTTGAGGTTACTTGTTGGGAGGGAAGGGTAACAGCCTGAGGAAAAGCTGGTTTCAGGTCAGTTAGTGGCAGCTGCCAGAAGAGGTGTGTCGTGTCTTCTTTACTTGAATCAGGCAGCACTTCAGGTATTAATAAAATGCCAAGAAAACGTATCTAAATCTTAGAAATAAGCAGAAGAGATTAGTAGGTGTCCTTTCGGTGTCATGCTAGGCATTGTCTAGCTGGTCCAAAGAGGTATTATCTGATTCTCTAGGAGTGAATACTTTTGTTTGACTTGCTATTTTAATAATGATTGGGATATTTTATATCTTAAATGGTGTTATTTATTAACTTGTAGAAGCTGATTCACATGATTGTTTTCTGTTAGCAATATAAATGAATTTTATTTGATTTTATTTGAGGGATAAATTGATTTTTATCCTGTAAAAAAAGACAAACTCCAGAAATTGCAATTTTATTGCCCTGAAGGATCTTGGTTTTGTATTTAAATTTGCATTCTATTCTACTATCCTTTCTTCAAGCCACAATAAATACTTAGATTTTTTTTTTTCCTAATTCTTTTTCACCCAGCCTCATCATTGTACGGTTTCCCTCATTAATGAGGTAAATAAATATTTGACATTGCTAACTTTTTTGGGGTGAGCGATATTTTTATTTTTGAAGATCATGTTTTGCCATTAGAAATTTGTGGAATGTGCTAATATACCTCAGAAAAACCCTAGAAATTCATGGAGGGAGTGAACCTGGTAAAAGCCTGGGTTTTTGTCCTCACTCCCAGGGTTGGGGAGACAATGAATATGAAGAAATTGGGGGTTCCTAGAGTGAAGAAATCTTTCTGTCCCTCCTTCATCTTCACTGCCAAGCCCCCAGCCCTTTATCCTTTTCTCCTGTCTTCAGAGTTTTACTCAAAAGAGTCCGTCTGTCTTCGTGCACCCAAGCCAAAAAAGACAGGAGCAGGAGTCTGCAGCAAAGAAAGTAAAGGTTTATTTAAGGAGTTGGTGACAAGTCCAGAGACACACGGTAGCTATTGCTCTAAAAACCTGGCTCCCCCATGGACTCTAGTGGCTAGATTATATAAGGGAAAAATCCTTAATTATGGTTACTATGGGAGTTGGGATGTGGGCTCTACTGATTGGTCAGGCCTAAGGCAGGAAGCAGTTAGTCATGGCTCCAGGACCTGATGTCAGTCAGAGCATTGTTCTGTCTCATTCCAAGGGGAGGTGGTCATGGGGCCCTTCTGCTTTCATGAGTCTGCAGCTGAACATAAATGAGGACAAGATGTCATCTTTGTTTGACTAAAACTTTATTCTAGTTTGAGGTTTAGTCATCATATCCTAATCATGGTTCATAGACCTGAAGCTTTATTCTTAAATGACTTTGACTCTGACCAGAACCTAATGTCTTAAGGACTTAATGACTAAAAAGAATGGACATACAGTATATGTACAGGCAGGAGAATCTGGTGAAAGAATGCAAGGGAGTCATAGGCCTCTCAGGCTAAGAAAGCTGGCCTGGATTAAGCAGAATGCATGCTAAAGAAATGACGTTCACGTGCCCCTACATGAGTCCTTTCTCTTAGCCAATGGAGTCTATCAATGCGGTGGCCTCACTCAAACTGAAACTTTTACAACTCAAACCTTTCTCTTACCAAGATGCACCTCTTCTTCAAGCTTGATTATACCACGTTCTGATCCCAGAAAAGTCTCTGCTGCTTTCCTCAGTCTCACCAAAGATGCTTTCCTAGGAAGGAGTTGGAGATGGAATTAGAACCAGAATCAAACTATACACAAACGTATGTGTATATGTGTGTATGGTATATGTTCTCAGGGTCCTGACTGGAAACCAGAAACCAGACACCACTCTACAAGTGGTTTTTTAAAAAGAGAAATTAGTACCAGGAATTGGTTAAGTAGGTGATGGAAAGATTAAGAAGCCAGAGGAGAGGGAGGCACCTCGGAGATTAGCAACTGCAGGAAACTGCTCCAGCCCTTGGGCTGGAGGGAGAGAAGGCAGTGTTTCTGCAGCTCACAGACTGGTATTCAATGGCAGACACTGGAGTCATGGGGAAGATGCAGCTGTTGGCAGAGAACCTCCCAAGGAAGTAAGAAGAGAGAAATACCCTGGTTTCTTCTTTCTTCTCACCTTCCCACTGACCAAACCTGTCAGGGGATAGTTGATGACAAAGCCTGGAAACAGTCTGCAGGGCTAACCCTTTTGAGAGCCGAAGGGAACAGCAGAAAGGGGAAGAAGGAGAGTGAGAGGAAAGGGGACAACACTGGTGCATTATTTAGTGGAACACATACTAGTTCAATACATGTTCATTTGTTTCTTCCAGTTTTCAGTTTCACTGACCTTTAGGCTCTTTATCTTACTACTAGGAGGTGTAAAGAAAAGTACTTTTATAATATGCTCCAGGACCTTGACACAGGTCAAAAACTTTCTAAGAATATAAAGGGCTGTTCTGCCTTGAATTTCTTGAAATGACCTGTTTAAATTGTCACTCTCTCAACTCCTGCATGTCCTTCAATACTTTTCCCCAGTATCTCTCTCTTGGGCTTTGCCTCCCAAAGATCTTCTTTCTGTATTTATGACTCATTTCTAAACCCTAAAGAAACAGAGACCTTTTACCACTGATTCCACTTCCTCTAATTCTACTGCTGTCCTGTTTTACACATACACATGCAAAATACTGGGTTTTGTGGCAATATGAATTACATCCCCTTTTTGCCTTTTAGTTCTGAATACATTTAAAAAGAAGATACAGAAGTGAAGTAAGGAGCAAATATCAGCTGTACTGCTGGAAAACCTGGATTGAAGAGCCCAACTGGGACTCCTTTCCCTACTTTCACCAATTTGATAAATCAATCCTTCTTCTTGGGGGGTATTCAAATAATGACTTGGAGGGAGTGACCAGAACTAATCCCCAATGTTCCTTTTGGGAGAATATAGGAGAATACCTCTCTGTAGAAATGAGAGAAGAAGGATAATAGATGTTCTCTTCAGTCAAATTACTTCCTACCTAAAATGTCAGTCAATCTGCTAAAACCGAATGGTGGGCCAGTTTAGCCCCATTGGTCATCAATTTGTATCTAATAAATCCCTGTCTTAAAAATGTGCAAATCAGGTATTCTTGATTAAAACTTTTAATATCCTGATTAAAAGAGTTTAAAATTTTTCTTTAAAAATATTTTTGCTTTAAAACTCAGTTTTACAAATATGATGCACTGTTATAAACGTTAACAACCATCTAAACAAAAATACACTGTTGAACACAATATAATCCGTAACTCCAATTCAGCACTCAGAGTACTGGAAGTATGATGAAGAACTTTAAATGATTTTTGTTGTTGAAGATATTTTCCTGAAAAAAAAGGTATGTAACAAATGTCACAGCATGTGAGGTCTATTTTATATGTCTAAATCCATTTCTTTTAGATTTAATATAAAGGTGAAAGTATTTGCCCACTAGATGGCGGCAAATTAAATCTTTTAAACTATCAGATAAAGTAGATGGGAAAGGACTTTCCTGCTGGCAGTTAAATTGTCAGAGTAACTACAAGTGTAGACAGAAACCATGATTTGCAAAATGCACTGGCAAATCAGATAAACTATATCAACTAAATGGTGATCACAGACTATCTGTATTTGGTCTCCTAAAGTCAAACTCTTTTAACACCAATTCCTTTGGACCGCTGTGTTCTAAGATAATACCACAGACAAGTTGATCCAACAGTAACTGCCCACGGTCTAATGAGTTCTGAAAATACAATCACTGACTGTGACAGAGACCGGCCTAACTTACAGATTCTGACCAATATTTGCCAAAACCACCCCATGACTAACCCTAGCACCCCAAACCCTTTCAGTAACCTTTCCTACCTCCCTCCTTGGGTATTCATGCTCTCTTGCTGCAGTTAGATTTGTAGAGGTGCTCCTAGTGGATGTGGAGGTGCTCCTAAA
This sequence comes from Rhinolophus hipposideros, assembly GCF_964194185.1. Taxonomy (NCBI): domain Eukaryota; kingdom Metazoa; phylum Chordata; class Mammalia; order Chiroptera; family Rhinolophidae; genus Rhinolophus; species Rhinolophus hipposideros. The sequence goes on from NC_138053.1 coordinate 32,276,438, forward strand.
GCTGGATGTGCTTTAATACATCAATGAGATATGCTATTTTCAAACTTATTAAGGAATTATTTTCAAAATTTCGTATAATATTGAAATAGATTTATTTCAGGTAATATAAGTCAAGTGTTATCAACAGGACAATAACAAACCATCAAATATACATACTGACAAAGACACTCTCCTTGACCAAACTTTAGACAAATCCTTCTGATCCCTCTTTTCAACTAGTGGGAACCATTCTTAGCAAAGAATCATGCTAAGTCATCATCATCCCCCACCCTGGGTATCTGATCACCTTTGATTTGTAAGTCCCTGGCCTGTCCTTAGCAAGCATCCTGTTAACAAGAATCTGCCTACTTTTCATGTCCCCTCCTGGTTATTTTCCATCCATTGACACCCTTAATCTGCCCTTTGGCCATGAATACCCATTTGTCTCTGTTGTGTTTAGAGTTAAGGACAATTTCTCACTCCTATTGCAATAGTCTTAAATAAAGTTTTTCTTATCATTTTAATAATTGTGAGAATAATTTCTCTTTAATAATAGATGTGTTTTTTTAAATTTTGTACTTGTTTTCAAAACTTTAACATGTAATCTAACAATCATTCTGAATGGCTTTAAATGTGAAGTTAATTTTAAAGTGCCTTATCTCTAACAGGAATACATTTCTACAGGTCTTCTTCACCATCTGTCTTTTCAATCAGCTGTATATTACTTCATATATTGATGACCTAAATGATCTTCTATTGTCTTCAACTCCAATACACTCAGTCATCTTGCACACTGAATTCTTAAGCTTCACTGGTTAACTAGTAAAATTTACTTTATGTTTATTTCAACAACAGTCTTTAGTTGAAAGACTTCAGTTCTCTCAGATACTTTTGGGCGACCCTTATTTCTGCCAAGATGTCAATTAGAGAGTCATTCCTGGATATCTACATATTATTTATCTTTTATTCCAGCTCCTTCCCTGTCAGCATAGTTTGTCGTCTATAAAGCTACTTCAGGAAGGTTTAAAACTTGTTACAGCTTTTAGCTTTCTTTTGTGTGTCATAAGCCTTACCTCTATTGTACCTCACAGCAAACATAGATTTAGGCAGTTATGCTCTTGCAAATGTTATTAATTATTTGATTCTATCAATTCGTTAAGGATAATCTCAAGTGTTGCCTTCTCTCCATAACCTTCTGTGAGAACATCTGCTAATATTTTCCCCCTCAATTGAGTCAACATCTACCCATTGGTTGAGGGTCTAACTTGTAGAGGGCTATGCATAATAGGTACTTTTTAATATATAAGTTTATGATTCTAATAATTTAATAATTATCATTGAATATTTACTATATGCCAGGAACAGTGCTAGACACTTTTAGTATATTACTTCTAATCCGCACAATAATCTTTCAAGTAGTTTATTATCATCCTGATTTTACAAATGAAGAACTAAGGGTCAGAATGTGTAGAAGACTCACCCCAAATCACATAATAATTAAGCAGAAGAGTTGGATACAAAGTCTATGTTTTATTCACTATACATCATATTTCCTTCATGCACCTTCTCTTTGTTTTTCTCTGGGTTTTAAAATTATTTAGCATTTCATTTATCCAGTGGTTAGACTTATAATCTTAAGAAACTAAAGAGACTCATGGAAAGCCAAAAAATCAAGTAAAATAAAACATTTGTAATCATTGACAAAAGTAGTACTTACAGCACCCACATTTTAAATATTTTTCGTAGTAGATTGCAGTACTTTTCAGCACAAAACCTGCAGATCTTGTTTTTTGTGTAGAATATGTAATAAGTTTGACTACATAATTATGGGAGATGGTATATTCGAAACTGTAGCAAAAATAACTACTCTCAGGAAGCAAGAATCATTTATCTGGGCAGTTAAACAAACAAGGACCATTTGCTAAAGGCTCACAGTTCTATATTCCTTAATGGTTGAGGTCATTCCCATGTTAAACTACATTAAGTTGTACTATCATGTTGTTTATTTGTTTTATTGACTCCTTTGTTAAAAAGAGTTACATGAATTACCCTCACTAGGTTACTTTAATGAGTAGTTCATCCTATATACATATTTAGATGTTTTTGCTGAAATTGATATTATGTGGAGACTATTTAACAGCACCTCATAAACATTTATTGTTTAATTCAAGGTGGTCGCTTGAAATAGTGTAAGCTCTTTGAATCTTTAAAAGTGTAAATATTAAAACCATTTTGCATGTTTTCTGAAGTTAACAAATGCCTGTTATATAAATTTTCAATATAGGCATTGGAATATAGCTACCAACTAAAGTACTCCCTGGTAAATTTAGCAATCTAAGAGTTCGGTTTTTTTTTTCAAATTCAGCATTGCCCAAATTAGCATGTGTTTTATAACTCTAATCTATAATTTCTATGAAAGGCTGCTTTAAACCAGAGATCTGTCTTTCCAGAAAATACATATGAAGATGCTTGGTTTAGTATTGTCAGAGCAAAAATTGGAAACAAGCCAATACCATCAATATGGAAGTGGTTAAATAAATTGTGGTTAATTCATGTGATGGAATTCAACATAGACATTTTATCTTCATATAAAGATAGCAAACATGGATTGGTAAATGTGATGTTAAGTAAGGTTAAATGTGCAAGGCAGAAAAAGATCCGCTATTTCTTCTTAAATATTTAGACTACAATTCTTGTAGCTAGATGGTGGTGCCCTCTATTGTGTAACAAAAACCCTGTGGTTAGACGTTTCTCCCATCTTTTTAATGCTAAGATTTAAAAAGAGACAACTAAGTCATTGATCTTGGCTTTAAAAAACAAACTTATTATAAAAATGGAAAAAAAACCCCCACCATTTTATAGTAAAATATAAAAGATATTGAACACTAAGGCATCAGTTAAGTAATTACTAACTAAAAGACTTGTTATTAATTCTGTGATTTAACAAATTCTAATCCCCAAATAACTTACATGCTTAACTTTCTTAGAACTGAAAAGGAACCTCTGTAATTAATTGCATTCTCCTTTGTGGGAACCACCAACTACATGTGGCTATTGAGCACTTGAAATGTGAACAGTCCAAATTCAGATGCAGGGTGAGTGTAAAATGCACTTTAAATACTGAAGACTAAATAGGAATAAAATAATGTAAAATAGCTCATTAAAAAATAATGATTTTAAAACATTGATTACATGTTGAAATGATAATATTTTGGACATATAAGGTTAAATAAAATACAGTATTAAATTACTTTTACCTGTTTCCTATTATTTTTATAGTGGGTACTAGAAATTTTTAAATTATTTATTTGCTGACTTTTTATTTCTACTGGACAATACTGCTCCATAACTTATTTCTTAGAGACTTAAAAACTTCAAAGGTTTTATTTCTGGCTCAAACTAAAAGATTCATGAAGAACCACTTATTACTTCTTTTTTGACTCCCTTTTGGACTTTGAAAAATGATGTAATCAGAAGAACAACCATAAAAAAGCCAAATTTACATGGACAAAACTTCCCCTGGGGGATCTGCGTCTTTCCCTGGGGATGTTGTTATGTTAGTAAACAACACTACAGGTATGGCTGTCCTGACCTTCGGGAGCTCATGCTCTCTTACTAGTGCAAAGGGCATTATTATTTTATGACTGTCACCTGCTACTTCCTGCAGTGATTTCTAGACTTTCATTTTTAAGGGGATAATTTTTTCCTCCATGTATATTTTAAAAATCATTGGGTATTTAAAATATGACTACATAGCCATTAGTTGTCTCCTTGCATAAAGAATTACTCAAATAATCATGGAAGGAAGACACAGGTCAATAAGGAACAAATCAGAATCAGAAGAAGGGAGACAATCTCTCCATTTTCTTCATAAGGCACTAGTATTACCTAAGTAAGTCATGCAGTTCAGAATCTAGAAATATGCAGATATTAAAGGATAAAATGTTATAGCTTAAAGTTTAATATTTCTAGCTAAAATTAGTTCTTATAAAATCTACTGTTCATAGAACATTCTTTGTTCTCTGTATAGTTTTCCCAGGGTAAACCAACCCAAAGATATTTCTCTGGTTTTATCCTCACCTCAGTAACATGCTCAAATGTGCTAAAACTTTCCCTATTACTAATAGTTTCCATAGGTGGGTAACTATAGGGAGTGGGGCAGATCAGGAGAAGAGCAACTGCCCTGAAGAACAAAGAGGCTTAGCATTTTAATAGCATGTACAAGATTTAGGGGTGGTTTTCTTTGTATATTTTGGATATTAGCCCCTTATCAGAGGAACTGTTTGCGAAAATCTTCTCCCATTCAGTTGGTTGCCTCATTATTTTGTCAATAGTTTCTTTTGCTGTGCAGAAGCTTTTCAGTTTCATATAATCCCATTTGTTTATTTTAGTTTTTACTTCCATTGCCTTTGTAGTCAAATTCATAAAATGCTCTTTGAACCCAAGATCCATAAGTTTAGTACCTATGTTTTCTTCAATGCAGTTTATTGTGTCAGGTCTTATGCTTAAGTCTTTGATCCATTTTGAATTAATTTTGGTACATGGTGACAGATAGCAGTCCAGTTTCATTCTTTTGCACGTAGGGGTGGTTTTATAGGTATTCCCAAGACAGGTTTTCACTGACTACTCCTTCCCATCAGGAGGTGGGATTCCCTTGTCCTTATTTGGCCCTTGTAAGAACTGTCATGGCTGCACGGTGTGGTGATTTTCCCCTGCCCACAATAATATTATAATCCATTACAATTTGAGGGGCAAGATGGCCTCCTGAGTCACCAAAATCTAGTTCTAGCTGGTCTGGTAGCTGCACCTTTTCTTAAGAATGATCTCATCTCCTCTTTGTCTCCTTTCATATCCTCCTTCTTTTCCTCCCCCATCTCTCACCGCAGCCCTATTCTTTCTGCATATGGTAACATTCCTACTTCTGTAGGGTAATATACCAGGGGTGCCAAAAAAATGCATACACACGACTTGCATTCATCTTATGTTATCAGTATGTATTGAGTATTACAATTTTATTACAGTTTTTTCCTTTCTTAAAATGTGTATGCATCTTTTTGGCACCCTCTGTATTTGACAAACTAGATCAATAAAGGTGAAATTACATTTCCACTCTGCTGGGTATAGAGTTCTGTTGAGACAAATTTGGGCCTCATGTCACAGGTGGGGTCTGTGGGACCCTCTTCCCTAGCAATTCTCAGTGATTCCACCCCCTCCCCCCCATAATCTAGTAGGTCCAGCACTTTCTACGAGCACAAAATTTGTTTAAGAGCTGGATTGTTTTCGATAACACAATATCTAATCCATGGGAGGGAAGATAGTTTCAATTTTCCTGGAATGTCACCCTCCTGACATTATGCATACATAGCCTGAATAATTTATATTTTGCCTAAGAAAAGAAAATGAATAAAAAGTTACATTTTTATATAAACAACACATACACTTAATATCCTGCTACTATTCTATATTCTTTCTTTTCAGTTAAGATTTTTGTACCTGGGAAAGTAAATCGCACTCTAAGTCCCATTTCCCCTATTTAGGTAGGAAAATTATAATCCTTTCTGTTCTTGGCTAGAGATAGAGTTTCTAGGACAATAATTTCTATGTGTAAAACACTATACTTAGGAGCATTCATTGGGACATTGTTTCATGATCATTGCTGGTTTCTCCAAATGTTGTAGAAGTGTGTTTTTCATGTCTTCTGATTTCCTCCTTCTACAATTTTCTGGTTGTTTCTAGTGAGATTATTCAGTTAAAAAAGCAAACGAACAAAAAACGCTACTATAAAGTAATTTTGGGGAAGTTGGGGGATGCTTCCACTGTGCCATGGTTGCATATTTCTCTTTCCTTACTTGCGAATGAGAAAAGTATTAAATTTGACGCTATTAGCCTCACTCCGGTGCTTCCTGTATTAACAGTTATCAGAATCTAGTAGTACTAGCTGTTTGGTTTTCCTCCCCATCCCCCACGTAGAAGCAAAGAGGAAACAGCCTTGGAACTTCTCTCAGGGCAACTGTCAACCTCCTTGGGGGACATTTGCCTCCTGCCAAGAAGAGACGCAGTCCCTTTGGAAGTGAGGGCTGCAGGTACCAGTTCCCCGATATCTACGCCCGGGGGCTGGTGGGTTGGAGCAGGCTGCCTTGCGCCTGGGAGCCATAGGCCAAACAACCCGCAGCGTGAACCACGCTCCAGCCTCTGCAGGCGCCCTTGGGCCATGCAGGAGGCCCTAGCGGAAGTAGAGCCCCAGGCCGCAAGGCCCCAGCCTACCGTGGATGCTGTGCCTATGGCGAAAAGGAGGTCCAGGAGAAAACCCTGGTACATAAGGATGGTTCCAGCTAGCCTGATCAGGTTCCGCAATGCCCGGAAAAAGAAAAAAAGCAAGGCGGGGGCCGTAACCCCCATAATCCAGAAGCCCCGAGAGGGGCATGAAAATTTTGAGGGGCCCTGTGGTTTGGGCCATATAGTCATTCACAGCTGTCAGCGTTTTAATAACATCCATTGCTTCCTGATTTTCTACTGCACCCTGGTATTCTCTCAAGGTGAGCCTGAAGGGGTGGTGGGGGTGGTGGTGGTGTAGTTCTGGTGAGGGCTGTAGGGGGCCCTCCCAGTGGTTGCCCAGGTAGGGGAGGCCAGAGAGAGACCAGGTGGCACAACTTGAGGCAGCTGTACTCGCTAACATTCTCAGGTTAAATGGGCTGCCATCTTGGGTTTGGGCTCCTGTCATTGCTTTAATTTATCAAGCACCTGATTGATAGTCACCCTTCACAGTGTGAGTGATAGGAGCCTGGCCTGCAGATAGCCACCTGGAGGGAGTGGTGTTGAATCATTAATGTTGTTTGGTCACCAACCCTGAGAAATTCAGGGTTAAGTCAGTTGGGGGATTAAATAAAGTTGGAAACAGTGTCTGTGACCAACAGGTGCTTCTGCTTCTGCTCTGTGTTAAGCCTTACTGGTCAAGCCATTTCCTGCCTGGATCTTGTTTCCTAATGTGTGAATTGAATAGGTAGAGTGGGACCTCAGACAATGTATATCAGATAACCCAAACACACAGTTTGAAGAAGAATGTGAATTTGATGCCTTCAGCGGGGTCATGCGTTCTCTACTTCACCAAGGCCCCTCCACCACTGCCATTCCACCCAGCTTCTTTACTAGCCTGTTTAACTGATGGCATTGGAGTTGCCAAGCACGGTCTCTTTTTGCTCTAAAATACTATGTCTAAAGTAGTGCAGTAAAAAAAAGCTACATGTGATAAGAGGAACATATAAGAGGAACAAATACATAGTCATCAGTTTATTTTTCTGGAGATCATCAAAGAAGTTTCTCGGAGGAAGAGACATTTGAATTATGCCTTGATAAATAGGTACAGTTCTGAGAGCTGGGGATCTAGTTAAGGGATGTTTACTGAATAAGGAGATGACAACATGAATGAGTGTTTTGATAAACATTCATACAGAGAAGCCTTGTTTCAGAATGGTGAGTGACAAGTTTGGCTGGATGATGGTTTCACCTAAGCACCAATAAAGGTAATTATATTTATTTTATGTATTGTCTCCCCCCAGGACCTAAAATAGTGATTGAGGCAGAAAGGACACTCAATAAAGAGGTACTGAATGCATAAAAGAATAATAAAGACGGAAAAGACAAATTGTGGCTGTATTATGAATGTCTTGAAATACGAGACTGAGAATTTTGAAAGGACACTAAAAAGTGTTTACATCCCACCAATGTCCTGGGTGATGAGTAAGGTGCTCTACAGGCATTATCTCATTTGGTATCATCTCCTCATTCAGTGGGTAATGAGGAGCTATAGAAAGGTTTTGAACAAGTGCTTTACAGTGAAAGGTTTTAGCTCCACTTTGTTAACTGACATCATGCAGGTCATTTGGGTATAATATTGTATCTTAATAATATTCCTAAAAATGGTATATCTCTTCACTTATCTATTTATCAGTTGATCTAATTTATTATTTAGTATTACATTTTAAGCAATTTTGAGATAATTTCCAACATATGGAAAGTATGCAAAGGCAATGCAAAGAATTCCTGAGTCCCTTTCACCCGGATTCTCTAGATGTTTGTATTTTTCAGTTGTTTTTACCCTTTGTATAATAGTTGTTTACATTTGTTCCTTCACCTTTTCTTTCCCTAGACATAAGATTTTTTTTTTTCAGACATGGTGCCCCATTACTGCTAAAAACTCCAGTGTGCATCTTCCCAAAGTGAGGACACTCCTATATAACCACCATTCACCCCTCCCAATCAGGACTATCTGTGCAACACTACCATTAAATTATGAATTGGTGGCCCCACTCAGACTTTGCCAACAAAGAGACTGTCTCAATAGTGTCTGCTTTTCCTTTTTGATCCAAAATTCTATCCAGGAACACCTGTTGCATTTAGTTGTCATACTTTAGACTTTTTAAATCTGAAACTCTTCCTCATTTTCCTTAAGGTCTTAAAACATATGGGTTTTTCAATCTGTATGTTGAACTTCAATCTGGGAGTGTATGTTTGATGTTTTCTTATGATCAGACTCAGGCCATATCTGCCTGCCCTGCCTGCATGCTTACACCTTATCTCCCTGTCCCCCCACCCCCAATTTGTGGTTTATCTTTTCATTTTTTCACCTGTGTTTTTTTAATTAAAAAAGAGTTCAGTTTTGTTGAAGCCCAATTTAATTTTTTAATGATTCATTCTTTTTTGGTTTTTATCAAAAAAAGTATTGCCTAAGTCAGTGTCACAATGATTTTCTGCTTTGTTGTCTTCTAAAAGTTGTATGGTTTAGCTTTTATGTTTAGGTCTCATCCATTTTAAATGAATTTTTGTGTATGGAAAGGCTCAAAGTTAATTTTTTCCATATAAAACCTTTATTCTATCATAATTAATGAAAAGACTCTTTTATTCCAATGAATTACCTTGGCACTTTTGTTGAAATTTTGACCTAATATATCTATATTTATGCAAATATTATATTGCATTGGTTACTGTGGCTTTATTATATGTATTGAAATCACATGTTCTTATTTATTTATTTATTTATTTATTTATTTTATTCAATTTATTGGTGTAACATTGGTTAGTAAAATTATATAGGTTTCAACTGTACAATTCTATAATACATCATCTATATATTGTATTGTGTGTCCACCACCCAAAGTCAAATCTCCCTCCACCACCATATATTTGAGCCCCTTTCCCCTCTTCTACCATCTTCATTTCCCCCTTACCCTCTGGTAACCACTAAACTGCAGTGTGTGTCAATGAGTGTTTGTTTGTCTTGTTCGTTTGTTCCTTTCAGTTTTATATCTAACGTATGAGTGAAATCATATAATTCTTGACTTTATCTGTCTGACTTATTTTGCTTAGCATGATAATCTCAAGATCCATCCATGCTGTCACAAATGGCAGTATTTCATCTTTTCTTATGGCTGATTAATATTCCAATGTGTATGTGTACCACATCTTCTTTATCCAGTCGTCTATCAAAGGACACTTCAGTTGTTTCCATGTCTTGGCCACCGTGAATAATGCTGTAGTGAACATAAGGGTACATATATCTTTATGGAAAAATGTTTTCAAATGTTTTGGGTAGATATCCAGAAGAGGGATTGCTAGGTCACATGGTAATTCTATTCTTAATTTTTTGAGGCGTTCCTCAAAAAGTGCTGTGTTCCTTAGTGGCTGTACCAATTTACATTTCCACCTGCAGTGTATGAGGGTTACTTTTTCTCCATAACCTCTCCAACACTTGTTATTACTTATCTTGTTAATAATAGCCATTCTAACCAGTGTGGCTTTGATTTGCATTTCCCTAATAGCTAGTGAAGTTGAGTATCTTTTCATATATCTGTTAGCCTTTTGTATGTCTTTGTGGGAGATGTGTCTGTTCATGTCCGCTGCCCGTTTTTTAATTGGATTATTTCTTTATTTGTTGTTGAGTTGTATGAATTCTTTATATATTTTGGATATTAGCCCATTACCAGAGGTGTTATTTGCAAATATCTTCTCCCATTTGGTTGGTTGCTTGTTTGTTTTGTTGATGGTTTCTTTTGCTTTGCAGAAGCTTTTAAATTTGATATAGTCCCATTCCTTTTTTCTTTTACTTCCCTTGCTTTTGAGGTCAAATTCATAAAATCCCCTCTAAGACCAACGTCCATAAGTTTAGTACCTATGTTTTCTTCTATGCAATTTATTGTTTCAGGTCTTATGTTTAGGTCTTTGATCCATTTTGAGTTAATTTTTGTGACAGGTGAGAAATAGCAGTCAAGTTTCAGCCTTTTACATGATGGGGCTTTCCAATTTTTCCAGCACCATTTATTGAAGAGGCTTTCTTTTCTCCATTGTATATTTTTGGCTCCTTTCTCAAAAATTACATGCCCATATATGTGTGGGTTTATTTCTGCATTCTCAATTTGGTTCCATTGGTCTGTGTGTTTATTTTTCTGCCAATACCATGTTATTTTGATTATTGTCATTTTGTAGTATAATTTGAAGTCAGAGAGTATGATATCTCTGACCTTGTTATTTTTTCTCAGGATTGCTTTGGCTATTTGGGGTCTTTTGTGATTTCATACAAACCTGATAATTTTGTTGTTGTTGTTCTATTTCTTTTAAAAAATGCCATTAGGATTTTGATGCAGCTTGCATTAAATCTGTATATTGCTTTGGGTAATATGGCCATTTTAACTATGTTGATTTTTCCAGACCACGAACGTGGAATATCTTTCCATTTCTTTGTGTCTTCTTCAGTTTTTTAAATAATATCTTGTAGTTTTCAAGTACAGTTTAAGGTCTTCTTCTGACTTTGTTCTTTTTAAAAGTTGTTTTGGCTACTCTAGATTCTTTGCCTTTGTACATTAATTTTAGAACTAATTTGTTATTTTGTATAAAAAGTTACTGGAATTTTAATTGGGATTTCTTTGATTGTATAGATTTGGAGAAAATTGACATCCATACAATATTGAATGTTTTGACCATAGTATATCTCTTTGTCTATTTAGTTCTTCTATCCTTCAACTTTGTTAAATTAATTTGTTAGTTATAGGAGCTTCTTGGCAGATTCCTTAGGATTTTTTACATAAATGATCATGTCATCTCTGAATCAGGACAGTTTTAGTTTTTCCTTCCCAATTTGTATGCTTTTTTTTTTCTTCTTCTTGTTTTGTTATACTGATTAGGACCTCCAATGCAATATTGAATAGAAATTCCAAAAAGAGAAGTTCATTTATTTTTCCTGATTTTAGACAGAAATCATTTAACCTTTCAGAATTAAATATGCTAACTATGGATTTTTTGTAGATGCCTTTTATCAGTTTGCAGATGCTTCGTTTTATGCTTAGTTGGTTGAGAATTTTTATCATGAATTGGTGTTGAATTTTGCCAATTGTCTTTTTCCTGTATCTATTGAGACCATTATATGCCTTTTCTTATTTATTCTATTAACATTATATATTGTGTTCTTTTATTTTTGGACATTTAGCCAACCTTGCATTCCTGGGGTAAATTCTTATTACTGGATTATTATCTTTTTTATATGTTTCTGGATTCAATTTTCCAAAATTTTGTTGTGCCCTCTTTAAGAAGGCCTGGATTTTAGCCCTTGAGTGCTCAATCTCAGCCCTCGGGAAAGTGGCTGTTCCTTATACTGGCTATTTCTACATTCTTTAGCATTCTCTTTATTTCTTACTAGCTAATTATCTGTTACTTTAGTCTCCTGTTATAGCTAATAATTCTTTATATCAAATGATCCTTGTTCAAATTACTGTGTAGTTTCCTTCTCCTGATTGGATGTAGACTATTATTCGCATCAGGAGTAGTCTCAGAAGATATCCCCATTAAGATGGGAGTTTAGGATTGCTTTTATTATGCCTTTAGTTATGAGTGAAGTGCTGAGCTCTTTGCCAATGGGAAATGGATAGCAGTTCTTGGCATGCAGGTTGCACCAGAATTTACCACGCTATCACTGCGCTCGAGTGGGATGAAGTACCAACTGAAGCAGGTACCTGAAAGCCCAAGTGGCTGCTGCACTTTACTTATGGTAGCAACAATGACTGTAAGGACTCTGGTGTTGAGTGGAATATTTTCAGTGCCCTTACACACTTATGAAGAGAAATGACAAACTTAGGCCTCAACTCTCGGCTCAAGTCACGGTCTGAAAATTCAAGAACTTCCATCAAAGTCCTAACATAAGCCCTCTCTTTTTTTGTTTTCCACTGTAGAGCTGATATTTCTGGAAGTCATACAAAATTTAAACGCATGGGTTGATGAGTTATAATGACAAGTGAATTCATAATCTTATCAACTTTGCCGAGTAACTTCCCCTCTCTTATGTATTCAAGAAGAGTGGTTAATTTTTTGGTCTGTGCAGTTTGTTATTTGTTAGGACAGAGTGGTAACTTCCAAGCTCCTTACAAGTGAAGCTGGAACTGTGTATAATGTTTGGTGTGGACATATATCTTCGTTTCTTTGGATTTTATATGTAGAATTGTTGGGTCATATGGAAACTCTATTATTAAGTTTAAAATTATGCTGTAGGTTTTTTCGTATATGTACTTTATCAATTTAAGGAAGTTGCCTTCTATTCCTAGTTCATTGAGTATTTTTATTCTGAAATTGTGTTGGCTTTTGTCAAATGCTTTTTCTACATTTTGATATTCGTGTGGTTTTTGTCCTTTATTATAGTAATATGGTGAATTACATTGATTTATTTTCATATGTTGGAATGAAATTAAGGAGGTCTATTGCCTTGCACATTTATGTTTTGAGAAATATTCAAAATAATCATAAATAAAGACTATTTGAAGAGTTTTGTCAAAGAAAGATTCTCTGAATGGAGAATTTTGGCTAAAATGTTTCAGAACAAAAACAACTGAAACATTATTTAGTAGTGTTTTCTTTAAATTGACTAGACACATATTTATAGAGAGTATTTTCTCAATTAAAATATTATGATATACAATGAAGAGTCATTAGAAGCCTAAAAACTTCAAATTTATTAACTATTATGTTGGAGGTCTCTAGGACCTCACTCAGGCTGAATGTATCACTAGAAGGATTCAGGAATCAGAGAAAGATGTTATACTCATGATTATAATTTGTTAGAGTGAAACGATACAGCAAAGGGAAAATCAACAAAGGGAAAAGCCCCATGGGACAAAATCTAGAAGCAATCAGGTGCAAGCTTTCACATGTCCTGTCCCAGTGGGGTCACATGGGCGTGTTTGATTCTTCAAGCAACAGTGTGTGATAACACATGCTAAGGGTTGCCAACCAAGGAAGCTCACGGGCTTCTTTTTTTTTGGTGGGGGGGGGATGGAGAAGGGGAAGTCATTTAGACACGTAGCATCTGTGTGACTGACCTCAGCTACTGAGATTCCATTACCCTCCTCTCTACAAACACAACAAAAAAGGTGTTCACCATAAGTCATGTTGTTACGAAAACTATCTAATCAAATGGATACAGCATGGCCGCAGGTCTCAAGCATACAAAGTGTTCACCTCAAATCACCTTGTTAGTTTAAACTATCTGATCCAAGTGGTGCTGTGTGGCCCAAGGCTTCAGGCATATAATAGCACTCTTATCGGGCAGAATATTCAAGAGCTCAAAGGAGCCAACCAAAGGCTAAAAACTATAAAGAAAATTTTGATGAATTGCAGCTAATTTCATGAGAATTAGAAATAAGATCGCATTAAAACTATATTATTTAGAAAAACATCCATAACAGTTTTATTAAAGATAACCATGGCTAAGAAATAGATTAAAGTATATGTGTATCAAAAATAATATTCCTTTTAAAAATATAAAAGAAATATAAAGATGTTTGAAAGTTGTTGACTAAACTTTTAGCTTCACCAGTGTAACAAATCTAATTTGTCTGTAAGTTACCAAAGTCATTTACTTTTTGATACAGTTCTCCATGCCAAGTGTTGAACCAGGAAAAAACAGAGAAACCAACCATCAAAGATGGGAACCTGGAAGTGTTTACCCTACCTGATTGGGCTTGAAAGGAACAAAAACAATATTTGTACCTGTGGAAAATGGTACACTGAAGTCCATGGCATGTAGTGACAAAAAAAGTTATTTAAAATGTTACCTGAGATCAAATTCTTACTGAAGGCAAGACTGTGGGAGACCAACAGCTTTTTGTAATTCACTCCTCTGGTGGGACTTTAGACTAGAGATTCTGGGCTTGACTCTCTGCTTCTGACTGCACTGGAACGTTTACAGAAGGACAATGAGAAGTTTGGGGCGGGATTGGAAAATGTGTGAGCTTCTCTGACGGCTGTGTGAGGATCTATCACTTTTAGCTGTTCACCATTGTAGAATTACAACACAAGTTGAATGCACAGATTCACAGATCATAGAAGTGAGACTTGGGGCATGGATTGGAACCCTGAGAATTGGGATAAAGGCATTCGGGTGGAATTCAGTGAATCTGAGAACTAGCAACCCTGAAATCCCAAATCTCTTTTCCAGTAGGAACAACTATTCCTCTAGTGTCTGAACAAAAAGCAATTCTTTACTTGAAAACACTGCATTTACCTCTCCTGACTTAAGGGAATGCAAATTACCCTCAGACCCACCCCACCACTCCTATTGCTGTCAGACTCAAAACTAGAATCAGATCCCAGCCTTCTCAGAATGACTAACAGAAAGTCTGTCCTGATAATGTTGTACACCAAAAATGTGCCTGCCACCTTCAGTGATGTCTTTAGGGACCAGTTGGTTTGGAGTGTGTAGGGCTGCCTCTTTCAAAATGGAGGAAAAGTTTCTTCATTTGTACCATTTACTACTAAGAAAGAAACGTAATCTTTGATGCCACCTGTGGTTTTTTGAAAGTGAAAATGTGTTGTGGTAACATTATAGTCCAACTCTTCTGGACCTGAAAATAGAGGAAAAGGGAAATCCTCCCAGTGGGAAGAACATTGAGCAGTACATCTAATTATCTGCATTCCCTAGATACGATGCTGCCATTGCCTAATGAATCGACCATTTGGTGATTAGGAGGGCTGGGTAAGTGGTATGTCTGTCTGAATGGGCAGAGTTATCTTATGGAAATGTTCACCAAAAAAATCCATTGCAGCTGAAACTCTTAATAATGTGGTAGATCAGTAACCTGTGAATATTAGCCCGCTTCTTTCTCAGCCATTGTATGCCTTGTTCAATGGGCTCATGTTTATAGTGACAATTGCATCATGGATGGAGGTGATACAAGAGGTGAATGCATAGATTTATCTTCACCAGAGCTGATCTGGCTATTGTACTGATGAGTGCCTGCCCTGCCACCAGGAAAAGTCAACACAAGCCAGGAAATAGTTCCATTCTCAGAAATCAATCATCTACCTGGAGGCCAAGTTGATTATTATACTGTCTGCCTCTATTATGGAGTGGGCAATAATTTCTTCTCACTGAACTAGATATTTGCTTTGGATATGGGTTCTTTTATAGTCATGGTTCTGCCAGAACTACTATACTTGGACTTAATGAATACCTTGTACACCATCATGATCATCTTATTTATGATCACATTGCTTTTAATGAAGGAATTCGTTTTATAGCAAAAGAAGTACATCAGGAAGTTCGTGTTCCTAGAATTCACTGATTTATATCTCAATAACAGAAACTCTTGGCCTTATAATTATAGTATCCTATTGAAGACTCAGGTAAGGCTCCAACTAGAAGACAACAATAAAAAAGTTTGTTGTGCTGTCCTATAGGTTTGCTGTGCTGTCCTGTGCTCTGAAATAGCAACCTATATACAGAGGGTGCCCCCCAAAATTTATACACATTTTAAGAAAGGCAAACTGTATTAAAATTATGCTGATAGTATCCACTCTGAGCACCTCTTGTAATTGCAGAAGTCAAACATGTCTTGTATTCATTTTTTGTTATCGGTATATGTTGGATATTAAAATTTTAATGCAATCTTTTCTTTTCTTAAAATGTGTATACTTTTTTTGAGGGGGGACCCTCTATATATTATGTGAAGTCATAAATATCAACTGTGTCTCGTAATCATTTAAAAAAATAGAATCTGTGGCAATTAGGCATTTTTCTCTTTCTTGTCTGTTTTATGTGTATTCCAATTTTTTCGTTTGTTCTCATTCTCTTTCCCTTACTATTTTATAAAAGAGTGTTGTGGGCAATACATTACAACTTCATCTCTAGGTGACAGAATATTCCTGAGTTAGAAGGGGACCTAATACCCAACCTGAGAAATGGACACAGTTACTGTACAGGACATTTCTTACCATCCTTCTTGGCCACATCTAAAATGAGAGTTCAAAAAAATTCTCTTGGATGCAGAAATTTTTTATTTTTGTTTCCTGCTGCTCTTGGTCTGTTAAACTGTTGTGGTTCCAAATAGGGTTTGTGGTGTCTTTTGCAATGTGACTCCCTCACAAATCTAGTTAAGCCTATGATATGTTTGCTTAATTATTTATACCTTTTATACCTTTTTATATACCATGTATACGTTTGAAATTCAGTTTTTATGTTAAAGAAAATCCATTCAGGTTTGTGATTGAACTAGAAGAAGGATTAACATTAGGTTGAGGTGGATATGATGACTGATTGGACTGTGTGCCTCCCATGTGTCATTTTTTTTTTTTTTTTTTTGGAAAATGAGGTCTTTGTTTGCAAGAATAATTGAAACATGTTAGGCAGAAGCATGATGATGTTCCTATTACTTTGGTTTGGCAGTTTAAATATGGGAAGAAGGGTGAAAATGTACCCTCAGCAGTCTGGAAGCTGCACTTTGCAAGTTATTTGTTGGCCAAAAACTGCATTGTTCCCCTTCTGGACTCATTCCTATTTGAGAGCTCCATCAGCGGCCACAGTGGGTGATTAAGCAGCACAGGACTGGTGGGCTCTGGCTTCGGTAACTGCAAGAGCAGCAGAAGCAGCAGGTGATTGTGAACTAGATCTCACAGCATGAGCAGGAGTGTGGGTCCTGGCTTCCCACAAGGGGTAGTGAGTGCAGGTTCCACAGCTTTGGTAAGGTGCGTTCTAATTAGTGACTCTCTTCCCTTTCCAATCCAACAAATGCGTTAGTTACTTTGTAACCATCTGCTATACCTTTCGTTTGTTTGTTTCATACATTTAGTATGTTTATTTTCCCCCCAGTTAGATGCCCATGGAAATGTGCATGTGTGATACCATTTATTTAAGAACATGACAAACAATTGTCTATATTGTTCAAGGATGTATACATTGTCAAAAAAATGTTAAGGCTCGGAAATGGTAAACTTCAAGTGTAGGATATGGGTTATGGAGGGATAGAAAAGAATGTTTGGGGGTAATACATGTTGGGCTTCAACTATTTTGATAATGGTTTATTTTCTATTCTGGATGGTAGGTAAACAAGTACTTATTAGATTGCTGTTCATTTTTTATAATTGAAATATAATACATTAAAGATTAGTACTGAGATGGTTAAAAAGATCAGATTCTTTAGTAAATTACTCGTGAATATAGCCGTTTAAAAAATAACTACAGTAATTCAATTAGCAAAGATTTTAGAGAGGTTAAGGCCTGTTAAAATTTTAGAAAAGAAATCATTATGTGCTTATAAATCTTAAACATTCAGAATAATGTCAAATAAACTTAACCCACTGTGAAGTAAGTTTTGTTTTGTAATGATTATAATGGTGATCTATTTTGTCTCTTAAAATGTATATCATTGCTTTCTTTTTTTTTACATTTTAGGTATTGTGTTTGGTCTTGTAGATCTCAATATTGACACGTTTTGGAGGAACAATCGTTTGAAAACCACTGAGACTGTGGTGGTGTCATTGAGTTATGATATTTCATCTTGCCTGGTAGTAGTGTTTATATCATACTATGGAGGGAGAGGAAACATTCCAAAATGGATTACAGTTTCCTCCTTTTTAATAGGATTTGGATCACTTTTATTTGCTTTTCCATTCTTTCATGGTAAAAATTATCAATTGACTATAGAAATCGAAGGTAAGATTTAAAAAATACTGTATACGTCAAATCATTATTCATTTAAACCATTGGCTCTAGGAACTTAAAATAGACTGTGATACTTGTCTGTCTGTACATCGATCCATCTGTGTCTATTTCTATGATCAAGTTTGTTAAGATAATTAAGTGTAGCTCCCTAGTCACTTACATGTCATTTTCTCATCTTCTCATGATCATATACCCTTTCATGTAAGAGATGGGGATAACTGAAACACATTAGGCAGAAGGATGATGATGTTCCTATTAATTTGGTATGGAAGTTTAAATATGGGAAGAAGGGTGAAAATGTATCCTGAGCAATCTGAAGGGTGCACTTTGCAAGTTATTTGTCTGGTAGCCATAAATTCCATTGTTCCCCTTGTAGACTCATTTCTGTTTGCAAGGGGACCGGCAGCCTGTAAACCACATTTCCCAGATTTCCTTTCCAGCTGGCTTCCATGTAGGTGTTGCCAGTGAGAAGTTGTAGCAGTAGATTTGAAGAAGGGGCAAAGGGAATCTTGAAAATTCCCTTTGAAGGGAAATAGAAAGAAGAAAGAATATTTTGGAGTAATTATTTTGTGAAATTGTTTGTCTTTTATCAATTTTTATGCTAGTCTCTTGAGAACTTTAGTAATTCTTTATGTCTTCTACAATATGCTTTAATTAATCCCTTTATTATGACTTCAGTATGTAATACACGACATACAAGCCCACAAACAAGCATAAAAAACTTATATACACAAAAAGAAAGGTCAGACATTTTCTAGCTACTCCTTCCATTTAAAAATGGGAGCTGCTCTTTGACATAGGACTTTGAATCTAAAATGATGAGTGGCTTTTTTACTTTGTTCATTTTAAGAATTTATTTCACAATCTTTTTGCTACTCCCAGTAGATTAAGGCTATTTGAAGTTTCATAGCACTATTTTTGACACTATTGTGTTAATTTAGTTTTTTGTTGTGTACTCATATAAGCTTATAAAAGTGTTGGAAGGCGCTTACCTATTTTGTCAACTTTAAACTGGACTTTAGCAAGACATATTTGAAAAAGACATGAGGGTGTGTTTGTGTGTGTGTGTTTGTGTATGTGTGTATGTGTGTGTGTCTGTATATAAACTTACGATGTTTAAAAAGTATGTTTATGATGTGTTTTTACAATGTAAATTAAAAAACAGTCCATATTAAATACAATAATTTACATAATATATTAATATAATTAATATATTTATATACTGTGTAATTTATATATTAAATAAACACTGATATACATCATATAAATATATGAAATATAACATGCACACATATTTATAATATATTTATAATATTTGTAGAATATAAATATGTCAAATAAATAGAGGGTGCCAAAAAAATGTATACACGTTTTAAGAAAGGAAAAAACCGTATTAAAATTGTAATACTCAATATATGCTGATAACAACAAATGAATACAAGTCATGTGTGTACATTTTTTAGCACCCAATGTATTTATTAATTTGTAGAATATATTTGTAATATACTCATTCTTTTTGTAGAATGGAAAGCTGATTGAACTAGAAGATGAATTATGGAAAAAAGGGAGTGGAAAACACATAATTCTTATTCTTCCCTTTATCCTGTCCTGGTCAGAAAGGGTGAAAACTTAGGAAACACTGATTGAAACGTATTAAAAATGCTGCTTGATCAGCACTTAATAGGAGTCGTAGAAGTAGAAATAGTACAGTCTTTCTTCCTTTGTGTCTTCTTTATGTCATCTTTATTCTACATATTTTCTTTTTGCTTGTGATTAGGAACAAGCAATTTATCTAAGAACAGCTATTTAGTGTATTTACTGGGTGGCCCTCTGCTTGGTATTAGAGAAGCAGAAACAGTCTTTGCTGTAAAGTGCTCACTTCATACATTTACCTATTTCACTTTGCTTAAAAGTTTATTTCTTACATTACTCTCTCTCTCTCTCTCTCTCTCTCTCTCTCTCTCTCTCTCTCTCGCTATATATATATATTTCTAATTTATATAAATAAGTTTCTATGTTCTCTTCTTTCATCTCCCCCCTCCTTGTTTTTGATCCTTCTCTTCCTCCTTTCTGAATGTCTCTCCTATTCTGTTCTCTTTGTATACTCCCCAGTTAGCTGCTATGCTCATCTTCCCTCATTAGTGTTGGGAAGAACCTCTTTGGAACAGCCCATTTACCACCACCTCCTACTCCCTTTCTTTGCTTACCCTACCCCAGCACAGTTTTCCATATTCATGTGAAGTTGATCTGCAGCCCCTGCAACCAACATGTAGATACTGCATTCTACCAAATCCTGGAGCAGTTAAAAGTGATTTTTTTCCACTAGTTCATGAAAACACTTGTATTACACACAGATCTTTAGTTTCTAGATTTCTGCATTTAATTGACCATCCAACATACCCATGGTTTCAGTGCATTGTCACTTTACTGAGAACTTCCTAAATATCTATTATCTTACTCTCTGATTATACCCACTAATTCTTCCAACTCACTTGTATAATAAAAATTATTATTAAAATTCTTTTCTTTCGTTGGAAACTTCAGTCTATTGACATCTACTTTCTCCCTTTATCAGATTATTCTTGTTGTTCCTTTCCTTCATTTGTAGTTTATTTTATGTTCCTTACTATGAAATATTAGAGTGTTTCAAACATACTCTAATCATAATCTTAAGATCCCTGCCCATTGTTATTTCTTGATCCTGGCCTGGAAAATGTTTGATTCTACCATGTCTTTTCTGGGCTGGTGATGTGTGTTTTAGAGAAAAATCACACAAAAGGCCAGCTCATTCCCATGATGAATTTGTTCCTGTCAGCCTCAATTATGCTCTTAAATGGATTGATTCGCCTGACATTTGTCTTTCTTTTTTTGTTTTTTAGTCTACTCTCTTCCATAATTCACAATAAGGATTTTAGACTTTCATCATGTTTTAGTTAGTTTGGGTTGCTATAACAAAACTATAAACTGGGTGACTTAAACAATTTTAGAAATTTATTTCTCATAGCTCTGGAGGCCAGGAGTCTAGGATCCAGGTGGTAGCCTATTTAGTTTCTGGTAAGGACCTTCTTCTTGGTTATGTCCCTATATACGTAGCAGCAGAGAGACAGAAAGAGAGAGGGAGAGCAAGCTCTCTTGTGTCTCTTCTTCTAAGGGCACTAATCCCTTCATGAGGGCTCTACTTTCATGACTCAATTACCTTCCAAAGGCCCCATTTCCAAATACCATCACGTTGGGGATTAGGGTTTCAGCATGTGAATTTATGAAGGGACACAAACATTCAGTCTGTAGTACCTTACTGAACTCTTATCTTCTGTGTTGGAGAGAAAATACATGCCATAAGAGAAAATTGCCTTAATTTTTTACCGTAGACACTATAATTTCACCTATATTTTCATGTTTACATTATTTACTTTTTCCTTTCTGTTAAAATGGAAGAGCTATCCTCCTGCTGAACACCTTGTTCTCTCTTGCCTACTTTATTCCATTGGTGATCTCCCTTCTCCTTCTGTAAATTCTCCCTCTCTTTTGGTCTTACTTATTGACACTTAAATGTTCTTCCCATTCTTACAAAACGAAAACAACAATAGATATAACTTGTAGTCCCTTTTTTTATCACTTTGCACAAGCTCCTCATTTTCATTGACAATTTTTTTTTTTTAAAGAAATGTGGATGCTTTCTGGCTTTGTCTCATATTCTTTCCGCAACCCACTTTAAGATGCCCTCCACCCTAATCACTGCAATGGAATTGTTTTCACCAAGCTATCAACATAACTCATGTTATTTAATATATTAAAACTTTTTACTTATCATATTTCTTGAACTATCACCAGTGTTTAATACTGACTGATCCATCCTTCTTGAAATTATAGTCCAAACAAAGGATTTTTTATCATGAGGAGGGTCACTAAAATATTAGTTTTATTCTATTGGTAGAAAACATTTGTTTTCAGATATTGGATGGCAGGAATCTCAGGATTGTAACCCCTAGCAGAAGGGAAAGTAACAAGTTGAATTTCCTAGGAGAAGGCAAGAGTAGTAGACTAGGGACATATTTGATTATCAGGAGGGTGTAGGAACCTCTTTGAGTTTAATAATAATGAATTTAAAGTGAGATTTGCATGGTTGTTTGTTTTTGTGCTACCACATTTGACTTTAAAAGTGTAGGTACGGAGTAAGGAGAAGAGTTTAATTTGACTAGGGTTGCAGTTTTACCGAGAGATTGCATGATGTATGAAAAAGAGCAAGGGATTTAAAAGTGCTAAGATGACAATAAGAGAAGTAAGAATATAAAGGGATCATTGGGATAGTGAAAAGGAGTGGAATCAATGGATTATAGGTCCTGGTGGGTTTTAGGGATTGTTGGAATTGGGTTATTAGGAGTGAGCTGGAAAGATAAAGATGTTTGTAGGATGCTTGCAGTTGTAGTTAAGGTTTGTAATTACTGTTTTTGAAAGTTTAAATTGAGTAGCTAAAGTAAGTTTAGTACCAGTACATGGGAGTAGAGCAGTTCAAGGAACTAAGAGGCCAAGGTGTTGGAAATATCACATTGATACTGATATCACCACAAGTTAATATGTCTGTATAAAATTGAACCATCAGTATTTTGAATCACAATCCTAGAGACCTCCTGCCATTTGACATGGAATCAAATAACATTTCATATGAATAATGAACTAGCTGAAATTTTCCTTTAGTGTACTATTTTGCAATTTGCACATTAACCAATCATATTTTAAGAGCATTTGTTAAAATTCCAGTCAAATGTACACAATCAGAATGATCTAATGTCATTGCTTCGACTTACCAATCTAATAACAAGTGTAATTCCAACATGTATTCACTACTGTTCTACAACCATGTGAATAAAAAGAAAAGCATAAGAAATAGACTCTCACCTAAAGGTATTTAAAATCTAGTGGATTACTATATAATAACTAACAGAAAGAAAGTTTTATTGTATAATGCTTTGTCCTTAGGTACCTATGTTCTAGAAATTAGTGGGTCTAAAATGGGAAATTATTTAATCAAAGCCACACAAAGTTAATGTGAAGATTGCTGAAGAAGTGGGTGTAGAACTAAACTCACAAGGTAATCTTTGATGATTCATATAATATAAAACATTAGAAATACTTTTATCCTGGGCCAAAGGTCAGGGTTACCAGATGCCAAATTTTAGAGACATGTGTGTACATTTGTATTATGTATGTGTGTATATGTGTATTTACCTCTGCATGCATAAGTGCGTTTATACACATAGTCAGACATACACATTTATATTTGGTTTATAATATTTGAATCTTTTTCAGTATTTCCACAAACTTTTTCTTATCACTGCATTTTTCTGAAAACAAGATCGTTGATTATAGAACTACTACATTCAATGTAAATGAAGTCTTAACTAAAAGAAAAAAAGCAGAATGGTGGAAATAGCTGGTAAAAAGCTTCATAAAAGATACTGCATATTTGTTGTATGTTTAACTTTTGACGCATTTAACAAAAAATTATAATTATCTTTTCAAAAGATATTTGCGATGACATGAAGATTATCCCAGCTTGCAAGAAATCCATTTCATCCCAAACACATTATGTGCCTTTCTTCGTCCTTGGGCAGGCTATGCAGGGAATAGCAGGAATGTGTCTTTATATCCTGGGAGTATGTTTTCTTGATGACAGCGTGGCCACATACTCAGTTGGTATTTATCTAGGCAAGTTTTTCTTCTCCTTCTAATATGATCGAACCATTCTGAAGTTTTTTTATTGCGCTTGTGCAATTTGGTGTGCACATCTAAACTGATATATAAGGGCTAATGATTCCTCCATATAATGACATTGTAATAAATGATAACTGGTATGCTTAACTTCAAAATCACATTGAGTCACTTAATTCTGAGGAGGTGCTTGAGATTTGGAATTGTAGACAAGTTATCTGGAGGTCATTCTAAAACATAGAGAGCATTAGGAAAAATGCATTCTTAAGTGATAAAAACTATATTCTTTCTCTACATATTCCATACATATTTAAATATTTGTCGTGTAAAATTATACAGGCTGCAGTTCATTTCTCTAGGGGGAAAAAAATCTCAAAATTACCAGATTGAATTGCTCAAGTAGTTGTATGGTTAAACTTTGGGGATATATGTGAGAAGTTGCTGCCATCATTTCTATAAGGAAATAGAAACCTTGTTTATGCCTCCGCAGTACTCGATTTAGTGTGGTACTGAAATAATCATCATAGTTGTACTGTTATTTATATATACATATATATATATATACAATTATAGATACAATTAATATTGTATCTATAATTGTATATTATTGTACATATATACAATAATTGTATATATATATACAATAATATACAATAATTATACAATAATATATACTATATATAGTATATATACATATACATATATACACACATGCACACACATGTATACATGTATGTATACATGTGTATATGTGTGCATATGTACACACAATGTACATATATGTATACACGTGTATATGCATATATGTATACATGTGTATACATGTATACACACATGCATACATATGTGTATACATATGCACATGTGTGTACGTATACCTGTATGTATACACGTGTATGCACATATGTACATATGTATATATGTATACATGTACCTGTGTATATGTATACATGTACACATGTATATATGCATGCATGTATATATGTATACATATGTATATATGTATATACACACGTATATATGTAAACATGTATATGCGTATACATGTATACATGTATATATACATATATACATATGTATACACATATACATATACATATACATATTATACATATACATAGTATATGTATAATATGTATATACAATAATGTACAATAATTATACAATAATATATACTATATATATACAATTATTGTATATATATATAAATATATATATTTTGAAGTTAATGAAAACATAATCTTGTTTATCCCATCATGGAGAGAAGTGGTATTTAATCATCTATAGAGTAACATCCTCTATATACAGTATTTTGTGCTACTCTATCCTACAATAAGTAACCCTGGTGTATATATCTCAGAATAATTCTACTTTCTTATGTTGCCGTAGCTTCTATTCCTGGTAGATGATCTATTTGTACAGGATTATCTAACTATCATTTTTGCAAAATAAATTTAAATTTATTTTTTTATACTTATTGTGGAGTTGATTAAAAGAAAATAGCATTTTGCACCCAAATAATAATTTTTCCACCAGAGGTAAGGAAAGTCATGCCAATAAACTAAAATAGATGATATTCATATTTATATTTGTTTTTAGAAATAAATTTTTGCAGTGATTTGTTAGTCTTGGCTGAGGGTGGCACAAATATATTTATTTTCCTTTTGGTTCTACTGAATAGCAATTAAAACACACATCTATAAACTGCCAAGAACTTTACTTTATTGCCACCTTGACAGCTAAGGTGAAAGATGCAAAGGTATCATTATAAAGTATCATCTTGTTTTAGTACCACAAATTAAAGTGAAATAAGGTATATTGAATTTATATTTATGTTAAATATAAATATATTTATTTACATTACATTAAATATATAGATTAAGGTACAGTGAGTTATGTATTTTAGTTAATTAAGTTTCTCTAATATATACACTGGATAATATGTATGATGGTTAATTTTATATGTCAGCTTGGCTAGGTTATGGCAACCAGTTATTTGGTCAAACACCAGTCTAGATGTTTCTGTGATATTTTGTAGATGTGACTAACCTTCACAATTAGTAGACTTTGAAGAGAACAGATTACCCTCCATAATGTGGAGGAGCCTCATCCAATCAGTTGAAGCCTTTTAGAATACAGACTGAGGTCTCCCAGAGAAGATGCAAATCCATAGAAACTCTGCCTGAGTTTTTCCAGCCTGTTGGCCTGCCCCATGGATTTGACTTAATTATAGACTCAAGACTGTAACATTAGCTTTTACCTGGATTTCCAGCCTGGCAGCCCGGCCATACAAATTGGGACTTGCCAGCCCCAAGCCAATTCCTTATAATCTCTCTCTCTGTCTCTGTCTCTCTCTCTCTGTCTCTGTCTCTGTCTCTCTCTGTCTCTCTGTCTCTCTGTGTCTCTCTCTCACGTGCATGGTCCAAATATCTTACTGGTTCTGTTTTCCTGGAGAACCCTGACTGATAAAGTATACTATGAAGTTTTCAGAAGTAATCCATTTCAGTGATGTAATTTTTATTATTTTATGACAAAGGTGGTTTATACAGCTGTTTGATGTTCAATATTCATTTTATAGGCCTTACGGATGCTTCGGTAATAATTGGGTATGCTGTGGGTTATACAATAGGAGCACCCCTGGTTAAGACCTCTGTGAACAGTACTTTTAATAACAGGTAAGCCATTTTCTTCCATTTTTTTTGTTTATGTTGTGTAAAATATTTGTTGAATAGACACTGCAGCTTATAAATATATATATATATATTTAATTTGTAATAATCATATTTTTAGAAAAAATATTTGTAAACGTGACTGATATACACACATATATACATATTAATACATCAAACATGTACATTTTTACCATTACTGTTGGAAATATTTAAAAAACACTACTTATAATGAGAAGTGTACTAATTCTGCATATAGTTTTTTAAAAATTCTGGTAAAAAACACATAACATAAACTTTATCATCCTAAGCATTTTTAAGTGTACAGTACAGTAGTGTTAACTATATGTACATTTTTGTGTAACAAATCTTTAGAACTTTTTTGTCTTGTTAACTGAAACTCTATGTGTATGTCCATTGCACAACTCCCCTTTTCCCATTTCTCTCTAGCCCCTGGCATTCACCATGCTACTTTCTTTTTCTAAGGGTTTGGCTATAGATACCTCATATAAGTGAAATAGCACAATATTTGTGTTTTTGTCACTGGCTTATTTCACTTAGCATAATGTCCTCAAGGTTCATCCATGCTATTGCATTTCATGACAGTGTAACATGACAGTATTTCTTTCATTAAAGGTTAAGTAATATTCCATTATATGTATACGAGGTGGGACAATTAAGTTCACGAACTCATCCTGGAAAAAGTGCTACATACCTCATGGCTGAATATCACTATGGTCACCCTCAAAGTACTCCCCTGGGGAAGCTATACACTGATGCCAGCACCTAGTCCACCCTTTAAAACAATTTTAGAACTCTTTTTCTGGAATGGCCATCAGAGCTGTCGTCATCTTACCCTTGATGTCCTGAATGTCATCAAAATGTCTTCCTTTCAATATTTCCTTTATCTTTGGGTAAAGAAAGAAGTCATTGGAGGCCAGATCAGGTGAGTAGGGAGGGTGTTCCAATGCAGTTATTTGTTTACTGGCTAAAACATCCCTCACAGACAGTGCTGTGTGAGCTGGTGCATTGTTGTGATGCAAGAGCCATGAATTATTGGCGAAAAGTTCAGGTCCTCTAACTTTTTCATGCAGCCTTTTCAGCATTTCCAAATAGTAAACTTGGTTAACTGTTTGTCCAGTTGGTACAAATTCATAATGAATAATCCCTCTGATATCAAAAAAAGGTTTGCAATATCAATGTAACAAGTTCGTGAACTTAATTGTCATACCTCGTATACCACATTTTGTGTATTCATTCATCTGTCAATGGGTATTTAGTTTACTTTTATCTCTTGGTAATTGTGAATAATTCTGTAATTAACATGGGTGTGAAAATATCTTTTTGAGATTCTATTTTCAATTCTTTTGGCTATATCCCCAGAAGTGGGATTGATAGAGCATATGGTAATTCATATTTTTAATTTTTCTTTTTTGAGGAACTTCCACACTGTTTTCCATAGTGGCTGCACCATTTTACATTTGCACAAATAGTGCACAGTTTCCAATTTCTCAACATCTTTGTCAACAGTTGTTATTTATTTTATTTTATTATTATTACTTTTTTTAGTAACAGCCATCCTAGCAGGTATGAAGTGATATTGTGGTTTTTATTTGCGTTTCCCTGAACATTAGTGATGTTGCACATCTTTACATCTTTTCATATACTTTTTGGCCATTTGTGGTTTTTTTTTTTTTTTTTTTTTTTTGGAGAAATGTCTATTCAAGTTCTTTGCCCATTTTTTAAATCAGATTTTGTTGTTGAATTGAGGGAGGTTTTTCAGGTATTCTGGATATTAGCCATTTATCAGATATATAGTTTGCAAATGTTTTTTCCCATTCCATAATCCGTCTTTTCACTTTGTTGACTGTTTCTTTGGCTGTGTAGTTTTTAAGTTCAATGTAGTCCCATTTGTCTAATTTTGTTTTTGTTGCCTATGCTTTTGGTGTCATATCAAAAAATCATTGCTAAATCCAGTGTCATGAAAGCTTTCTTCCTTTGTTTTCTATGAGTTTTGTTGTTTTAGGTCTTACATTTAGACCTTTAATCCATTTTGAATTTTCTGTTGGTGTATATTTTATAAGGATGCAATGTCATTCTTTTGCATGTGGGTATCCCATTTTTCGCCCAGAATCATTTATTAAAGAGACTGTTCTTTCCCCATTGTGTATTCTTGTCAATCTTGTCAAAGATCATTTGACCATATTTGTGAGAGTTTATTTCTGGGCTCTCTATTCTTTTCCATTGGTCTATATATTTTTCTTTA
The DNA here is from genome assembly GCF_964194185.1 of Rhinolophus hipposideros. Taxonomy (NCBI): domain Eukaryota; kingdom Metazoa; phylum Chordata; class Mammalia; order Chiroptera; family Rhinolophidae; genus Rhinolophus; species Rhinolophus hipposideros. The sequence goes on from NC_138053.1 coordinate 32,305,035, forward strand.
TACTAGTACCATACTGTTTTAACTGCTGCAGCTTTGTGACATATTTTGAAATCAGGAAGTGTAAAGCCTCCAGCTTTGTTTTTCTTTATCAAGATTGTTTTGGCTACTTGGGGTCCTTTGAGATTCCATATGAATTTTTAGGATTTTTTTAAGGAATTTTTAGGAATTTCTGCAAAAAATTCAATTGAGAGTTTCATAGGGATTACATTGAATCTGTAGCTTCCTTTGGGTCGTAAGGGCATTTTAACAATATTAAGTGTTCAAATCCAAGGACATGGATGTCTTTTCATTTATTTATATCTTTTTTCATTTTTTCAGCAATATTTTGCAGTATTTGGTGCATAAGTGTTTTGCCTCACACACTACACTGTTCATTATTAGTATGTAGAAACACACTTGATTTTTGTGCTGATTTTTTATCTTACAAGTTTGCTGAATTTATTTATTAGTTCTAACCTTTTATTTGTGGAATGTTTAGCAATTTCTAAATATAAGATCATTCATCTCCAAACAGATATGTTTACTTCTTTTGCCCCCCCAATTTGGACATCTTTTAATTTCTTTTCTTGCCTGATTGTTCTGGCTAGAATTTTCAATACCATGTTGAATAGAAGTGGTAAGAATAGGCATTTTGCCTTGTTTCTGATCTTAGAAAGCTTTCAGTTTTTCCACCATTAAGTGTGATGTTAGCTGTGGGCTCTTTATATATGGCTTTCATTATGGCATAATCTCCTTCTATTCCCAATTTGTTGGGAGTTTTCATGGTGAAAGGGTATTGAATATTGTCAAATGGCTTTTCTGCATCAATTGAAATGATCATGTGGTTTTTGTCATTTAGTTAATGTGGTATATATTACATTGATTGATTTTCGTATATTGAACCATCCTTGCATTCAGGAATTAATCTAACTTTATCATGATGTATAATCCTTTTAATGTATGGTTGAATTTAGTTTGCTAGTATTTTATTCATGATTTTTACATCAATATTCATCAGGGATTAGTTTGTAGTTTTGTGTTTTTTTTTGTAGTATTTGGTGGGATAAGTTCCTACTCATTATTTGTCAAAAATTGGGCAATGCTTGCAGAATTACTCTTCTAGCTACATATATGATTATCTCAGGTTACAATTAAAGTATTTTGATATGAAATACTTGAATTGATGTGTCAAATTGGAATAATTATTCTTTTTCCATGCATTAATATAGTATATTGCTCTATTTTCTCTGTTTTTCTTTTCTGCCCTTCAATAAAGTTTTATGATTTTCTTTACTGAAGATATCCCATTAAGTCTATTCCTAGTGACTTCATGTATTTTTGTTAATATTGTACATAGCATATTTGTATTATTATATTTACTTTTAGTAGAAAGAAATATTGCTTTATAAGTTTGTCATGTATATGTTACTCTATTAAATTCTTATACTTTGTAGTTTTTTTACAACTTATTTTCAGTTGTTAGGTACTCAATTATTTACACGTATGGATATGTAATAATCATATTTTGTGTAATATAATGCATATAGTTAGAATACATGGCTGGGTTCAAAAGTGAAAAAAAGAAAATTTCTGATTGTAATCAATGAGGAAACACATAGTTGTAGTAACAAGCTAGAGTTGAAACTCCCTGGACATTGCATATGAGCCTACTGGATAATGAAAATCAAGATTGCAACTCTGTGTCATTGCAAATTGGACTTTGTATCCCTGAATAATGTAGTGATAGATAAGAAGTTGTCTGTCAATAAAACTGTGAATATTTGCCACATTCTATGAGAGACAGGGCATATAAGTAAGATCCTTATCAGGTCTCTGTTGACAGTAGAGTCACGTGTAAGAAACTAGCACTTCTGAAACGGTGGCTCCTGGGGATGTGGACATTTTCCCATGATGACTGGTTTTCTGCAAGGTCTTAAATGTGTGTGAAACTGCAGACAATGGCCGCTGTGTAGTAATCAACTTCTCCACATCTTCTCCCTAAATGATACAAAATTTCTTCATAGCTATGAAAATTCTCCACAAAATCATGGCATCAGCATTATTGAAGACAAGGAATGCTTAAATCATAAAAATAACTGTGAGTTAAAAGAGAAAATCAAAAAGTCCCAGCACAGGATCCTTCACAGTCCTATTCTCCTCTGCCCACTGTAAGACTTTATAGTTTACAAAGGTGAACCAAGAAAAAAATGCATGGAAGAGAGAAGACAACACCTAGCAAAGGATCCCAAGGATGATTAGCTATGATCATTAAAAGGGTAATTCATTTTTAGTTTGAGAGTTCAGAGAAGGGGCTGTAAGAAAGAGATTTCATAATATAGGTGATTTAAAGGGTCAGATGCCAGATAAATTGTGCAACTTAAAGGGGAGGTTTTCACCAAAGAGCTAGGTGCATGATTTAAAAGGGCAGGAATAATTTTAAAAGAGAGGTGAAATCTAAAAGAATAGTCTTCCAAGTGCATAGCTACTTTTGGAGAAAAAAGTTAAACAGGATCAAAGAATTACTTTTCACCACCTGAGAGGACAAAGGAGGAAAAGGAAAGGGAAAAATTTAGGATCCTATAAGACAAAAGGGAGCTACATAATTGGAAGACTTACAACCACTCACTCTCAGAAAAGCAAACAACAAGGACAGACTAAGAAAAACTGTTCCGTTTCTCTCTTTCTCTTTCTGCTCAATTATGGCTTTGCTTATAATAAAATACAGAAAGATGAAACTTTTTTTTTTTTATTAAAGCATTGGAGACAGTCATAATGAACATTGGCTGCAGACATGGTGGATTCGTTTTGTTTTTGTCTCAGTTATTGCATGGTCTACATTAATACCATTGTCATGTTTTCCACGCCATATACAAGGTAACTATAACAATATAATTCATTAAATTAAAGGACAGTAGATTCCTCATCCCCCATTCTCAGAACATGGCTGAGCTACATTTTTTTCTGTCACAGAGATACAGAGACATGTGATAGTATTATTTGAACAAATGAAGTCTCATGTGACCAAATACTATTTTATTTATGTACCAGACTTTTGTTAGTACACATTTTTGTTTCTTGTCAATTTCTGTTTTTTTAAGGTGCTTTATGTCTAGAGTTCATAACTTTTTTTAAAGAAAGAAGCATAATGAAATCTATTTATTTAGCATTATGTAATACATGTAGTACCTTACAGAATTATTGTAAGATAAAATAATAATTACCAAAATTCTTTTAGAAACAATAAGAACTACATGTAACATTAGAGAAATCAAATATTCTCCGAATGGTAGTACATTTCATTGGCACAAATTATTTTTAGTAATATCAAAAATTACTCTTTTATATTTTGGAGTTGTGCTGTCAAATACTGTAGTTTCTTGCCACATGTGGCTCTTTAAATTTTAAACTAAATTAAATTAAAAATCCATTTCCTCAGTAATAGGAGCTACATTTAATGGCTACAATATTGCACAGTGCAGACATGGAAAATTTTCATTATCACAGAATATTCTTTAGGACAGCACTGTTTTACAAGAATGTACCTTTTAGTTAATTAGATTTACTTTTTAGCTTGTTCAAAAATAGATCACTTGGCATTCCAAGACAAATTGGCTTTATTAGGATGTATATGTATGTTTTTATATGTGTTTTAGTTATTTTGAACCTGTCATCAGATTTTTTTACTTGTTCACATATAGGTTCAGGAAGGATAAGGGCTGGGAAAACGAAAAAGCCTCGTTTGTTGGACAGAAGGTATAAAGAGCAGGAATTTGGAACCAGTATCAAAGATTTATTTGCTTCAGTTTGGGTAAAGTAAAATATTTTACATGAAAAAGCCAATTAAATTGACTTGTGCAATTTTTCTAATAGTAGATTTAAGAAAATAACCATAGAGTGTTCAACTTAAATCTGAGTGGGACTTTTGAAGTCTTAATTAACCTATTCTTTGATAAGTAATGGAAAATAGGACCCAGCTTACCTAAGTAGCATTTCCAAGAACTTGGCTAGTGTCAGAGACTGGCACCAAGCATTTTCCTTTTTCTGTTTCTTCTATATCACTTTGTGTTTGTTTTTTTCCTGCTGAAATAAATAAGAAATTTAATGAGATGACATACAAGTATTAACATTATGTATCTTTTTATTATGTTTAAATGTCTTTGAAGAGAACTCTGGAAGTTAACAAATATTCTCACAATATCATATTTTATTGAAAATATCCCCTCAGCATCAAACAGAAAAGAACTCTTTGTTTCTTTAGGTGAGAAACAAAGCCTGCAATACAGACATAGTGAGTTTAAAAACACCCAATTTCTTAATAGTGATTCTACCTTCAATTTGTTTTTTATGCACAACTTCATCATTTATGTTGCCTGCAGAATTGTATTTCTCACATGTAGATCTTATCAAGTCATTTTCCAGATAACTTGGTAGATGAATTTCACACTGTTTTAGTGGGACTTTGAATACTCCTAACAATAGTGTCAACTGAATTTTCCTGCGTCTCCTCAGAATTTCATCCCTCTCTCCCCCACATTCCAGCCACTTGCTCTTTCATGGACACATTCGGTACTTTTATAGTTCTGTTAAGTGTGTTGATGCTGATTTCTCTACCTCAAATGTTCTTTTTCTTCTCCATTTGAAAAAAAAACAAAACACCTCTTGTTCAAATTGTAACTTAAGTTCCCAGGCCAAATATGTTTCTCCCTTCTTAACGCTTTCATAGATATTTGTTCACAATATAATATAACATAACATGAATATATGGGAGATAGATAGATAGGTAGATAGATAATGCTTTTTATTTTTATTGTATTTGTCTAATTCTTCTTAAAATGCATAGATAGATTATATAAAATCAGAAATTTAATTTACTTGTTTCATTCAGGTACAAGTGTTTATCTTTTCATCAAATTATGAGCCCTTATAAATGTGGATTCTATTTCATTCAGATTTTTATTTAATTTAAATTTTTACCAAAATGTTACATGTATGTTTTTGACAGTACAGAAATAAATAGCTATAACCACTTTCATATGATTAAAAATTAAGTTATAATTGTTAAAAGAAACACTTCAGAAAATTTAAACATGAATGTTTTAAGCTTTTTTTGTTTGATTTTTGTTTTAAGATAACTTCCGTTCAAGAAAACAAACAAACAAAACAAGACAATTTCAATCTCTCTCTCTCTTAGAAATAGAGTGCTTTAATTATTATTGTTAGGATAAAAAACAATATAATGCCTGTTTAACAATCTTAGACTTCTGGCCAATACCTGTCTGGGTGGGTAACTAGAAGATATCTTAATTTTTTAAAAAAAGTTTATTAGAGGGTGGGACATCTAGAATGTCAGAGTGAGGAACTTGGAAAATCTTTACCTCCAAAAAAGAGTGTTGAAACTGGCAAAATTTTCAACAGCCATTTTAAAACTCTGGAAATTAAGACTACACTTTGAGAATCACTGATCAGAGACCATTCTACTTACCCTAATTCTAAAAGCACAGTTTCAGAGCAGTTCTATCTATGTCGTTGGAATGTACATTTACTGCATGATACTTGCTTATCCCAGGAAAAATGAAAGTTAGGAAAGCTATAAATAACTATGTGATATTCCTAACACATTGCCAATGGCAGCCCATAGCGAAAGAGTAGTCAAAAGTGAAGTTGCCTTGCTTTAAGCCTACCTGGACTTTATGTAAACAGTAATTTGAGAAGGTCTTATTTTCAATTTATCAAGTAAGTATTGATGTGTAATTTAAATGTCATTCTTTTTAAAAGTTTTTCATTACAACCCGATAGAACCATACCCTCTAATTTTCTAAATAAGAACAAATCAACAGTTGTTGAAACCCACTATTTAAAAGGTTCCTTACCAATGGGCATTTCGGTTGTTTCCATATCTTGGCTATTGTGTAAAGTGCTGCAATAAACATAGGAGTGCATACAGATTTTTGAATTGGAGTTTTGGATTTCTCCGGGTAGATGCCTAGGAGTGGAATTACTGGATCATAGGGTAGTTCCATTTTCAGATTCCTGAGATACCTCCATACTGTTTTCCATAGTGGCTGCACTAATCTGCAGAGAAAAAACCGAGAGTGGTTAGATGGGTGTGTGGGAGGGGGTTGGGGATAAGGGGAAAGGTGAAGGGATTTGGAAGCAGCTGGTAACCACAAGATGGCCTCAGGGTTTTTTTGAAAATTAATTTGGGGAAGGTATTCTATAATGTTGTAAAGATTTTGTTGGGTATCCGATGGACATGCGTTCTATTTGGGAGACCACCTCAGGGATACTGTGGATACCTGATCATGGCATTGTACACCAGAAGCTAAACATTAATGAATGCCAACTATAATTTTATATATATAATGTGATGGTTCAGTGTGAGGTCGGAGGGATAGTGGATGGGGGGAGGGGGGTTTACAGTATGAGGGATATAAATGATGAACGTCTAAGTATTACCTTGTTTTGTACACCTGAAACTAATAAATAAATTAATTAATTAAAAAAAATAAAAGGTTCCTTAAATAGTTTGGGGGACATTATTATATGTGCCTTAGTTTTTATTCTATAAAATAATAATAATAGTTTATACCTTATATACATGCTTAGAATTAAATGTGTTAATATATGTAAGGTGCTTTCAAGAGAACAGTGCGTGGGACATAGTGATACAAATTTGTTATTTTAGTTTTGCTTATTATTCTCTTTTTTTTCTTGTGTAGTGTCACTGTGCCAGATTTTGAAGATATAATAGTAACTAACACCCACGCCTTTATGGAGCTTATGTTCTTGTGTAGGTCTCAGATTTAAAAAAAAAGACACAGAATAAAAACAACTGATTGACAACTGAGTAGAGAAAATTCTGTGTGAAACCCTACTTTAGATATGGGGTAAAGAAGACATCACTGACAGGGAACATTTAGGTGGGGTAACCTAAAGCATGAGAAAGAGTTAGCCATGTGAAGATTGGTCATTAAGAAAACACCAAGCACATGAGACACATGTGGAAAGACCTTGAGGCAGCAAAGATTTGGGTATATTCATGAAGGTATATTCATTTTGGCAAGAATTTTAGATTTTATTCTTAATACAATAGGAAATCACTAATATATTTAAAGTAAGGGAGTAATTATTAGAACATGATATAAATTTTGTTTTAAGAACTTTTAAACATGACTGTGTGTGAAAAATGGATTACAGTGGGAAAATAATTGAAAAGGCAGTGCAATTTGGGTGTTGTTTCAGGAAGTTTTCCCCTAGGTGCTATAAATTGTTGAGTTTTCAATTCAGCTATAGTGTATGAAATTGAATTGCAAGAACCAATTAAATAATCACTTGGCATTTATAAAATTCAGGGTCACCGACAATGGTTTGTGTAACAAGAAGAAAACTAAACCTTCCAGGTATCAACTTGATTTGAGCTTCTGCAGCATTAAAAAGGAAAAAAAAATAAATAAAAAGCCTAAAATATGAGAAGTCAAATGTTCTAAATCTAGATACAGACATGTAATATTAAGACCCAACAGAAATGCCTGCATATCCGAGCTCTTGTCTTTAACACTGTGCCAGGCTGAGTTTCAGAAAGGAAACACAGAGATGATGGGCCATGCTTTAAAGAGCCTACTAGATTAAACATATTCCCACTGTTTGCTTTGTCACGGTTTTAGCACCTGACAAAGCTGAATTACTCAGCAGAGCATATCTGTTAAGCCACATTGGTAAAATAAAAGTAGAGCATGTCTTCTGTGATAATGAAGAAGTCAGCCAGTGTTGTGTACTTGTGAATCAGCTAAGCACTGAAGATTATTTAAAAATTCATGTAAGAAGTGTGGAGTTGAGCATGGTAATGGCTATAATCCCTCATCAGGTCAGGACTAGAGATGCTGTGATTTTCTGGGAATGAGTAAGAAGTAGAACTAAATATAGAGTTTATGCTTCTCTGTGCTAGATCTTATAGGCGGAGAGATTTTCCTCACTAGGGTCTGTTGCTTTCACCTAAGCCCAGAAGCCAGGTTACACACTAGAGACTCTGGCTGCCCAAGTGTCATCCTGTTTTCCTTCAGTAAAAAGTCTTAGAGAGCCAGCTATAGCCTCCTGGTGCTCCATGGTTGATCCAAGGGGCAACAAGGATAAAGGTAGATGAGTTTGCTTCTTATCCATAGGTTCTGATCCGTTAGCAGGCCTAACTACTAGTAGGACTACCGGGGAGGGGGGGGACATTATGTGGCATTTAATACTGGGAGACCTTCCTTATGTAAATTTCCATATTTGTTTGATTCTAAGACACATTTTTTCCCCTTGACATTTTAACCTCGTTGAAATTGGGTTGGATAGTAAACTGAGAGACTCTTGAAATTACTGTAAGTCAGGATGTAATTGTGACATAGTAGATATTGCCTGAGTCTGAGCAACGTTAGTCATGGCTGTTCATATGATCATTCCTTTAATTGGGTTACATACTTGAGTGATAATGTTCATATTGAGGGAAACTGCTGTTTACGTCTTCAAAAAGATGATGCAATATTTAAGCATTGAATTGTAAAGTTATTGTATGGGTAGAAAGACAGAAACAGTAATAAGATATAATTTTGATATTAATAAAACAAATACTTGCTGTTGGAAGAATGATCACTAGTTCACATTTTTTTTTTTTTTCCGCACAGTAATACCCAAGTATTTTAGAGAACACGTGAAAAAGTGGGAATAGTTCAGTTCTGGAAATATGGCTCTGATGAATTTTAGAAAGTATAAACTACTACATGAAGAAAATGGAACTCTCCTTCATTATGGGGGGAGTGCAAACTGATACATTCTGGAGAAAAAATCTGGAGATAATGGAATGAAGTATATCAAATTCCAGTGCCCTAGAAATCCCTTTCTGGGATATGTTCTTCCAAAGATACCCTATCGTAGGTCCTGAAAGGTGCCTGCATAGGGATGTAGCCTTGTTTGTGACAATAGGGAGTTCAAGTCAGCCTAAGCATTGAACCCTGGGGGAGTGAATAAATATGCTGGAATTACACTATGTAAAGTTAAATAGCACTCAGAAGACAAATTAGATAAATACGCAGAAAATTATTAGATTCTATAAACTGCTTAGGCCTAGAAAAAAATTAAGTTGATTAAAAAATACACAAACAGGAAACACCACTAAATATTTTCTAAGATATATGCATATCCAGGAAATGCAGACATTAGTTTGAAAGTTAGTATTTTAATGTAATTTACTGTCATGTTAATTATTCTGTATAGTGTAATAGGATAATAGGTAATAGTAAACTATTACTATACATCCAAGTGAGGTTTCTGAATAAGTTAAAAAAATTTACTAGAATGCAGAATTTAAGTGACTTTACTCTTTATGGATGTGAAATTCCCAGGAGTAAAATAATATAGAATCTTGACTGCAATCCTAGTGATTTTCCTTTATTTTTCCTTTAGTGTTGCTTAATATTTCTTTGATTATTTTTCTTTGTTAAATAAAGTGATTTGCTAAGAAAAAAATAGATAAGCAAAAGTTAAGGGATATTTTAGATACCTGGTTAATGGCATCTATTTTTCTTTAATCTTTCTGGCAAACTGGCAGACCCACAAATAAAAGTTAAAGGTGGTATGGAGATCAAATTACAAATAAAAATGGTTCAAACACTACATGTCTTTTATGATATGTGTAGTTGGTGAGTTGTAAATTTCTGTTTTGATTTTTATACGTGCCTATTTTCAGTTTACATTGGGAAAGGCAAAAATTTTTGTGGATTGGTCATTAATATACGAGTGGGTATCTCTATTCCTCTTTACCTAACAAAATAAAATAATCCATATGTAACTTATTTCTATTTCAGTTTTTGATGAAGACTCCAATGTTTGTGTGCATAGCTCTGACCAGAGCTTCACAATCTTTAGTTATGATTGGGGCATCTGAATTTTTGCCTATATATCTAGAAAATCAGTTTGTATTGACAGCCACTAAAGCAACTATACTTTCAGGTAAATTTTCTGCTCAGTGTACTAATTTTGAAATTTTTATGTAAAGTTTTCTTTTATGTATTCATCAAATATTTCAAAAAGCAGAAAGTAGAAGGAGTAATAGTATTTGCTCAGATTTTAAATACCTAACTACTGTTTGCTCAAACTTTTAAAATGAGCACTTAACCATCATTTCATCGATATTTTTTTAACACATAAAAGCTTGTAAGACTTCTGAACCCCTCCCTGTCTTATCTCATTTCTCATTCTCCCTCCCCGTAAGTAACCACTCTTCCAAAATTAAAGTGTATCCTTTCCACCTTTGTATATTTTGACAGCTTATCTGCCTATTTATATACAATCTATTTCTAACAGTCGTGTCATTTTGTACATTATCTTCTGTTACTTTCATCTGAAATTATGTTCATCAGATTCATGTTGATCTCTAGTTAATGAATTTTAACTATGTTATGAGATTTTGTTTTATGAATATACTACTGTTGATTTATCCATTATCTATTAGTGGATATGAAGTTGCCTCTACTTTCTAAACTCTCTCTCAAAAAATACAGTAACAATTGACTTGTACACATCTTCTTGTGCACATTTGTAAAAAATGATTTAGGGTTAGACATTAAAGGGGAATTGCCGTTGTGTATATCTGCAGTTTGACTAGATACTGAGAATTGGCTCTCCAAAAGTGGTTACAATTGGAATTAAATTTTTCAGGTTCTAGCATTAATAGGAAAGTGGTAAATTAAATCATTTATTTTATGCTGTAAAAAGTCGAGGATGCATGCTGTAACTTTTAGGGTAACCAGTAAAAGAATAGTAAAAGAGTATATTAATTTGAAAAATTCGATTAATAATAAAAAATGAAAGAAAGAAGGAATATAAAACATGTGGGCCAAATTAAAAAAAATGTTAAGATGTGCAAAAACATTAACTGTCAGCCTTATTATTGAGTAGATTTTGTCATAGTATCAGACTATCCAAAAGCCAAAACATGACAGTTTCAGGGATCATAATGACAAATTTTTTCATGAGTACACCATGTTGTTTGCCAATATGATTGATCTAATCAACAGAGATTGGGACTAAATCCATTCAGCTTGTTTCATACAGTATTTACTTAAGGCTGATATCAACAAGACTCCAAGCACTAGGATGACGCCACCTTCAGTATTGGCCTCAACCATGCCAAGAATATCAAGTACCATCAGTCTGTGCCATAAATTTCATTACATTACAATGTATGGAACATCCAGGGTTGTAGGAGCAACAACTGAATTCAATTGGTTAATCCAGCTGAAACCCCTCATAACTTTTTTCACTGGACGTTGGTCTGTTGAATTGAGATATTGCGTCCCTTACTTCCCTTGCTTTATTTAAGTCCATAATCAAAAACTAGGTCTTTCCTTTCCCCTCTTGAGATTCTGTTGTACCATACAAGAGGAGACAGGGAGACAGTTTGGGTAGCAATTTATGTTATCACTTTTGGAATTTAGGAGCACTTACAGTGCAATTACCAATTACATATTTCAAAATTGGAGTCACAGCATTAATATATTGAGGCCACAACAGAAGTACATGGAAATTGTCCAAAGCCTCACCCACAAGGTCATTTTACCTCCTTTTCTGAAGCAGTAGAAGTCCAAATTCTATTCAATGTCTTATCTTAGGGAAATTTTCCTGAGAGGGTCACAACTACCTTAGAGTAGTCAAAACACACTGAAATATTTTACTTTTGTCTTAGAATGGATTCAAGGTTGACATGATACAGTGCAGGAGAAGCTCATGTGATACAAAAGAATGCTTTGGTAACGTCAAAGATAGCATTTCAAGTACCAGCAATCTGTGTCATAAATTTCATTACAGCCGTCAGACAGCCCAGCTATTATCATTTCACCTTAACAAGCAGTTATGCACTCCACTCCGTCATGAACCAAACAAATCAGTTGAACTTGTCATTATTCACTGGTTTCTGACCATAGTGGTTGTAAATTTCCCTCCTTTTACACTCAGTGTAGTTGCACATCTCTGTAACTATTGTCTGAAATCAGGAGGAATCCTCTGTCCAACCAGATGAGTCTTAGTAATAGTTGTTACAACAGGACAAATCTGAGGCTGATGGTCAGATTTGGGAGAAAGTCCCCTTGCCAAGAGAGTTAACAACAACCATTACTACTTCTGTGGTGCTGTCTTCAAATCTACTTCTGTCTGCAGCCAGCTCTCCCGTTCTGCATCATTAATAGGCAAATAGGCATGTTCACTACTGATTTTCAGTACTTCTGTCAAATCCCGTGAATTGGTTTATGAGGCTGTCATTTTTTTATCTTACATAAAGCCACATACATTTCTGTCAGCATCCCATGTATGTCACCAAAAGTGCTAAGGTCTATGAAGGGTTTGAATTTTACTCTATTTGAAAGCTAACAAGTTAGTGTACCATAGTTTCATGTATGCTAGCAGAAGACATAAAACTCCTTGGTCAGCGATGAAGGAAAGTTTTTGACTCACATCAATAGCAGTAACTAGAATCTCTCTCTCTCTCTCTCTCTCTCTCTCTCTCTCTCTCTCTCTCTCTCTCTCTCTGAATTTTCTGAGCCCCAATTTCCACAGGTTGATGTGAAGGAGAGTCAGTGACATCTGTACACACAATGGGTTGCATTACAGGAGTGGCTTACATTATATTCCCTGAGCTTAGGGAACCCAAATCTTTTATAATAGATAATAATCATCACAATGATTCAGAGGGACATGTGGTAGTATTCTTTGATTCAGAGGGAGATGTTATTTTTATTTTTATACTCTACAGCAAGCATGTCTTCTCTTAGTTCTAGAGGGGACAATATCTCTGTCTTCCAAAACTGTAAGCAAACCTGCCATTGCTCTCAAGGGGGACACTATCTCTATTATCCAAGGCTGTTCGCTGCACAAAGAGCTTTGAAAAGATACAACAAAGAGTAGTCAGTGCTTCTGCTGGCAAGATATATAGCATCATAGGATAATGGAGAATCGTTGCCCATTAATGTCATAGTAAACTAAATATAAAGATTGTTATATTTCTTACAAGAGGAACTCCTTAAATATGAGGACATGAAAAGGTTGAAAGTAAAAAGACCAAAAAAGTTGTACAATATAAATACTAACCAAAACAAAAGGTGGTTAAATATAGTATTCTTCAAAGCAAGAGGTATTATGTAGCATCAAGAGAGATCATAATGTCAGAAGAGTTGACCAATAAGGTAGGTAATACGGTTATACATGTGTATGCTCTCAACAACATAGCTTTAAAAAATATATAACAAAAAATTGAGTTAATTAGATATTGCTGATAATAGGCCAATTAGATATCCTTATGAAAAAAGATAAATCTTAACCTCTACCTCACTACATGCACAAATACACATTCTAGATGGATTGTAGATCTAAATGTAAATGGTGAAACAATAAAGCTTTTCAGAATAAGGAACAGGAAAAGATCTTCATGGCCTTAGAGAAGATAAAAATTTCTAAAATAGGAGATAAACCACATAAGTATAAAGAAAAAAAAATGCCAAAATGCAATACTATTACCCATTCACCAAAATAGCTAAAATGAAAAAGAGAGATAGATGTTGGCATGGGTGTGGAGCAATTGGCATTTCATCTACTACGGGTGACAGTGTAAATTGGTTTACCATTTTATAATTCTGTTAGGCAGTACCATAAAAATCTGAACATATACATATCCCCTGACCTAGGAATTCCAATCCTAGTCGTATACCCAACATAAGTTCCTCTCTTAATAATATGCCCAACAGAAATGCAGATGTTTACAAAAGGACATGTACGTGGATTTTTAAATTGGCAGCACAATTCACAACATCACAATGAACAAATAAGATGTGGTGCATGCATGTACATTGTTATTCAGCAGTGAGAAGACATGATGCATTGTTATATACAAAAACATGGGTGAAGTTTTCAAATATTATGCCGATGGTGGTGATTATAATAGGTATGTTCACTTTGAAAATTCATCATGTACAATTGTGATTTGTGTACTTTCCTGTACACCAATAAAATCTTTGCATAAAAAGTTGATTGGAAGTTCTGTGCATTGCAGTTGCATTTTCAACTGTTTTGTTTCCTTTTAGGATGGTCTTTCAAAAACCGAGCTACTTAACTGTTGAATTGCCAGTGTCCTGTATTTTCTTATCGCCTAGAGCAATAAGCCTGACAGTCAATATTTTCTTACCTTAGCTGGGTTCACAGTTTTCTGCTTACAGATGTGCTTGGTTTTCCAAATCTACAGTTGTCAAGTTCAAACTGAATAAATCTAGGTTTTTTTTCTTGGTCGTCATTTGACAAATAGGTGGGAAGAGGAATTTTGAGGATCAAACATAATATATGAATAACACAATACTTTCTTCCAACTTATTAATTTAGCTTTCAATGTCTGTCATCTGGGATTTTAATTTTTTGTTTAAATTTATATTTTTAAATATCTAGGTTTCTTAATTGTTCCTTTTTTTATCCATGTGCTCTTATTTTTCATTCTTTTCTCTTTTTATTTTGTTTTTTATTTTTGTGGAAATGACACTGTCATTAATCTTTTGAGCATTCTAAAATTAGTTACAAGTCTTTGCCAGACAATTTTATGATACAAATTTAATCTGGTGGTAATGGGATTTTTTTGTTTGTTTTTACCTTATATTTCTCTTTGTTTGTTTTTACCTTATATTTGTTTTTACCTACATTTGCTATTTTCCTATTTAAATCTACCATTTCAATATGTGTGGTACAGAAGGAATTACATCAATGTATGAATTTACTGTGCTATCTTCATCTGATTATTTTCTAGCTATATTTCTTCTCCTCCTTTTCTGCCTTCTTGTGCTTACCTCTCTCTAATCCCTTCTGCTTCATTGAAAAGAAAACTGTATCTCACAATGGGTATTCTGGAGTCCCACTTTGTTGAGATTGTTGATATTGCATATGCATTCACAGATGCAATGGGTGGCTTGGTTTAATCTTGTTAATGAATCTCTGTGAGCTCTTGTCACCATGGGCATGCCTCTTGCCATAAACCATAGATCCAGGCAGCTATCCAGTAATAGCTCTCAATAAGACAGCTGTCATCTTCTATTTTGTATGTATTACATTTGGGGTTCATCTTAGATGCTATTACTACATAGGAGCAAAACTTCACCGGCACTGTCCTCGAGCCCATTAGGCTATAGCTTCAGCTTCACTCACACATTTGTATTTCTGTTAAGGCTTAGGTTTGTTGAGATGTTTATCATACCTCTACGTTTTCTCTCTGTTATTTTTTATTATAATTATTTTTTATTTAAATCTGTGTTTGCTACATGTTTAGAGCAAAGGGGATTGCATCAATGTAAGAATTTTCTGTACTATCTTTAGCTGATTATTTTTTTAACTATGTTTTCTCTTCCTTCTTTTTTCTTTAGGACTTCTTTTAATTCCAGGAGGTGCACTTGGCCAGCTTCTGGGAGGCATCATTGTTTCCAAGTTACATATGTATTGTAAGGGCCTTATGACATTTATAATAGTTACATCTGCTATATCGCTTGTACTGATTATGTTTATAATTTTTTTACACTGTAATCCAACACCGGTTGCTGGAATCAATGAAGATTACGGCGGGTAAATATATAGTTTTCTATACTACATATTTTACATCTAAACCCAACAATGCATTTCTCAGTCAATTCGTAATTATTTACCCAGTAATTCTTATATATGTTTATCATCCTTGGAATTATTGAACATGTAAAAGAAATATAAAGCATAGTTTCAGCTTTCATATTAAGGTCAGAATTATAATAATGATGGCTTATGATATGAGTGCTTATTCATTCATAAAGTACTAAAGAAAAAGCACATTAAGATGATTCAGGACCTAGAAGTAAAATTCTGTATTAAAGTGTCTAGCACCGTGGAGACAGTGCAGTCTGTACAAACCAGTCTTCCTTTCCTTTCCTGAATTGGTATGTCTGCTTTCTTGTAGACATCAAAGAATAGAACTGAAGTACATCTGAAAGTATGCATGAGTAATGTCTCCTGTAAGCTAAACATGCAAAAATTCAAAGAACGGGGTAGAGATTAATGTTAAATGCAGGGAAACAAAACTGGAATTGAAAACCAAAGGACTGAGCAAGTAAAACAAGTAAAGAAAATAAGATTTCCACTGGTAGCTACAATGGAGTAATGTATGGCAGACCAATGCTCCCATCAAGAGTAACTAGAAAACTTGAATAAAGTTTTAAAAGATTCTTAAAGGCATCAGAGGGTTCCTTACACAATTAGGAATTTAAAAGCCACAGTCCTGGGCAAGGCAAACCTTTGAGAGGAGAAGCAACCATCTGCAGTTCTTTTTTTCTCCCAAGGATATTTGCTAACTCTGGACATTGGCAAGAAAATGAGAATTGGGCAAAGGGTCTAGGCAAAAAGCATCTAATAAGATGACAAGAAACCACCACAAATTTTTGAAAGACCTATGAGTCTAAAGAGACAAAAATAGAGCATGGGTCAGGGCAGGGTCTCAGAGAGAAGAGAGGTAGACAGATAATTCACATTGCTGGGTTTTCACTCAATACATTTGCTGAATTAGGAAATCAAACAGAAATCTTGTAAAAAGCAGAAAAAATTTTCAGCAGTATCGTGATGCTCTTTACACAAGGGATTAATGTGCCAGTGGCTTTAGAATGTGCTGGGGAAGGGAAGTGTGGTGAACACGCATCCTCCAAGTATCTGTAAGGCTAAGACCTAGAAGAAAGGGACTTTTTAAAGTACTATAGTCTAGCTGGGAGTTAATTTGGTCTGTAACTGTATTATGTCATCCAGCACTCTACCCAGCAGCAGAAAAAGAGACCCAGCACTCTGAATGAAAGATGATATACAAAACTGTAAAGTGTCTTAGGCAAAGGTCTTGTATTAAAAAAAAAAAAAAAATTATCAGGCAGGCCAGTGACCTGGCCAAAAACTTTGAGACACAACAGGTGACAGAATAGATGCACAGGAAAGCCAAATATTGAACAACATGGGTTTGAACTACATGGTTCTTTTTTTTCAATAAATATACAGTCAGCCCTCCATATTCCCAGGTTTCACATCTGCTGATCAACCACAGATGAAAAATAGTAGTGTTCAGTGAAGAGTAAAAGTAGTATTTTTCATCTATGGTTGGGAATCTATATGTGCATAGGGCCAAGTTAAATTATAACTTGGATTTTTCGACTGTGTGGGGCTTGATGCCCTAACCACCTCCCCCACGCCCAACCCCTGTGTGTGTGTTTGTGTGTGTGTTTGTGTGTGTTAGGTATTTATGTAGTTTAGATTTATCTATAGTTTAGGTATATCTATGTATCTATCTAATTATATATCCATTTACCTATACTGCTGCCTATTTTTTATGGTCTGCAAGCTAAGAATGGTTTTTATATTAGTAAGGGTGTGAAAAACAATAAAGAATAAAACTTCTAGTTTGTACTCAGTATGTAAAGAGCTTATAAGTCATTACAAGAAAAGAGTTGAACAAATTAAAAATTAATTCTTAGATTCATCAGACTTGAGATCACAGGGCAAACTGCTGTCCCCCAAAAAACTGGAGAGATAGGTAAACAGAGAGAATTGCAGTTTACTGGGAGCAGAAGCCATCAGAGCTGAACATTAAACAGTAATTGACTATTTATGGATGTGGAGCCTAGACTAATTTGATAGTTAAGAACTCCTGAGGGCCCAGTCTTAGAGGGATACCCCACTTTAGGAGTTCTTACATCCAGGTGCCCCCACCAGGTTCTGACATTGAAGTTGGGAGAATAATCTTCTTGTGTTTTGGGCAGGGGGAGAAGGAGAGTAACCATTTTGAAATATTCCCTAGAGAAGTCCACCATCTAACAAAAGCCTACCTTCTAGGGAAACTATAGGAGTTTCCCCTACCAAACTTTAGAAGGGAAGACAATTAGACAAGTCATTCCTTCTCCAACTTTCCTGTCTCACATAGGGAAAGAAAAATAATAATAATAAAAAAAACTAAATAAAACGTATGAAGGTCACGGCCTAGGGACTCAGGCCCACTAAAAAAACCTTGTAATGGCTAAGATTTAATCATAAGATTATAGAATGCTTCCTCTCTACAATATCATCACATCAACTTATGGCTAGTTTAATGACAGATAATTACAGCTGAAAGAGCTGCAAGACACACTATGTTTAATAAAGAGTTTCTAGGGAAATCCAAGGACAATAGGGAAGTCAAATTGAGGATACCACAGAAAACTGAGGCCTCTGACATCTATGGTTACAATAAATTTTAAACACAAGCTAACTCCTAGACTGCTAAACATAAAACCTCACAAGAAAGGCCTATTTATTTTAGTTCTTATTACCTGGTATATAATGTCTGGTTTTCAACAAAAACTTTACAAGGCATTCTAAGAGACAAGAAAGAATACAGACTGAAAAGACAAAGCAAGCATTAGAACCAGACTCAGATATGGCAGGGAAGAGATTTTGGAATGATCAGAATGAGAACATAAAATAATTATGATTAATATGCTAAGGGCTCTAATGGAAAAAGTGGGAAAAAATGGAAAAATATAACCTATTTGTGTGTGTATTCTAAGTTCATTTCTTATATGAAGTGCATATAGTTTGGTCTTGCTTTTTAAAAGAATGAAATTGGAGATTCTCTGCCTTTTAATTGAGATAGTACAACCATTTATACTTAATGTGAAATGTAGTCAGATATTTCAGTATCCCTCTCTTAATAATGAATAGAAATAGGCCAAAAAACGATTTGCAAAAGATTTGAATAACATTGCCAACTTGACTGACTTGACATTTGTAGAACTTTTCTTCTAACAAAACAAAATGTACATTTTTTTCAAGTACACATGAAACACCAAATTAGTTAATATTCTGTAAAACAAGTCTCAGTAAATTTAAAGGATCAAATCAAACTATGGAATTAAACTTCTGACCATGATGAAATAAAATTAGAAATAAATTAATTTAAAAAAATTCTGGGAAAGATCCAGATATTTGAAAACTTAAAAATAAGCTTCTAAATAACCTGTGGATTAAATAATTTCTTACAAAGGGAAATTGGAAGGTATTTTGCAGTGAACAAAAATGAAAACACGTAATAAAATTTGTGGAATGCTGCTAAAGCAGTACTTAGGGGAAGATGTATAGTATTAAAAGCCTGTATTGGAAAAGAAAAAAAGTCTTAAACCAGTGACATTTGCTTTTATCTTATAAAAACTGAAAACATCAAAGCAGATTGGTCCCAAAGTAAGCAGCAGAAATGAAACAATTGATATCAGAATAAAAATCAGTGAAGTAGAGATGAGAAAAACAATGGAGAAAATAAAATCACAGGTGGTATTAATATTTTGAGAAGATTAATAAAATTGCTAAACCTTTAGAGGGAGAAAATTACCAATAGCAGGGCTAGAGACCTGATGTGATGTCAGTGTAGAGTCTACCAATATTAAAGGATAATAGGATAATATTATGAACAACTTTATGCTCATAAATTTGACCACTTCCATGAAACGGATAAATCCTCCAAAAGATATAAACTCACTTAAAATAAATAGATAAGTTTATAGTAAATAAATCAAATTTGTAGTTAAAAACTTTCCCACAAACAGAACTCCAGGCCAAAATGGCTGCCCTGGGGAATTCTACCAGTTAAAGAATATCTGATTTTACAAAAATTCTTCCACAAAATCAAAAAAGAATGGATATTTTTCAACTCATTCTATGAGGTTTGCATTATGGTGCTATCAAAACAGACAAAAACATTATAAGAAAGAAAAACAAAAACAAAAACTATAGACATATGGTATTTCTCATGAGCATAGGTGCAAAAATTCTTTTAAAAATTTAGTAAATTGAATCTAATAATATATTAAAAGGAAAATAAATTATGATCAAGCAAAATTTATCACAGAGATGCAAGCCTGGTTTAATATTTGAAAATCAATCAATATAGTCTACCACATTAAAAAAGTAAAAATGAAAAAAAAAACATGTATCCTCAATAAATGCCAAAGGCACTTGATAAAGTGCAACATTTATTCCTGATAATCTAGGAAAGTAGGAATGGAAGGAAATCTATGAAAATACACAGCTAACATCATACTTAGTGATTATTATGGACTATGTATTATTATGGATTATTATTATTATTATGGAATGTGTGTGTTTCCCCTTCCCACCAAATTAATGTGTTGAAGCCTTAATCCTCAATGTAACAGTATTAGGAGGTTGGGCCTTTAGGAGATAATTAGATTTAGATGGGGTCGTATGGATGGGGTCCCTTCCATGATGGGATTAGTGTCCTCTAGAAAAAGGAGAAGGTACCAAAGCCTTCCCTCTGTTCGCCCTGTAAGGGTACGCTGAGAAGTTGAAGGTCTGCAATCCAGGAAGAGACCCTAAAACTAGACACGAAAGCTGCCTACACCTTGGACTTAGCTTCCAGAACTATGAGAAATAATGTCTGTTGTTTAAACCACCCAGTTTATTATATTTTGTTATTATAGCAGCCTCAGCAGACTAAATGATGAAATACCGAATGACCAAGACTACAATAAGAATGTATACTTTGAATACTACTAGATTTATATTGTACTGGAGGTTTTAGCCATTACTGTAAGAAAAATAAATAAAACGTGTCCAGATAAGAAAAGTAGAAGTACAACGGTGCTTATACGAAGACAATATGGTCCATGTAGAAAAATTAAATAAAGAAACAACAACCCACTATAACTAATAAAATGAGTTTAGCAAGTTTGCAGGATACAAGATCAACATATAAGATTGTGGTATTTTTATTTACTTCCTACAAATTAGCAGAAATCAATATTAAAAATAATACTGTTAACAATAGTATCAAGAAAAATAAATACTGTAGAAGAAAAGATCAATGTACAGGAATCTATGGTATATATGTACTATCTGCAAACAACTGGACATTCATATTAACCAAAAATATTATTAGCAATCATTATCAAGATAAAGAAATACTTAAGGATAAATATGATAGAAAATGTAAAAGCCCTCTACATTGATTACTACAAAACATTGTTGAGAGAAATTAAAGACCTAAGTTTTAAATGGAAAAATATTTCATGTTCATGGGTTACAAGACTCAATGTTGTTAAAATGTTAATCCTCCCGAAATTGATGTATGTATTCAGTGTAATTACAATAAAAATCCCATCAGATTTTATTTTTTACATATTGGAAAAGTAACTTTTAGATTCGTACAGATATACAAAGGATCTAGAAAAACAACAAACTGTACTGAAGATGAACAAAAGTGGAGGACTAACAGCAAAGCTACAGTAACCAAGGAAGTGGTAT
Source organism: Rhinolophus hipposideros (assembly GCF_964194185.1). NCBI lineage: Eukaryota > Metazoa > Chordata > Mammalia > Chiroptera > Rhinolophidae > Rhinolophus > Rhinolophus hipposideros. The sequence goes on from NC_138053.1 coordinate 32,326,362, forward strand.
TAGTACCAATACAGACAGTTGGGTCAGAATAGTGGAACAGAATGGAGTCTAGAAATAGGCCTAGATAGAAGAGGATAATTGATTTCTGAAAAGGTGGGGATGTAATATAGTCATTTTAATAAATGATGCTGGAACAATTATGTATCTATATGTAAACAAATGTCTTGTACCATATAAAATAACTCAAAATGGATTGTAGCTATAAATGTGAAATGTAAAATTCCAAGAACATAAGGAAAATTTCTGTTAACTTAAGTTCAGGAAAGATTTCTTAGATCACCAAACATGTAATCCATAAAGTAATATATTGGTAAATTGGGTTTCATCAGAATAAAAAACTTCTGCTCTTTGAAAAACCCTGTTAAAGGGAATTAAAACACAGACTGTGAGAAGGTATTTGAAAATCATACATCTAACAAAGGACTTGTTTCTAGAATATATAAAGAACTCTCAATGCTTAGTAATATGAAGACAAACAATCCAGAAAAATGGGGAAAATATTTGAATATTTAACCAAATAATATATACAAATGGAAAATAAATGCATGAAAGGATGCTCAACATCATTAGTGATTAGAGAAATGCATATTAAGAACCACACTAGGAAACTACTATATCCCTGTTAGAATATCTAAAATTAAAAAGGCTGACCATACCAAATGTTGACTAGGAATGCAGAAAGCAACTGACAATCTTATACACTGCTGGTGGGAATGTAAAATAGCACAACCACTGTGGAAAACTAATAGTTTCTTAAAAAGTTAAATGAACACCTACCAAGTTATCCAAACATTCTGCTCCTTAATATTTACTTAAGAGCCTGGAAGTATATGACCATACAAAGACCACATAAAGACCAGTTGCATGAAAGGAGCCAGACAAAGAAAGTGCACAAACCGAATTATTCCATTTCACAAAATGTTATGAAATTCAAACTAATGAAGAGTGTCAGAAGTACCGTTTCCCCGAAAATAAGACCTAGCCAGACAATCAGCTCTAATGCGTCTTTTGGAACAAAAATTAATATAAGACCCGGTCTTATTTTCCTATAATATAAGACCAGGTATAATATAATATAATATAATATAATATAATATAATATAATATAATATAATGCTGGGTCTTATATTAATTTTTGCTCCAAAAGACATTAGAGCTTGTCCAGCCAGGTCTTGTTTTTGGGGAAACGTGGTAGATCAGCAGACGCCAGGGTGGAGGTACTACAAAGGGGCGTGAGGAAACTTTTGCGGGTAGTGATTATATTTGTTAACATGATTGTGGTAATGGTTGCACAAGTGTATACATACTCATACATCAAAAAATTTTAAATTGTAACTTTAAACACGTACAGTTTATTGTATATATTATACTTTAATAAAGCTGTTAAAAAGAAATTTTAATGTTTTTATGACTCATTGATATCTTGATGTGTACATTAATAAGTATAATGTAATTATGTTCAATCTCTTTTTGTACAGAACAGGGCAGTTGGGAAACCTGACGGCTCCTTGCAATTCTCACTGTAGATGCTCACCTTCATTTTATTCTGCTGTATGTGGAAGAGATGATATTGGATATTCTTCTCCTTGCTTTGCAGGCTGTACATATTCTAAAACATTCGGTGATCATAAAGTAATTATTTTTAATTATGTGTCTTCCTCTTCAGTAAGATGATATTGAATTTGTAGGTGATGTTTACATTTTACTCCTAGCTCTCTATAATAAAGTTCCCCTCCCCCTTATTTTCCTTTTTATTAATTTTTAAAACAAGAAAAGAACATTTGCTTTGTGGCCACAATACAAAAAGCTTATGGGAATTGGGAGTAGAAAAGATACTCCTACAGTAAAATATGCCTCCATGTATTACATTATCCCAATTGTATGGTTTTAAAGCAATGGGTGATTATCACCTACCTCTTGCCATAGCAATGTTAAACGAAGCAGTCAAGGAGAATATTTCGTCTTCCATTTACGTAGTTTATCATAGTTCTCTCCCACATATCAACAGCACCTAATACACCAAAATCTTGAACCATAATCTTCCCCGCTCCATTTGGTTGATCAATACTATCCTTCTGGTCACCTTTCACTTGGTTTTTCTTCTTCTGAGAAATTCAAAATATCTATTGTGTACCCTCTTGTTGTCTCTGTTTTAGCCCCACATTAACTCAGAAGTGGTAATCAGTCCTTTTATTATGTGCCAGAGATTACTATCCATACAAGGCCTGTATAAACATTGTAGACTTTCTAGAGAGGTAAGAGAGTTAGAGAAGACATATATGGCAGCAATACCAATAACTTAAAATTTAACATGTCATCCCTGTTTGTCCTTTGATATTTACATTAATCAGATATCATTTTAAAATTCCCATAGTTGCTCATCTTTTGGGCCATTACCATCAGAATTTCTTATTTCCGCAGGCCTTCTACCAACCTCCAGATAAATGTCCTTATTTTGTCATGTAGAGCAATTGATCATTTTGCTACTTGTTCGACTCCAGTTTAATTTTCTTATATCCACAGTTGCTTAAATAAGATTTTAGCTAAATAATGGACTGTAACTTCGCCTTCTCCCTTGTAAGTAGTTCTCTGACCCTTCCAGAACCTGATATCTTGTCATTCTACCATCTGTTCACCAAACCTTCTTCATATGTTCACTTTTGCCTTTAGCCAGCCTAGGTTCTATAGCCTACAACTATTTTATATACTGGATATCTTTTGTGTTACTAGACCCACTTTTCTCCTGTCTCTACCCTTCTTATTATTCTAGGAGACTGATCTATAGGATGAGAGCTCCTTTGCCTCTGGTTTTTGACTGGATTAGAATAATAAGGAGTTCTAAAGAAAATCAGAAAGATGGGGGAAACAAAGTGAAGTTGTGTTTATTTTTTTGGTTTCCTCTCTGACTCATGGACCAGCTGCCTCCCTTGCCTGAAGGTCTCAGTTTCTTTCAGGGAAATCTCCACATGAGTTTCTCCTTCTGATAACCATTCCTACCCTAAGATCCTTCAGAAAATCCTTTCAAATCTACTTTTAAAATATATGCTGAATCTTTCTATCTTCATTTCCTCTGATACTATCCTGGTCCCAATCGCCATTGTCTTGCACCTTATTTCAACAGCTTTTAAACTGTTTTCTCTGCTTTCACCCTTGCCTTCATAGTCCATAGTCTCAATATATCAGCCAACTGATATATTAAAATGTCATTTATACATATATCCTTCCAGTGGTTTCACATTACTAAGATTAAAATTGATCTTATAATTACTTATCAGTTTTTTATATAATCTACTCTTCTCTCACTACTCTGGTTTTATTTCCTCTTAGTTTCCTTCATATTCATTCTGTTCCAGCCACATTTTTCTCCTTGTTTTTCTTTGAGCTTACCAAGCAAGCTCAAGGCCCAGAGCTTTTTCAGTTTCTGTTTTTGTTTTTGTTTTCCTACCCGGAATACACTTTTTCTGGATAACCAAATGGCTTACTACCTTACCTTCTTCAAATCTCTGCTCAAATATTATGGTGTCATTGAGGTAGTCACTGATCATGCTAAGTTCACCCCTACAATCCCTGTATTTTTTCCTGGCTTTATTTTTTTTTTTATCCAAAGTATGTCACCATGTGCTTCATTATGTTTGTTTGTTTTGTTGTTTTGTTTTGTTTTTTTAGTTGTCTAATCCAAGTAAAAAGTTTTCTATATGAGGACCGGAATTTCTTTTTTCTTTCTTTCTTTTTTTTTAAATTAAAGTGCAGGGATTTCTATTGTATTGGTTAGTGTGTTTTCCCAACACCTAGAATAACGTATAGTACATGAACACTAAAAAAATGTAGTGGAATGAATAAATTGCAATTGAGATATTTCTATTTGTTATTTAGCATATCCAGTAACCACTTAGAAACTCCTGCAATCAAAATGATTTTTGGATCATCATTTTATAGCTCACTTAGATTCAAGCCATCTTTGTTTCCTCTTATTCCTTCACTAATGATCTAGTTCCATATTTCTGTTGAAATTTATTATAATTTTTTAAACTTAGAATCTTTTCAATAGATTAATAAATTGCTAACTGGTCTCTGTATCTTCAAACTCTGTTTAGTTCTTAGAAAATATCACCAATTCATCTTTCTTGAATTATCAACCCTTCAACAACCATCCCAAATTTTATTAGTTCCCATTCAGTGCTACATTGTAACTTTCATTGGCACTAGACACTTTGCCTTTGGTAAGCCCCTTCCTTCACTGAAACAAATTGATTAATTTTAAAAAATTAAGTACAACTGTATTTGTATGAAGACAAATATGATCAACCTGAGTCTTTATTATTAAGTACATTCTTTTTAAATTTAAAAAACACTAAAATTACATTTTTATGTGGCCCTGATGAATTTTGGGCTTTAGACACTGTCTACTCTGCATAATAGATAATAACCCTATATCATTACATACAAAATGAAGTCCTGTCTTTGCAGTATAGTCCCAAAATCTCCTGCAGTTGGATAACTGTCCATATTTCAAATCCCAGCAGAAGTTACATTTTATTCATTACATTTTCCTTAATTGCCATCAATTTACATAGTTCTCCAACAATTATTTGTGTAATTGAATGTAAATATTTTTGGTGGAATTTCTTGAATTAATGGATTTTTTCCTAAGTTATTAATTAACACACACACACACACAATTCTTAGTTAGGTTAAAAAACTTGTACTTATCATTAATATTTTATTTCTGAATAATGGTTGGCAGATTTAATGTAAGGGTATTTACTAATAAAACTGGCTAGTCTCCCTGTGGTTATTGATTTAATTTTTATTTTACAATAAGTTTTTGCTTTATGACTATATTTCTAGAAAATTGTTTCCAATCTTAATTTTCACAGACATACTTCAATTGTTCTTGCATTAATGAAGGATTAACAACCTCAGATGATGAAGGTGATTTTATTGATGCTAGATCTGGAACATGTGATGCAAAGTGCTATAAATTACCTTTGTTCATTGCTTTAACCTTTTCTACAATTGTATTTTCTGGTTTCTCTGATATACCAAGCATCCTGACCATCCTTCGGTATGTATATATTATTCATAATCATTGTTCATTTAATACGTAAAAAGTCAATTTTAGGAATATTTTACAATATTGTAGTAAATGATTTACTTTTTTGTTTCAAGGTAACAACTGCTAGAGAGGAAACTATTACATTTTCAAAAGTCATATGTATGTTTCTCTATTTTAACTAATTTGTATAAAGTATATAGATATCACATTTAGTTTGAATTAATTAATTAAATTTAATTTACAACTTGGTAAAATATTGAACCTATTTTCCTTTATTAGCTCTATGAATATGTAGTATTTTGAAATGTCTGTTCATATATTTTGTCTATTTTTATATTGGGTTTTCTGTCTTTTCATTATTGATTTGCAGGACTTCTTTGTACATTCTTTGTATACTCCAAGTAGGGGGTCATTTGTCATATATATTCATCACAAATATCTTTTCTAACTCAACAGCTTGCCTTTTCATTCTGACAGTGGCATCTTTTGAGTGAAATAAATTTTAATTTTAATATCCTGTTTAAGAAATCTTTGCCTAATCTAAATCATGAGGACATTTTTAATGTTATTTTAATAAAAGAACATCTAAACAGTAATTCAGCTGGAGATGACTATTTTGTATGAAGTAGGGATTCAGGTTTATCTTTCTCATATGCATATGGATGTTAATTGACTCACCACCATTTATTTACAGGCTATCCTTCCCCACAGCAATGTACCAATGGTCTCTCTATAGGTGGGTCTATTTGCACACTTTATTCAGTTCGATTGATTTATTTGTGCATCACTGCACCAATATTACAATGTCTTGATTGCCCTATATTTTTTGTGAATATTTATGTCAGGCTTTGTTGCAAGCCCATCTTTGAGATTATCTTGGCCATTCTTGGTCCTTTGTATTTCTAAGTGATTAAAATTACTTACTCAGCATAAAAAACATGCTAAGATTTTGATTGGAATGCCTTCTAAACAATTTGAGAGAATTGCTATACTTACCATACCGAGTCTCTTGATCAATCAGGGAGGTATAATATCTTCATTTATTTAAATCTTCATTTATTTCTTCCAATAATGTTTCATACCTTTTAAAAAAATGTTTTATACAACTTTATTTTTAAAAATCTTGTTAATGTACAGGCATTGGCACATTTTAAAAACCAACTACATAAACAGGCCTTTCTTAAAATCAATGGAAGTGGAATGTCAGAAGTCAACTGAATGTGAGACTTTTTCATGGTGGAGGTCATATACCTCCTTCATTAGATTCATTCTTAGGTAATTGATGTTTACTATAGCACAGTATAGTATAGTTGTTTATTGCTGGTATGAAGAAATGCAATTCATTTTGTGCTTTGACCTTGTATTTTGTGACTGTGCTCATATTAAGTTTTCATAGTTGGTAGATTACTTCAAATTCTTTGTGTACATAATTATAATCTGCAAATAACTATTTTTATTTCTTCTTTTCCAACCTTCGTACCTTTTTTTCATGCACTGATTAAAATATCCTGTATAATGCTGAATGGAAGTATGATAGTTACTGTCATTGTTTCTTATGCCACTTAAGATGAAGGCTTCTGATATTTCATTATTAGATTTGAAATTTGCTGTAAATTTCACCATTAAGTGTGGTATTTATACTATCAGAATAAGCCACTTTGCTTCCATATCTAGTTCACTAAAATTGTTTTAATAATAAAATTTGAAATTTATCAAATGCATTTATTTGACATATCTATTGAGATTATTACAATAAGATATGTCTGTTTTATTCTAGGAATAAATTGGATTTGATTCATTTTGCTGATTTTTTTAGAGTTTTTTGCATCTGTATTCATGAATAAACTTGCCTTCCAATTTTCCTTTACTATTAATGTACTTCTTTGGTTTTGGCATAAGTGTAATTCTGGCCTCATAAAATGAATTAGAAAGCATTTTCTCTTTTCCTAATATTTGTCCAATTTTATCAAGGTGTGGCATTACTTTTTAAATTAAATCTTTGGAAGAAATCACTGTGATGTGAGCCTGGAAATTTCTTTGTGGGAGGTTTTACATTAAAAATTGAATGACTGTGTATGTGGGAACTAATAAATTTTTCTGCTTTTATGTATAAAATTTCGATCATTTTACTTTTGTGTTTATAAATTTTTTTATTTTACTCACATATATCTTCTGTATATTGCCTTTTCTATCCAAGTGTGCATACTGAAAGTCTTAATACATATTTTTTCTCATTCTTTAAATTCAAATATGCCTTTCAATGTGCTTTTTTTTTTATTTGAACCATGTATTATTCAGTATAGTTTAATTTGTAAGCATTTGGAAATTTATTTGTTACATTGTTGTTATTTTAGATTGAGTCCACTGTTTTCTTTTCTTCCCCATGTTTTCAGAGAACATATTTTTATGGTTTCTTTCCTTGAAAATTTATTTAGACTTACAAATGATTTAAAATTTTTTGTCTATTATTGTGGATTTGTCTATTAATTTCTATCATCTTTGCTGTATATATGTTGAATCTATATTAGTTTAAAACAACTTTAAAATTGCCACCACTTCCTGCTTTATTGACCCACCCCCCTTTATCCTTATGAAATAATCCTCTAATTAACTTTTTGTCTTAGAATTACTTTTTCTGACTTTAATATTGCTTCATCTGTTATATTTTCATAATGCATACTTTTCTACTTTTATTTTCAATTTTATTTTACTGTTTAAGGTATATCTTGTAAGCCAAGACTTTTAAAAAATTCAGTTTAACAACTTAATTTTTTAATTAGAGTATATAGACTATTAAATTTTAAATAATTGCTAATGTTTGCGTTTTCATCTATTATTTTAGTGTTTGTTTAAAAATTTTTTCTACTTGTTCTTTTAGTTCTTTCTTTACTTCTATTGAATTGAAATAGTTATCTTTAGTTTTCTTTTTTTCCGTCTTTATTTTGCTAAATATGTACTATTTTATTCTTCTTGTAGTAGTCACTTTAGACATTACATGAGTAGATTATTAGAGTCAAATGTACATTAGCACTTTTGCCACTTCGTGGACAATGTAAGAATGTAGAGTACTTTAATTCCATTAGCTAACTCTCTTCTAAACTTTTGTTATTGTTGTCATGTATTTTGGGGCTATGTAAATTTTAAATCCAAAAGGATGTAATTTTATTTATTATATATTTAATATCATAGTACCAGAATCTTTTCATTTTTTTTCTTGCATTTTCTAGGGATCATTTCTTTCCTCCAGAAAATTTTTTTACTGTGGGTCAGCTGAAAATGATTTCTTTTCATTTGTTTTTTCTTTAAAAATGTCTTTATCTACCTTTATTATAAAATTATATTTTGGCTGTTTGTGGAATTCCAAGTTTGTGGCTATTTTCTTTTAGTACTTTAAAGAAGTATTTAACTATCTTAATGATTTCTATGAGAACATTTTTATTACTGTTCCTTTGATTGTAATATTCCTTTTACTCTAGATGCTTTTAACATTTTCTCCTTGTCTTTTACTGTCAGCAATTTTACTACAATATTCCTTAATATAATTCTATTTGTCTTTATGTTGCTTGGAGTTTTAAAATTTTCTTGATGGCTTAAAAAAAAGTTTGTTGTGTTTCCTGTTATCTATTAGGATGGCAAGTATATTAGTTTATCTTAAAAAGTTATAACAGGCTTTATGGCTAAAATAACAGAAATTTATTTTCTCACAGTTCTGGAGGCTAAAACTCTGAGATAAAAGTATTGGCATGGTTGGTTGCTTCTTAGGGCTATAAGGGAAGGACCTCTCTTTGGCTTGTAGATGGCCATCTTCCCCTGAGTCTTCACATTGTCTTTGCTCTGTACATGTCTGTGTCCATATTTCCTCTCCCTATAAGGACACCAGTCATACTGGATTAGGGCCCACCCAACTGATCTCATGTTAACTTAATTACTTCTGTAAAACCATGTCTCCAGTATGGTAGCATTCTGAGGTATGGGAGAATAGGAGTTCAGCATGTAAATTTTGGAGGGGATACAATTCAGCTCATAGCAATAACAAACCACCTCAAATTTAATCACTTAACAACAATTTATCCTTATCTTGCATAGTTCTGAGAGTTAACTGGACTCAATGGGTTGGTTCTTGCTTGGGGTTTCTCATGAGCTTGTGGTTAGTTGGCACATGACTCTTGAGTCATCTGACAACATGACAGGGTTGGATTTCCAAGATGCTGACAATTTAGGCAAAATTTTCTGGAAGACAGGTTGGAGCTGTTGATTGGCCATTAGTGTCTCCTTTATGTGACTTGTACTTCTGCTAACTGGGTGCAACAATTTCAAAAGGGTGCAACCCAGCAGCTCAAGTGTTAATGTTCCAAGAGAGCCAAGCATAAGCTATAAGGCATAAGCTGTAAGGCTTCATTTGACCTAGACCAGAAGTCCAAGAATGTCACTTTTCTGCATTCTATTTGTCAAAGTCAGTATGTTTCAAGAGGAGGTTGATTAGATTCTACCTCTTGATGTCAGGAGCCACATGCATGTATGGGGCGGGGAGGGGAAGAAATCAATGACAGTCACCTTGTGTGATTATCTGCCGCCATATCTTTCATTGATTTTGTAAAATTCTTAACTATTTTTTCTGCAGATATTGTTTCTGCTCCATTTTTTCTCTACTCATAAATCTTTCATTGTGTCCATGTGTTTCTTATGCTCCTTTACTTTCTATTTTTATTTGTTTTTTTGTTCTGTGCTTCAAACTGAAGTTTTTTCACTTATTTATATTCTAATGTACTAATCGTATCTCCACCTGCTTTTCTAGTTACTTATACTTCAGTTTACTAATTCTGTCTTCGCCTATGTCTAATTAGCTATTAAATTCACCTATTGAGTTCTTAATTCTAATTGGTGTAATTGTCAGTTATATAATTTCATTACATTTTAGTAGATTCTTGTTCTCTGATAATATTCTCTAGCTTGTCGTTTGTTCTCTTGGACATTAATTCCCCAAATTTAAAATCTCTCTCAGATATCTAGTATTTGAATGTGCTATAGAACTATTTATATTGTATTTGTTTTCCTCTTGATCTTGTCTCTTATAATTCCTGTAACACTGGGGGTATAAACAAAAAATTAAAATGGTAACCTAAAAGTAACATAAAGGGGTGGGATAGAAGTAGGGGTAGATAAGGGCAGGGGTTTAAATAAGCAAGTCTTTCCAGGATGTTCTCTTTATATTAATATTTCTTTGCTTTCTAAGCATGTAACTATACTACAAATTTAACAAATAAAGTTTGATCTTTTTAAAAATACAATAAAAGTCAAAGCTAAAGACATAAATTGTGAAATAATTATCAAATAAGTGCTAATTATAGTCATGGAAGTGGAATAGGATGGAGTATTTGCAGCAGGCCTATGCTCCTACAAAGGATAACTAGAAAAGCAGGGTTAGATGATAAAAATCATATGTTTAAAGTCAAAAAGCAGCAGAGGACTATAGGCATTAAAATTCCAGAGAGAGCAGAGGCTTTTAGAGGTGGATAGGGATCTAAAGCTGTCTCTGAGGTTCTTGCCAACTCTTGATGAGGGATTAATGCTGACAATGAAGACTAGGTCCAACTTGTGGTCCTGTCAAAATGTCCACAGAGACATTTGGTCCACTCCAAAAAGTTCTTGATATTTGGTCCTGTCTAAAACTTTCACAGAGGTATTTAATTAACAGTTAATATAAATCCCACTCTTCTACAAGATTTGATCCCAGACCCATCTACCTCCCCCATATGCCATTACCAGCAAGGCTACCAAGGCAGGAAGGGCTATTATTGTCAATACAGCCACAATACAATTATTGGACCAATAAAACATGATAGTATTTTTTTATGTATTAATTCTGTAAACCAAAAGTAGAAATAAATATAATGGGCTCTTTGAACCTAGGGATGTTTTCTAAGTGTGGTCGTTTTTGACAGGACCAAGTATTAAGGGCAATTTGGTGTGGACCAAATATATTTGTGGATGTTTTGGACAGGACCCAATGTCCTGCAAAGCTAGGTCCAGGTAGAAGGGCACTACTGGGAAACAAGCAAACTGGCAAAGTTTTTGGTAATCACATGGGGCTAAGAATAACAAAATTCCTTTTCCATTGGAAACATTTTCTGAAATATGAAGGTGTGTAAGGCTTAAGTCTGTCTAAACAGAAAAGTATCGTGATTTGTCTGTATCTCTTTGTGAATGTTCTTATTAAGAAAAACTAGTTCTCCCATTCTTTCCCATCCATCTCTTATTATTTTAACATGTTTATGTCTTCTCAACTTTGATAGTCAAACAAGAAGGTAGAAGAGTACTTTAAGGAAAAAAGGGGAAAAAAAGAGGAATAAAAATGACCAGGTTCCTGCTGCCTTGATGGACATTTGAGGGTGGATAGACGGGGGGAAAAAGTACTTAAAAGTAATATTAAAACATGCTACAAAGAAAATAGAGAAAAATTCAATGAGAAAATTATAAGATGATCTAACTTAGTCTGGGTATTCAGAGAGGGTATGCCTGAAGAAATGACACTTAAACTAGGCCCTAAAGGATGGGAGATGGTTTCCCACACTGGGAGACTACAGTGGTCTCACACAGTGGCACCAACATGTGCAAAAATTCTGAAGTAGCTTTATAAGGCTATTGTATTTTAGAATGTGTTGAACAAGGGAGAAGATAAAGGCAAAAATGGTGACGTGGCATGGAGTAAGACTAATGGAATCAGTAACCCTTGTAAATTTTTTTTGGCAAACCTAGATTTTATCCTAAGAACAATGGGATGCCATTGAAGGATCCTAGTGGAGAAGTGAAATAATCAGGATTTCACCTTAAAAAAATCACTGTGTCTCTTATATGGAGAGTGGACTGAAAGAATAAGGATGGTTGTTGGGAGGTAAATTAGAAAGTTATTTCAGTTTTTTGTTTTTTTTCAGGCAAAAAATACAGGCTTGGAATGGACCAGTGGAATTAGAGATGAAGAAAATCAGAGAAAGAGATATGACAAGGAATTATTTCTAAAAAAAACAGTATTTGGTTATTGATTGTCTATGGTGAATGAGGAAAAGGATGGTAGAAAGGATGCGTGTTTCCAGGTTTTGGATTTGACAACTGCATGGATGATGGTTTCACTTCTCATGATAGGGAGTGCTAGGGGAAGAGTGGCTTTTGTGCAAGGCAGGAACTTAAGTCTATAACTGATGTCTTACATGAAAGATATACACTGAAAATATAAATGTAGAAGTTGTAAGAGAGAGTAGAGGCTGCCTTTTACATTTTGGAAGAGTATTAACCAATTTTTTGTTTACGCTATGAAATTCTGAAATCATCCTGTCATAGCCTTACTTGTTAACAGAATACAGAAAAACCTTTTTTGTTAAAACATTGTAGTTTTTCATTAAAATGTTGTTTCATTAAAATGTTTTATTCCTATCTATAATTTATTTTTGTGCTGTTCATTTAATTGATTTTGGAAAATCCTGAGAATCATTAATTTTTTCATCTTGCTTTGTATATCAGAAAGAGGGTTATAATCAAACTGAAGATATATACATACTTCTTAATGATTATACTTATGGCTTATGGTCTACTCTATAGATACTTTAGAGAGCACCAGGATCATATTACATCTAAGAAAACTACTTATGCTAAATGAAACAGAACACTCAATTATAGGTGGGCATATGACCATTTCCATTTTATACCAAAAACTTTATACGATAGTGTGGTTCTAAAAGGTGACACTTCACTTCTTTTACCTCTCTTTAATGAATCTGCTTGTAATAAAAGTGTATATTACTTTTTATTTTAAAATATCAGCATCATTTGAGAATTGGTTTTCATTTTCCTAGTAGTAAACATTTGAGGAAACAATATATATTTTTTTCCAGGTTTGTATAGGTGGAATTATCTCACTTTTTGCAAAATAGTCACAAAATACTGTATGTATGCTATATTTTAATAAATGAGTAATTTTGGGTACAAATATTGATCATACTGGTTTGTTGTTTGAGTCATAGAACAAGTAAACAAAAGTAAGCATAGTTTATTTAAAATATCCACTTAAAATGTAGTTTTTATTGTTTATTTCCTAAAATGTTGATTATTTTTTATTGTATTTTCAATTTATTTTTCAAACTAAAACATGTAATGTTATGCATTATTTATCACTTTTAAACAAATGGTTTAATCAGTAGGAAATACAGAGACCCTCATTGATTTTTATTTGGGAAAGTTATTTTTCATTTATTTTAGCTTTTGAATAGTGAGGGCAGCAGTGAGAGGCCCGTGAGGAAAAAAGATGACATCCTCAAATTAAGACAATTCAATTAAGATTCAATAAAGTGGCTATTTAAAATGCGGGCAGGGTTTAAGGAATCCCAAGGTATAGTGCAGTACCTCTGGTGTCTGACCACCCCAGGCCAAAGGAAAACGGTAGAAAGGAGTGAGACCTGTAGGGGTGACATCTTTGTCTCGGCACGCAGTCAGCCTGACGGAGCCTGGGAATGAAGACCTCGATCTCACTTTTCTTCCTCACTCCAGAGCACAACAATGGCAGAATCCAATCAGAAGCCAGAAGGCAAGAGAGCCTACTGGTGCAGTCCATTTAGGTCAACCTCCCGGGGCACAGAGCAAGGCAGAGAAGGTTAGAGAGTGGATCTCACAGGGACAAGTAGAAGAATCTGAAGCAATGGGTATGCACCACAGAATGAAAAAAGGGAAGTGAGAAAGCTAGTGCTATGATTTTTTTTTTTTTCCCAACAAAGAAAAAGAAGGTTGGGGCAGAGCGTTTTGGCCATAACTGCTTCCTCTTTGTAAAGAGCAAAACGCTTTGGAACTGGATGGAAAGGGATAGGATAAGGAGAAATGGAAGGAGTTGCAGTTCTTTAATTCAACCAGATTGAACTCTGTTAACTGGCTAAAGGTTCTTAGTCTAATTGATACACTGGGAAAAAAAATTAATCTTGAACTTGCAAAACATTCTCTATGGCTAATGATGATGTTTTGATGATGTTATTGCTGTTTACTTGCAGGATTGTATCTGACAAACAGCGTTCTCTGGCCCTGGGTATGAGCTATGTGATTTTGAGAGTATTTGGTATGGACTTTTGGCAATCTTTCATTACATTGAAATGTTCATTTTTTTGATACATGTATGTTTCTACGTGTATATTTATTGAAGTAAATAATAATGGTAAACTGAAATAAACAAGTGAATGGGGGAGCTGCTTTGCAGAATTTAGGAGACAATACTTAATGTAAAAAGACGATGCCTAATATACAGCCCATCCTAACTGTCATATAAAATATGCATTAATATTATATTCAATTAGAAGAGACAGTCTATTTGATCAGAAGCATGCTCATCAAGCTATGCAAGTGGTTTGGTAAGCTGAAATAAAATGCTTATGTAAGTATAGCAACTACATGTTGCTTGCATGTTTGGGATGTCACTGACCTAGACTAGTACTTTTAAACATTTCATTACCAAAGAAAGTGAATCTGATGTTTTAAGGATTTTTATCCAAATAAAAAATTGGTTTTGCTGAGGGTAATGCACTCTGTACTGCAGGCTTTCTTAAAATAGCAAAAGCTACCTTTCAAATCCACATTAGGACTATATTAGGACCCTTGATTCAAGAAGTTGATTCAAAATATTGGTGGGGTAAGGAAATAAGATTGGACTGGATAGAAGACTGAAAGATATATGATAAGGGGAATCAAGAATGTAGAGAATTTTAAGTGTGGCTCTGATATGGATCAGAGAAATCATTCTATAGTTAGATCAGCATGTGGGTTAAAATTAGCTTTTTTAATTGAGAAAAATTAGAGCATATTTTTATGGTGGACAATGATCCACTAGATAAGGACAGATTTGTAATGGAAGAGGGTAATAGCAAGCGCAGAGACATTTGCCTGCAAAAGGAACCCAGCAAAATGACGCATTTTTGAATGGGAGGAGGTAGATTAAGGTATTTTAGATATAGATTATCTCTAGATCTTGCAGGGTTTCACCATCAGATAATTTAGAGGATAAATATTATCTGATTTACATTTAAAAGATAATTCTGCTGTTGGAGGGAGAAATACTTATAGAAGATAATGTGGAGGAAAAGAAAATGGAGCCTTTTGCTGAAATATGTCATAATTACATTAAATTGGATTCTGGGAATTGTAGGAGAGAAATCAGCATATCCAAGATATATTTGGAGTTGCGGTTACAAAAGATTATCATGAATTGGGAAAATATGGTGGGAAATAGAAAAAATGAGTAGTAGGCCTAATATTTTCACCTCGAACAATTATAAGCAGCATGCCAGCACTCACTGAGATAGGGATTTCTGGTGTTGGATAGTGGTCTTTGGCAGGAATCAAGAGTTGTGAGGCTGTCACCAAATGAACTTTAATTAAAAAAAACAAAAAAAAAACGAGTTGTGAACCACGAGGGCTCTGATAATTTCTTAAGGGAGATGGTCAATCATTAGATTGACCATGTTTTTAGAACCTGCTTCTGATGTCTTTGGGGTGGCTTTTTTTAATTCTTTGTTTTAATGACTGTTCATTCACTTTTAGCGACAAAAGACTTTGTTGCTGAGGAAATACTGTCTCTGAGTATATAGAGATTTCCCTCAGGCAGCACACAACTGTTCCTCTGGATAGAGGTCATCTAAATCTAGGGATACTATTAACATACCAAAGCGTTTATACTTTAAGTTATTTTTCTCAATCTCTTGATAAATAATAGATATCATTTATATTATGAAACTAAAATTTCAGTTATTAAAAATTTCATAATTTGAAATCTTTGGGGGTACACTGAGTTTTCAAAATCAGTATTTAGTATCTCCATTTGAAATACTTTCTCCTAAATTTTTAATTAAAAAATTAAAAACACTTTTGAGATAGCAAATAAATAAGAAATGTACACCATTCTAAAAAGATGGCAAATCTACCAATTTTTTTATACTTACAAGGAAAGGACTTTTTGAAAACACCTTGTTTCTAGTTATTAACAATCCTATAAGTAAATTCTTAATTTTAAATGATATATTTACAATAAGGATGACTAAATGTATAAGTTTAATTTTAGGATGAAAATCATTCTGATACCAGCCTATAGCATTTTCACGGAGAATTTACAATCATTGCATTTTTCATAGGAAGTGTACCTGGACCAGTAGTTTTTAAAATGGTTGGAGAAAGTTCTTGCACCTTTCGGGCTACTAAAGGCTGTGGAAAAGCAGGAGGTTGTCGGATCTATAATACGACAAAAATGGCCAACCTATTTGTAGGAATATGTAAGTGACATTTATTTAAGAAATATAGAGAGGTAAAATTGTTTTAAAAACTTATGGTTATTTATACTTGTATAAGGTACAGTAATAATAAACTATGAACAAATGGATACTTTATGATTAAAGAAGCCTTATATTATTATATAGAAAATATTTGGACACTAAAGTACTATAGAATTTATGTAAATATTTGAGTCACTGCATTCAATATATAATTATTTTATGTTATTCCTGAGTAAGGGTGATAATTAGCAGAGTTTCAATTTGGGAAGTAATTTTGCCTGTATACTTATATAACCAAGTTGTTTGACCTTGAAGATCGGATTATTTAAAATATTTTTTTTTCTCCAATAAAGAGCATCAAGATACTCTTACCCACTTAAATGTAATTTTCATATTGTTTCTTTTGCTCAGTACTTGGCTAGTATTCAGTATTTGTTGAACAAATAAGAGATACAGGGAATTGGGATGCTATGATGGTGTAAGCTGGGGTCAAAGTGTTTGGAAAGATGAGATGTGCTTGTATTTAGAAAATTCACTAGGTCTTTCTGGATCTCAATGTATTCATCTGTAAAATTAAGATTTTGGACTACATAATTTCTGAAGTTTTAACCATCACTAACACTGAATGATTTTATTGTATAGATGCTATTGGTGTGATAAATATTTATAGTGTTTATGTTTTGTGATTTTATTAAGAGGGTTCAGTAATTCAAAGAACCACATAATGATAGACTCTAATATTTAACATTAACGAATACCTGCTTGATAAGCAATGCCTTCTAACTCAGAAGTCAATGATCCAGCAAACTTAGTAAACGCTTAAAACCAACTAAAGTGAAACTTAAGAAAAATATTTCAAATTCAAAACTGACATTTAAGAAGTCAAAATGAATTTCTCAGAGATAATTCAGTGAAACTAGGCATTGTTCTTAAGCAAGTCCTTTTAAAACAATGCTGAGCCTTTTAATTTTTATTTTAGATACAACTGTAAAATACTTAACTATTTTCAAACACAAAACATAATTGAGCAAATTGATAAGCTACTAGAGAACCGGCCAAGGAGTTACTAAAAGGAGATAACAATAATAAAGAACATAAGAAATTATAATAAGAGAGGGCAAACACAGGAACTGTAATAGGAATATGCATTTATGGCAATATTGTGTAAGCTAGTATATTTGAAAGTGTATTCTATGAATCATTTGAATCAGGAAAACTTGGAGTGCTTGCTAAAAATATAAGTTCCGAGGTCCTGAATTAGAATAGCAGGGATTAGTTGTAGGCATGTGTATTTTTAATAAAGCACGTTGGGTGATTTTAACCACAGTAAACTTTGAAGCTATATGAAACACTCTAAAGCTGTACTGTCCAAAATGGTACATATTAACTATCTGCAGCTAAATTTAAATTAAATAAAACTAAATGCAATTTAAAATTCAATTTCACAGTAACAATACATAGCTAAATTTCACATGCTTAATGGTCACATTTGCCCACTCTACTGGACAGTGCAGCTGTAGAACACTGCCATTGTCACAGAATGGCTATGCACACTACCACTCTAGAACAAGACTTATTCAACAGGGGTCCATGAACCCTAGGAGCCCACATTGAACTTTAGCATATTCTTCAAATCCTAAAGTTCTATTTTTATATTGTATGTCCAAAAATGTTTTCCCTGTGGAGGAAGGCTGTGACATTCATCAGATTCTCAAAGGTTTTAATCACTCAAAAAGTTAGTAAAACATTTATCATATTAATCCATCAGACGCCTTTGGTAGCAAAGAAATTTTTCCGAGCTTTCTCAAATCTTAAGGTTTCATTGGGAGGACTCATTAAGTACCTTTTACCTCAAATGAAGGATTCCATCAGTTCTAGTTTAATGGGTAGAGAGATGATTTCTAAGTCTTTTGCAACATTTTCCATTTAACTTGCCATGTTTACCCTTCATCGGGTTTTTTTTTTCCCTTTGGTAGAATTTTTATTGAACTATAATATGTATTATATATATTCAGTAAAGACTACATATTATAAATATATAGCTCAACACATTTTTATGAAGTTAACACACCTGTAATTAGCATTCATATCAATAAATACAACATATTAGAATTAATGAATTTAGTAAAGTAGCTTAATATACAATCAATATTTAAAAAGTCAACTGTTTTTCTATATATTAAGCACAACCAAATACAAAAATACAGTAACATAAAAAAGTCAAGTACCAAGACAAAAAAATCTGTTGAACGCTGTATAAAACCTGTACACTGACCACTACAGATTTTATTGGAGAAACACTAAAACATAAATAAATGAAAACAATGTATCATATTTATAGATAGGAAGATTTTAAAATGCCACTTTTCTTAAATTAATCTATACATCAAGTGACCACAAACAAAATTCCAGATGGTATTTTTTTTAAACTGACAAGGGACTTGAAATTTATATGAAAGCCAAAGGGCCAAAAATTATCAAGAAAATCTTGAAGATGAAACAAAATTAAAGGACGCATTTTAACAAATATCAATACCTATTATCAAGCTATAATAATTAATACAGTAGGGTATTGGTGCAAGTGTCATCACACCAATGAAACAGACTAGAGAATCCAGAAACAAAGCCACACATGCACCCTTAATTTATTTGTGGCAAAGGAAGGAGACATTGTAATGGTAAAAAGATGGTATTAAGATGGTCTTTTAAATAAAGGGTAATGAGTCATTTTATATATATGTATATATACATATATGCATATAAAATGTATCTTCACTCCTACCTCAAATCATATACAAAAATCAATTCTAGATGCATATCTAAATGTCAAATATAAAAAAAAATTATAAAGCCTTTGAGAAAAACAAGAGAATATCTCCATGGCCTTGGAGTATGAAGAGATTGCACAAACAGGATACAAAAATAACTAGCTATAAAAGAAAAAATCAAACTATATTAAAATTAATAAATTCTGATCATCAGAAGAATTAAGAGATAGAAAAGACAGCCGCAGTGTAGAAGGCGGTGAAAAAGGTATAAAAGTGAAAAAAGAACTAAAGTCCAAAATATATAAAGAACTCCTACAAATCAATAACAAGCAAAGGTTAGATAACTTAATAGAAAAGTGGACAAAAGACTTGAAAGAAAGTTCATAAAAGTGGATAACCCAATAGCCAATAAACAATGGAATGGATAAGTTGTGATAAAATCAATAATGGAGTACTATACAACAATGACAGGGAAAGGTACACAATTACATAAATATGGATGAGTCACACAAAAATAATTTTGAACTAGACATAAATTAGTATGCACTGTATGATTCCACTTACATAATTTCAACATGCTATGTTACACTTGAGAGGCACACAAAATCAACTCTCTTGGTTGGGTTAGTGAATTTCAGGAAACATGAGGAGGGCTTCTGGGATACTGACAGTGTTTTGTTCTTGATCCAGATGCTAGTCACACTGCTTAGTTTGTGAAAAATACTTCAAGCAGTACCCAAAAAATTAATATGTAATTAATATACAATTACATAATATAGATCTTAGGTTTTTGGTTTGATGGCTTTTGATAATTGAATACACCTGTGGAATCAGCGCCCAAAAGAAGGTGTAGAAATTTCCCTTATTCCCCTTTCTAATCAGTGTTCCTCTTCCAAAGATAAGGCTCTTTCAGATGTGTATTACAATACATTGGATTTTTGCCTGTTCTAGAAATATATGCATCTGTGATACAGGCATACTGGATTATTTGCTTTTGTCTGTCTCGCTTAATGTTATGCTTTGGGGAGATTCATCCGTGTTATTCCATAGCAGTAGTTTGTGCTTTAAAAAATTTTTCTGAGCACGGTTTCATTTTGTGAGTATACTACAGCTTATTCATTCTCGTTAATGTATGTCTGAGTTGTTTACAATGTATGGCTATTTTAAATAAATGTGTAAAATATTATTGTTATTATAAATGCCGTAGACTCATTAATGTTTCCAATTTTATCTTTTGAAAACACTATAATTGATATTGTCAAGTACTTGATATTGTTGCTCTAAAATACTCTTTAATTAACAGGGTTATTTGCTTCCCAAGTTCAAGTATTAACTTGAACTTTCTGAAACTTGAAACATGAAAATGAATTAAAACTCCTACAGATATCAATTAGTATTTCTAAAATATTCTACTTATTTTTCAAAAATGATGAATATTTCAAAAAGATTAAAGCTGCATGAAATGACTTAAACAGGTTCCAGTTCCTATTGATAGTTAAGTTTTGAACGTAGAAATGCATTTTACTGTTTTTGAATTAAGACATACTGTGAAATAATAGCACACATTGCATTTTTTGGCGGGCTATATGTTTAAGAATTCTAAAAGGTCTTGTAAACATTTAAAAAAATTTCTTTAAATAACCTGATATGTTTATGACATTACTTACATTCTACAATTGGGAAATTGGTAACTTTAGAGATAAAATGTACTTATCTTTTCTTTGGTAAATGGCATTCTTTCTACAAATATTTTTGCTCTAAAAAAATTGATGCATCTGATGGCTGTATTTTTTCTTTTAATTTAGGTTTTTTTTGCAAAGTGTTTGCTATCATCTTCACTGCTATTGCATTTAGCCAATACAAATATTTACTAAAGGAAAACAGTGCCATCATGCCTATACCTGTGAAGAATCTAACAGATAAAAAAAAAAAAAAAAAAAAAAAAGGGGAAGAACTGATTTATAACTGGATCATCATTATGTAAGAATTACACATTATCAATCCATCAGTGGAATATTACATTAATAAAATTTAAAACAATATAATATAGTTACATGTTTAATAAATGAATATGATTCAGATGATCCTGTAAGTTTTGTTATGTTTTTAATACAAATATAATACTATAGTCTTTGTGTTTTCAATTTTTAAAAGATATTCTAAGATAAACTTTTAATACTTTCAATAGAAAGATAATACTTTGAAAGAAAAGGATAAAGTGGAAGTGGGAAAACACACATAAGTTAATTCTGATTATAGTGATATATTGGTCATTGGTCTTCGGTTACATGGGATTACTTAGGTTTCACATGTTTTATTCTTGTTACTTTTCATTTGCACCATGGATGTTTATTTCTCAATAATTTTTAAAAATAAAATTAAATTTGCCAACAAGTTCATATAATAAAATTTTAAATTAAGGTTATATTTATTCTCCAAAAGAAAACAATTTTAAACCTTTTGGAAACTAACGTTTTATTTATCTTTTAGTTGATCATGGAGAGATTTCCTCAGAAAATTTCTCTGGTCAATTGGCCAGTTTGCAATACACACTATTTTCCATGGTCCTTCAATTTTATCAGACATAACATTGAATATGATCATATACATTTCTATTTTTACCTTAATTTGAATTTTATTGATAAAGATTACCAGATATCTGAATTGATATCCATTTTGTACTTTATATTTCATTATATGATTAATAATTATTTCACGTGAAGAAATATTCACATTTAAATGTAGAAAATGTATCAACCGTTGTGGAATTTTTCTTAAGCTTAAAAGTGTTTCTATAAAAAGTTTTGTTATAATTATTTCATATATCTTTGTACATCCATGCAAATTATATAGCAATTTTCCAAATATTGGAATAAAATTCAGATTGTTATAAAACAACTTCTCTACAATGTTTATTTTTTTCTCTTGAGAGAAGGAACAACTGCACAATTTCTCCTTTGTTATTAACATTAGTTAATGACCCTGTGTGTAAGGGTAGTCATTGCCCTATTTGTGTTCTTATCTGGCAGAAGGAAATGTGAAGCAGGGAGTATTCATATCTTACTATATATTTTTCTTTCTTAACTTCAACATGCATTTATGAAAATCTATAAACTAGTCTTTAAGTGAAACTCTATTTGACTACTTGATTCATCTCTGTTTGAATTAACAGGATTACAGAACATCTGAGGATCAGAGTATGAAAATAGGAATTTCTCTTTTAAAGATTCTACAAAATGTGTTGCTGTGCCCTTCATTCAGAGAAAGAAAATCACACATGATGTTTACCTAAGTAGTAGTAATGTATCTATAGAGAGCTTTATTTTCATAATAAAGTTATTTCTTGTGAAACATTTCTCATATGCTTTTAATGTGTATAGGATTTTAAACATAAGTTTATAATATAGATATTTCTAAGAGAATTAAAGTTTAATAGTGTTAGATTACCTATATAATTTCTTAATTTTCTACTGTCTAAAAATATTATTTGAAAATTTATTTAACCGGGAAATGAGGTAAGACAATAACATTCAGATCCATTTTTTATTTATCAGTTTATTGGAGTGATATTGGTTAGTAAAATTGTATAGGTTTCAAGTGTGCATTTCTATAATACATCATTTATATATTGCATTGTGTGTTCACTACTCAGAGTCAGTTCTCCTTCTCCATCTCCACCATGTTATTTGACCCCCTTTACCCTCTTCTACGACCCACCTCCCCCCTTACCTTCTGGTAACCACTAAACTGTTGTCTGTGTCTATGAGTTTTTATTTGTTTGTCTGGTCCGTTTGTTGTTTTCAGTTTTATATGCTGTATATGAGTGAAAGCATGTGGTTCTTGACTTTATCTGTCTGACTTATTTCGCTTAGCATGATAATCTGAAGATCCATCCATGTTGTTGCAAATGGCAGTATTTCATCTTTTCTTATGGTTGAGTAATATTTCATTTTATGTATGTACCACATCTTCTTTATCCAGTCATGTATTGAAGAACACTTTGGCTGTTTTCATATGTCTTGGCCACCATGAATAGTTCTGCAATGAACATAGGGGTACATATATCTTTACAGATAAATGTTTTCAGATTTTTTTTGGAGTAGATACCCAGAAGAGGAATTATTGGGTCATATGGTAATTCTATTCTTAATTTGTTGAGGAACCTCCATACTGTTTTCCATAGTGAGTGACTGTACCAATTTACATTCCCACCAACAGTATCTGAGGGTTCCTTTTTCTCCACAGCCTCTCCAACACTTGTCATTACTTGTCTTGTTGATGATAGCCATTCTAACAGGTGTGAGGTGATACCTTGTTGTAGTTTTGATTTGTATTTCCCTAATAGTTAGTGAAGTTGAGCATTTTTTCATGTCTGTCGGCTCTTTGTATGTCTCCTTGGGAAAAGTGTCTGTTCAGGTCCTCTGCCCATTTTTTAATTGGGTTGTTTGTTTTTATTGTTGTTGAGTTGTATGAGTTCTTTGCATATTTTGATTACTAGCTCCATATTGGAGGTGTTGTTTGCAAATATCTGCTTCTATTCAGTTGGTTGCCTCTTTGTTTTGTTGATGGTTTCTTTTGTTGTGCAGAAGCTTTTTAGTTTGACATAGTCCCATTCATTTATTTTTTTGCCTTTACTTCTCTTGCCTTTGAGGAAAAATTCATAAAATCCTCTCTGATCCCAAGGTCCATAAGTTTAGTACCTGTGCTTTCTTCTATGCAATGTGTTGTTTCACATCTTATGTTTAGGTCTTTGATCCATTTTAAGTTAATTTTGGTATACAGTGACAGATAGCAGTCTAGTTTCCTTCTTTTGCATGTGGCTTTCCAGAAATCCAACTATATGTTGCTGAAAGGTCAAGGGAAGTAAGCGATGAAAATGTCTACTGGATTTAGTAACAAAGAGTTTGTTGGAAACTGAGATGAGAGAAATTTCAGAGGAATTTTAGGAGTAGAAGCTAGTAGATTAAAGAATGTGTTGGAGATGAGCAATTGGACACACCAAATATAAACAATTTCTATAAGTAGCTGTGAACAAAAGATATAAGCCAGTAGTTGGCTAGAGTTCTAAGGTTTGTTGAGGGTAGTAGATATGGTGGTGATTGCTGTTAGTGTTATGATGGGTGGCTTGAGCATGTTCATATGCTGGTGGTGAGAAGGAGGAAGTAGTAAAAGATGGTGGTCTAAGAGCAAAAATATTATTCTAAGAGCTAGATTACTCAGGAGGTGATAGGATGCATTCTAAAACACAGGGAGAAAGATTAGCTGTAGTAAAGAGAAAGGACTTCTTTTGCAACAGAGGGCACAAAGGAAAGGATGGCTGCAACTCCAGATAATGTTGTAAGTTTGGTGGCCGGAAGGAATTTGAGAGAATTCCTCAAGCCATAGGCTCTTTTGAATGTGTCTCTTTGTCCTTGCACTCACTTCCTGGTGACTTAACTTTTATTCTTAACCTATGTTCTGTTACATAATCAGCATGATGCCTCTCTAACTGGTCTATTGGCCTTTTTTCCTTCCCACCTACTCTCTCCTCCAGGCAGTGAAAAGGAATCTTTTTAAAATGCCAATTTGGTCATGTTACACAATGAGTTGTAATTGCTCACCTGCCTGGCTCTTTTCTAGATTAGAGCCTTTGAAAGGAAGTATAGTGTTATTCATTACTCTGTTCTTTTTGTGCCATAAATGTTCAAAAAATAGTTGAGGAACTGAATGGCAAGTGACTATCTTTAACACTGTTGGAACCAAAGTCATTTCTTTTTAAAGAGATTTTTCAGATGATAGATTGCTGAACATAAAGTCATCTGTGGGATTTAGGGAATTCACTATTTTAAGGAGTTGTTTTCAAAGCCACTTCTCAAATTACCCATCTCCCTCACTTGCATATATCTTATTTAAGCCCATTTCAGCAAACTTTCAATTGTAGGTGTAATGTGTCCCCCTCTCCCCCGCCCCCCCCCCTCCCCGCCAAAACATATGGTGGTGTCCTAACTCCTAGTAACTGTAAATGTGACCTTATTTGGAAATAGGATCTTTGAAGATGGAATAAAGTTATGATGAGGTCATATTGGATTAGGGTAGACCCTAATCCAATGATTGGCATCCTTATAAGAAAAGGAAAATTTGGACACAGAACGCATATGGGAGAACACCATTGGAGTGATGCATCTATCAACCAAGGAGCACCAAGGATTGTAGCTAGGAAGAGGAAAGGAAGAGTTCTTTCCTACAGTCTTTGGAGAATGCATGGCCCTGCTGATACCTTGATTTCAGATTTTTAGTACCAGATCTGTGAGAGAATAAATGTATGCTGTTTTAACATCCAAATAGCCACCCTTCCCCAACTATATTATTTTTAGAAAAGAATGCATTTATCCTATGATTTGTTTTTTTCTTTTTAAATTCTTCTATGACATTTTTTTTTCTTTTTTACTTCAATGTTGTTTGACTAACAAGAAAGATTCTAAGTGACATTAATCTGTTTATGTTGCTATGAATGACACTTAGGAAACAACAATGACTAAGTAAGTGGAAGGAAAGATTTGCCACCAGTCATGGACTTCATATAAGAAATATCATAGGAGAAAAGCCTCCACGCTCAATGATTTCAGGAGGATCACAAAGAAATAAAATTGTGAAATGTTCCGACTCTAAAACTGTTGCACTACTGACAAAATATAAGCTTATAAGGGAGTTGGTTTTTAAAATGTAAAATAATACCTTTTACTCTTCATTGAACTAGAGATAACAAAAAGTCTAGTTAGCATTTCTTTAAACACATTACCTTAAATTCAGTAAACATGATCCCTTTTCAGTAGTAAACATTAAGGATGGTATTAGAGCAAACAAATATAATTTCTAACTAAATTGCAGTGGGTATCTCAATTTATAAAAAAGTGTTTCAAAAGATTATATATAAATTGAACTTTTGTGCCATGAACTGACAGATGAAACTGCTGTTTAATTAGTCATATAATATGAACCAGTTTGAGGATAATAAAAATCAATATGATATAGAGTTTCTGTTTTTCACTTACTGTAAAATATTGCAATGAGTTAAATTGTCTTACTTTTTTTATCTGAGATAGATATATTGTGATGAGTTATCTAAACTGGTTTTCGTCATATACTATTTTTAATATGTAATTCTGCTTTGTGCAGGCAAGTCCAGACCTAGGGAATGGCAGTATTATTTAGGAAAAATAGCTTTTGTTTACTTTTAGTTCAGGGAGAAGGAAGGCGATAAGGAGAGTTAGGTGTGAACATCAGTGGTTAATTTCTTATGCAAAACCAGGAGACTATGGCAGCCACTTCTGGCCCATACATTTCTCCACATAAACCACAGGAAATTTTGTTTATTGGGAGGTGGTAGGTAGGGCAGAAGAGGAAAGACAAGGGTTATACCTTTAAATCCATGTGGTCTTGACAAACAGCATTCTTTAGCCCTGGACATAAACATTTGATTTATTTGATCACTGTGCATGCTTGCTTGGCAACTTTATTTTTTAAAACATATTGATGCAACTCTATGCATAGTAAGAAACATATGTGAGATAAGATGTAAATTCAAAAATATGTGTGCTTAGGAAATAGCTTTTTAGACTTTAGCTATAATGTAGTTTTCCACGCTGTAGAATTTATAACATACAAAGTTTTCCCACACTGTAATGAAAATCCATCCTAAAATAATCTACACATGCATGTATGGATTAGCAGTATATTTGATAAGAGAGAGACTCTGCTTATTAACTGCTTATATGAGCAGGACTTGCAACAGTCCCCTTGCTGGGACATTCAAGTACTAACTAACCTAGAATGGTAGTTCCAAACCATTTTGCCCACAACCCTGTTTTTAAATTTTTCTCTTTCTCTTCTTGTTATTTTCAAAGAGTTTTGTCTAATAAACAGACTGTATTTATTTTTTTTTAAATCTTACATGGTTTTTTTGGGGGGTAAATATGCTGTTTATATTAGTTTTTTTTGCCCAGCCTCATGACTCTAAAGTTATACGGAAAGCCAAAAGACTCAGAATAACTAACAAAATTTTGAAGGGAAAGAACAAAGTTGGAGAATTGAAGCTATCAGACTTCAGGACTTAATATAAAGCCCGTGTGGTATTGGTGAAAGAATAGACAAATAGAACAGAATATGGAGCCCAGAAATAGATCCACATAACAACAGTCAACTAATCTTTGACAAATTAGTGTTTACAATAATGGACCCAGAACAACTGGACATCCACATAAAAAAAAATAATAAATCTAGAAAAACTTTATGCTCATCACAAAAAATAACTAAAAATGAATCACAGACCTAAATGTAAAATGCAAAACTACAAAACTCACAGAAGAAAATATAGGAGAAAACAAAGATAACCTTGGATATGGTGATGACTTTTTAGATTAAACTTCAAAGGCACAATTCATAAAAGATAATTGACAACCTGGATTTAATTAAAATTAAAAACTTCTGCTCTGCAAAAGACAACAAGAAGACAATACACAGAATGGAAGAAAACATTTGTAAAAGACACATTTGGCAAAAGACTGCTATCCCAAATATAAACTCTTAAAACTCAACAATAAGAAATAAAAACCCTGATTTTTAAATGAGCCAAAGACCTTAACAGATATCTCACCCGAGAAGATATACAGATGGCAAATAAGCATATGAAAAGATGCTTCACATCATATATCATTAGTAACATGCAAATTAATACAACAATGAGATACCAGTACACACCTATTAGAATGGTCAAAATCTGGAATACTGACACCACCAAATTCTGGCAAGAACGTGGAGTAACAGGAACTCTCATTCATTGCTGGTGGGCATACACAATGGTAAAGCCACTTTGGAAGACACTTTGGTAATTTTTTTTTTTTTAAGTTTAGTGGGGTGACAATCGTTATAAAGTTACATAGGTTTCAAGTGTACAATTCTGTAATACATCATCTATATGACACATTGTGTGTTCACCACCCAGAGTCATACTCTTATCATAAAATCCAGCAATCACACTCCATGGTATTTACCCAAAGGACTGAAAATTTATCTTCACATAAAAACCTTCACATGGATGTTTCTAGTAAATTTTTTCATCTACTAATTTCATCTGCTAAAACTTGGAAGCAAACAAGATGTCCTTCATGTATAATGGATATATAAACTGGTACACCTAGACAATGGAATATTATTCCACACTAAAAATGAGTTATGCCGTGAAAAGACATGGAGGAAACTTAATTGTATGTCACTAAGTGAAAGAAGCCAATCTGAAAAGGCTACATACTGTCTGAGTCCAACTGCATGACATTTTGGAAAAGGCAAACTACGGAGACAGTTGAAAGATCAGTGGTTATGAGAAATTAAGGGGAGGAAGGGATGAAGAGGTAGAACACAGATAATACTTAGGGTGATGAAATTACCCTATATGATACTATAATGCTGGATACATGTCATTATAAGTTTGTCCATATCCATAGAATGTACATCAAGAGTGAAACCTAAAGTAAATGGACTTGGAGTGACACTGATTTGTCACTGTAGTTTCATCACTGGTAACAAATATACTACTCTGGTGGGGGACACTGATAATGGAGGAGGCTGTGCATGTGTGGGACTGGGGACAGGGTTTATATGGGAAATCTCTGTACCCCCTCTAATTTTTGCTGTGAAGCTAAAACACAGTATAAAAACATAAAATCTATTAGTAAAAACACTATTATCCCATCAAACCTTTTTTCATATAATTACTTATTTTCCCTTCTTTTCTTCCTGACATAACTCATATAGAATTTATAAGATACTTCTCTGCTTATTTCATTCTAGTGTAGCTAGTAATGCCTTTAAGGGTATGGTTTTGTCACTCCAAATAAATGCCATGCTCCTTGAGGGAAGAGATTCAATTTTATTCCTCTGAATATTCTTTGTTCCAAGTACATACATGCATTGATCTCTGTGTGGTTGTATTATAAATAAAATATAAGAACACATTTATTCTGCACAATAAACTTTGCATCCAATATTCTATAATTTTTCTCTGATTAAGCAATTTTGATATCATTAATCTATTTTTTGGTTAATGTACTTCTTAACATTTTTTTATTCTAAAAAGCATTGGAAGCAGCAGGGAGCATTTTTTAAAAGAAATGAATTACAGGACAACCTAGGAAAACAGGACTTACTTGTTCAGAAACTGATACTGAAATGCGTATGGCAATATATTATTGAATTCATCTTCCTACCGCCTTTCTTTGAGACTAAAAGGAAAACATTGGGTTACTCTGTTTCCATGAACTGAAAAAAGGAAGCTTATCAGTTCTTACAGATTTTTAAATGTGAATTTTATATAAAAATCATTGCTTAACATAATAAGCATTATATTTAGTATCAGGTATGGCAAAGCTGCACAAATGTTTTTCATATTCTATTTGGTAGGCAGAATTAATATTCTGATCAACTGCCCTTAAAATAGATGATCCTGGATTATCCAAATTAAATGTAATCACAAATATCCTGAAATGTGGAAGAGAAAAGCAGAAGAGTCAGTGTCAAAATGATGTGATGTGAGAAAGACTAAACTGTCCATTTCTTACTTTGAAGATGGAAAAGGACAATAAGCCAAGCAATGCCAAATGACGACACCTTGATTTTTTTAATCCAGCGAGGTGCGTTTTGGATTTCTGACCTTCACAACTGTAAGTGGTAATTTGTTTTAGCAGCAATAAGGAACTATGAGTGAGACATTTGTCATATTAGTCCTCAAAAACTTATAGGAATGGCATTGTCACAGAGATAATATTCATCAAATATTCTACTCCCTTTCCTCACTTACATTTTCCAGTCCCCTTGAAGTTAGATGGTACTCATTGTGGCCACTGAAATGTAAGCAGAAGTGAAACGGATTACTTTCAGATCAGATTCTTTTCTTCTGCTATGTCTGTATGGTTCAGATGGTACAAGAACAAGATGGTAGCTCTTCAGTCAACCTAGGTCCCTGAGTGACTATGTATAGCATAGCGATATTCTATACATAGGACTCTTAAATCCTCACTGAACATGTAGTGGAGCGAGAAATAAATTTTTTATTATGTTAAGCCACCATCATTTGAGTAGTGGTTTGTTGCTGCATTGTGACATAGTTTATCATAATAAATAAATAAATAAATAAATAAATAAATAAATAAATAAATAAATCAGGATACCAAATTATGGCTTAGTAAAGATATTTCTACTACAAACCAAATTACTCTAATTTCTAGAGTTCTGGCTTGAAGATACAGCTTACAGAATTTAGAAAACTTTATGGCTAGCATTGCCCTTAGACCATTACATCCCATGTACACTTTTAGCACACAAATTTACAATTCTTGCAAGCAAGATGAAAGTCCCACTCATTTGTAGCCTGTCTCAGATTTGACATCTCATCACTTTTTTTTAAACTACAAATTTATTCAGATTTCATCAGTTTTTGCACCCACATTCTTCTAGTCCAGAATCTAATTCAGGATGTCATACTGCATTTAGTTGTCATATCTCCTTAGTCTCCTTGATCTGTAATCATTCCTTATGTTTAGTCTATTTAGACTATTTAGTCTATTTAGACTATTCCTTAGTCTTTCCTTATGTTTCATAATCTTGACGTTTTTGAGAGGAACTGGTAGTTATTTTGTAGAATGCCTCTCAATTTGAGTTTACGTGATATTTTCTCACAATTATATGGAGGTTTTGCCTTATGGGAAGAATAACACAGAAATGATTTGCCCTTTCCATTGTGTGATATTATGGGTACATGATATACAAATGTATTGCCAGTGTTGTTAACCTTGACAATTTGGTCAAGTTTGTTTACACCAGGTTTTACTTCAGCAAAATTACTATATATATTTTTTTTAATCATCCAACTCTCATAACTTTTGACAGATCCTGTGTGTTAGAGCGAAGTCACTAGGTTCAGCCAGTACACACAAGGGAAGGAGATGGCATAATGATGCAAATACCAGGAGGTAGGGATCATCAGGAGCCATTTCAGAAGCTGCCCGTCACACTCTGAAAGGTAAGGTAAGGATGCGATGGCAGATAAGGTGAGGATGTGGTAGGTAACATTGCAATAATGCACATAAAGGATTTAGCACATTGCTGTCAAACTAAATGGTAGCTGTCATGATTATTACAGTGATGACGATTTTGTGGCTCTCTTTCCAACTGATTTATTCAACAAATGTTTATTGAACGCTTACTATGTTAGAACTGGAAATACAAAACCTCTCTGGTTTAGGAGAGAGATAATAATAAACATTATTGACTGTCCAACCCAAATCTTTACAGTTTGAATGCGTCCCACAATATCCCTAATAACTGACCAGGTAGCTCCTCCAGTGATAGAAAATTTATTATCTACAGAGGCAGTGTATCCCATTTTGTATGGCTCTAATTCAATTGATCTTAAACTTTTTTTTGTCTCAGGTCCCACTCACCCACTCCCCTCTGCCTCTGCGTATATATTTTTTTTTTTTTAGCAAAGGGTTCCAGCTGGAGAGGTTAAGCAGGAAAGATGTATTTCTTCATTCTCAAAAGTTTACCTCCAATTCACAGAGAAAATACAAACCATTAGTGGGAGCTCATTCAACTTCCAAGCCCTACCCACCCACAAACATATCTACATCTGCCCTCACCCTTATCTCTGCTCTGCCACCCTGAGCTCCCTTCTGCCCTGGGTTTCTGAACCCCTGTGCTCAGGTTCCATTCTCTCCATTTCAGGAACCTCACAACATGACTCTAAGATCTGACTTTCCATTGACTTCTACTTCTCAGCATATAAATATGCTCAATTCTTCCTCTTAGCTTGTGTGTATGTTAGCTCTCATCCTATACCTTTCTTTTTCTTAAAACAGCTATATTGAGATACAACTCATACACCATTTAAAGTGTACAATTCAATGGTTTTTAGTATTGTCAGAGTTATGCAACTGTAACCGTCACCAGAAGCGATTGTATGTCCCTTTTATGATACAGCCAAAGAGCCTGCTAAAGGGCTGTGTGGGGTGTCTCCTATCTCATCTCCCTTTCACTCCTCAGTGCACCGCATTCTGGTTTCTGGTCTACTTGTACTCTATCTTAGATCACCATCGTACTCTAATTCAGAGGCAGATATCAAAATCTCTCCATATAACTGAGGATTTGCTTATTTTTCCTTGCAGTTCTATCAGTTTTTGTTCTGTGCATTTTGACACCATGTTTTTAAGTGAATAATTGTTTACGATATTTAAGTCCTCTTCATGAATTTACCCCTTTATCATTAAGAAATAACCTTTTTTATCCCAGATAATATTTTTTGTTGTGAAATGTTGCTATTTGGACTGTTATTAATGTAACCATTACAGCTTTCTTTTGATTACTATAAGCATAATATATGATTTTCTATCTTTTACTTTTAGACTATTATCATTTATATTTAAAGTGTGTTTCTTGTAGGCAGTATTTAATTGGCTCTTGCATTTTATATCAGATCTGATAATCTTTTTAATTAGAATGTTTAACATATTTACACTTAATGTGATTATTAATGTAGGTCTAAATCATCATCTTTTTATTGGTTTTCCTTTTGTCTTATCCATTTTTGTTCCCTTTATCTTCTTTTTCTGCATTCTTTTGGATTAATTGAATATTTTTCATGATTCCACTTTATTTCCTTTCTTGGATCTTTTATTGTTGTAGAGGTTGCTCGAGGGCTTATGGTATAAATCATTATCATATTCTACCTTTCTCATATCACTTCACATATAAGATTATATATATATCACTATACATATACGACATTTATCATAGCATACTTCCATTTTTCTTTACCTGGCCTTTGCATTATTGTTGTCATACATTGTACCTTTACATAACTTATGAAACCCACAATGCATTTTTATTTTTGGTTAAACAATGAATTATCCTTTAAAGAGACTGAAGTAGTAAGAAAACAATCCTATGTGTTTCTCCATATATAATCCCTTTTTCTTTTGCGTGTTTCAAGTGGCAGTTAAAATCCAGTCTCTGTTACTTCATATTGGATAAAAACAAAAGTCCATTCATTGGCTGTACTTTTAATGCCAGTTTTTTTATATTCCACTTTTTATAGTAAAAAAAATTCAGTTCTTTCATCACTGCCTCAGAAGTTTTTATTTCTTGTAATTTTTAACTTCTGAGTATGGAGATCCTTGTACCTTCTCTTCAAAGAGTAGACAGTTGCTTCTGTGAATTCACTCTTATGCTCACTTAAGCAATTCTCTAATTTCATATCTCTTCTGTAAGGTATAAAATGTTTGTTCTTGTCCTTTAGGAGTATGTTCTGGAAGCTTTTACAAATTGCTTTGTTTTGTTTAACCTATGTCTACTACCTTGAACTCTGTTCATTAAAGCTCTTGTGTTTACAAGTAAATTATTTTGCTTACTAAAAGTAGGCTGCTAGCTCCCTCCACCTCACACTAGACTTCTCCCAACTCCCAGTAAACTGTAAAAATTACTGTGAATGAATACAAGAAAATTCCTCACTCACCACTATGACTTATTCTGTTATTGGCCTATTTCTTGCTTCTGATTGCATTGAGATGTGGGGTACATGTGACGTTAATCTTCCCAGAAGAACGATGCTGGAACAATGATATCATCATGTCATTTATAATTCTATAAATCTAAATTTTAATAACCTTTATCATCTACTTTCCTTTGTTAAAAGATATGTAGGGATTAAATTGTAGGTTGACAGGACGATCAAAAGTTGTAGTCTGTCTGTTCCTCTATTCAGTAAAGATGGCATGTTGTCATAATCATGACATTGTGAATACATATATCCTATGGAATCATAGCATATTAAAGACTGTTTCCAGGCATCAAAGATCTTGAGTAGAGAATAAATATGTTT
Source organism: Rhinolophus hipposideros (assembly GCF_964194185.1). Classification (NCBI taxonomy): domain Eukaryota; kingdom Metazoa; phylum Chordata; class Mammalia; order Chiroptera; family Rhinolophidae; genus Rhinolophus; species Rhinolophus hipposideros. Next base: position 32,360,388 of record NC_138053.1, read on the forward strand.
TAGAAACAATATTCCAATTACTAATTTATAGTGGAATAACTACTTTTAGTTTAAAATGTTTCTTGATATATATAAATCCAACTATGTTTTCTTTACTATATCTACTATTGTGATATTTGTATCATTAGTATGCTTTTATAGAGTTCACAATGTTTTGAATAAATTATAATAATCATATATAAATGAAAGCTTAACTTGATATTATATAGTAAATTTTACACTAATGGTTTATTTTACACCACCTATTGGGTTAGCTTTCTTATAGGATTATTGAATTAAATGTTCACTTGCTTTCTTTTCTTTTTAAAAAATGACCAGTCACGTTTATGGATGTATCACTTTCTTAATGATTTATGATTAGTACGACTAAAAAAAGCATAGCTGCATTTCTTTTCAATATAAATATCTTTCTGTGCAACTGCAATGCAAAATAGTATTTAAAATAATCTAGTTCAGCATTATTTTTTTTCTTAGATATAATTTATTATTTCCAATTATACATTTCGTAGAGCATTTAAAATGGAAAAGAAAAATTTGCAATACTAAGGCCTCTTAGATTGCTTCATAGCTTTTATTTAGTCAATGTAAGATCCAGTGGTATTAATAAATCTTTAATACTGGGATTTTTAATTAACCGCAACAATATCTGCACTTGACCATCTTTGTATTCAGACTCTCTCAACATCTCTCAAATTTGAACATTCTGTGAGCTTCATAGTGTTATACTTCTAAAGGATTCACGTCCAGTCTGCAGTTCTAAGGGAACTAATAAAGTATTAAAAGCACATTGAAAGGAAAATGATAAAGTACTCAACATAGGCATATAAGTACATTTTCATCCTATAGGTGTACCTACATGGAAGGACAAAATATAAGATTGTTTTTAAGCATGGAGTCAGAGCAAGGGGTTTGTGAGACAATCTTGATAGCTTCTGTCCATTAAGCCATTTCACCTTGGTTCATCCAATTCCTGATAGGGAAGACCTACTGTATATCCCAAAGAATGAAATCCACAGGCAGGGGCATCTGCTCCTACGTACATTGTTGGACTTTTACTATAAGATATGTAGACTGTTCTTTTCCCCATTCTGTGCCTTTCAAAACTATAGCAAATACAATCGACTAAAAGATAGCAATTTATGAATTACATTTTGAAATTTAACATGGTGTATTTTGACTATGCTCACTAGATTTCCCCTAGACTCACCAAAGAATTTAAAAAATGGCAATTTTCCGTAGAATTATAAGACAAAACCTATCCGTTTTTTTGTTTTGTTTTGTTTCTTTGTCTTTGTTGCAAACCTGAACCCCCTTCCTTCCATCATTGCAGCATAAAAGATGTAGGGAAACAGGAAAGTGGTGTTGATAACACTTTCAGTAAGTGCAAGATGTATTTAAAATGAAGCAATAACACTTTTGCTAATCTTTCAACAAAACTCTCTTCTCTAACACTGCAGGAGTAGAGATTTCTCCTTAGACAGTATGGATTTAAATGCATGATGACTGTGCTACTTTGACTTTGATAGTGTAGCTTGAATTTGTTAATTCAAAGCTGCAAAATAGCCTTAAGCTGTGATTGCATTTAATCACATCTCAAAGCAAAATTTGCTTGTTGGTTAAATTACTTCCTATTTCATTTATAGAATGGTGATCATTATTTATTTATGTACACCTTTGAACACCACTTTAAGTCCCTTTCTGTTTAAATGTTTTTTGATAGAAGGCCTAGGATGGTTACATACCAAGCCTAATTTGGACATCTGCAAAATCTGGGGTATTCAGAGCAGAATTAGTCTTCTAAACCTCATCAACATCAGGTAAACATGAGTTTTGATCTCTCAGAATTGCCATGTAATAATACCAACCAATAGAGATATGCTGTAGCAATAAAAAGAGAGAATGCAAAGTCCAGGGAAGATATCTGACTGAAAGAACTGAGTTCACACCCTTAGTAAGTAGGAAACCATTTATTATCTTTGTGAGTTTGGGTAAATTACTAATCCACTCTGGAATATGGTTTCTTTAATATGTAAACTATAGATAAAAATAGCTATTGCTCTTGCAAGGATCACTAATGGGCTATATAGCAGATATTTAAAAAATGTTACTTCCTACTTCTACTCTTTCCTTATGTTCTAGGTCTATCTGGACCTTTTTGGACTGTGAGGGAACAAGGAACAGGATGTATGTCTGTTCAAAGTAAGATATAGTTTTTATATCTCAATTCCTCAACTCAGTAAATAAAGCATACATAATGAAACACAATTTTCACAAAATAGTATTTACATTATGTGCCATGCACTGTGTATTTTCTTTCTTCTGAATTCTAGTTTATTTCATTAAGAAGTAATAGTGTTTGAAATATATTCCTTTAGACCATCTTGAGCCTAGTGCCTACAGTTAGAAGAAATACAAACACTTTGTTTCAGGATGAGAGGGAACCTTTCCATTACCACATTCTGTTCTCTGGGCTTAAGGCTACGATGGATATGAACCTCATGTGGTATCAAGTCATTGCTGTTGGAGAGGTATTAGCACTGAATCAAGACGTAGCTTCTTTGGCAGGAAATCAAACAGGTATTAAATGAAAACAGCAAGACTTGAAAATTCTCCCTAGAACTTAACAGCATGATTAATTAATATTTACTAAAATAATATCTACTGAAAGTACCCTTATATACGAACGACAGTGCTAGTGAATTGAAAACCATAAAATATAGCAGTATAGTATTGAATAACATCTGAGACTTGTTTTGAGATATTTTATAATCAGTAATTAGATTTGTTGGAGTAGGTTCCTTAACATTCTATAGTCTTATGAAGTATAACAACTTTATGTATGTAGCTGTGATTACGTAGTGGTTTTCTTATGTTCATTATTGGAATAAATATTTAATTTAGGGAAAGAAACATTCTGAGATCTTGATGTATATTGTTTTAAAAACATCTTTGTTTAAAATATATTATTTTGGGATGTATTAGTCTGTCTTTTGAAAAGAGCGAATGGAGATCCTTTAAAAACTTAACTGTGTCACGATTATGTCGCTCCTTGGCTCTACACCTTTTTTGGTGAGTGTATAAATAAACCGTAACTACTACTGCATAATGGTATTTAGTTCTTAAGTGTTTTTATTTATTCCACAGGTGGAAATTACTTACATGATTAACAATTTTCTTGATTTTAGATATGCAATATACTGCAGAAAGAATATCATATATATGCTTTTAAAGTTTCTTAATTTCTGTTCCTTCAGTTTTGGGGAAGTAAAACCAAAAAGGTGCCAATGCTGTGATGTTAATGGCGGTGGTGTTGGGGGGAGGGGGGTTAGGCTGGAGGGGATTTCCGTTTTTAGGGAGGATGACAGGTAAAAGTCTTACCATAATGCTCATCGAGTACCTGTGGCTGCTTGATTCTTGGAGTCCAGACCTAGCCTGGTTTGGTAAGCAGCTAAGGAAGAAAACCACAGGATGTTTTCTTGAACGATCTCCCGATGCAACTCTGTTGACAGCTTTCCTACCAGCATCCAAGGGGAGCTTTACCGCCACCAGACTCCTACTGGGTTCCCAGTGCCTGGGCTCCCCGAAGGAGCGCGGCGGGCTGCGGACGCCGCGCAGAGCCCTGGCCTCGTCACCTGGCGGCGGCCTGGCAGCACGCCCACGCCGCGCACTCGGGTTGGCCCCAGCCGCGACAGGTGAGGCGCGGAGCACCGCAACCTCCACAGCCAGGAGGCAGCAAGCTCGCCGAAGGGGGTTCCGGCAGCAGCGGCGGCGGCGGGCAGAACCTTAGAAGGCGCGGAGGCGGGGAGTCTTCTCGCACGGGGGCGCTGCCACCTGCCCAGGGGAGGAGCCAGAGCGGGACCCGTTTTTTTTGCTGCTCCGATGCCCTGGAGTTTGGAGAACCCATCCTGACCATGAAGCGCAGCAAAGGCATTGAGAACCCGGCTTTCGTCAACTCCAGCCCAGACACCCCACGCCGTTTTTCTACATCGCCCTCTTCCGTCGAGGTCTCTGCCTTGCCCGTCGATACTCAGAGAGAGGATTTGCAGCCACACGAGCCTCAGGAGCCTCCAAAGTCATTGGAGCCACCTCTGCCCGCAGCAACACCCCCTGGCTCCCGAGAAAGGTCCGGGCCAGAGTCGCTGCCAGAGTTTGAGGAGGGGCCCTGCGGGTGGGGGAACTTCCAACCCCGGTGTCTCCAGCTGTGTAACACGCCCCAGGGGTTTCTGGTTCACTACTGCCTCTTGGCACTCACACAAGGTAAGGTCCAGAGCCAGCTGGTGAGGGAGCGGGCCGCCTGGAGGGCGCGGAGGGGCGCGGAGAGCGCGGGGAGAAGAGGGCCGGTGCGCGGGGAGCCAGGTGGTCCACGCGCCCTGCGAGGCGGCCCCGGCTGGGAACTTGCAAGTGCTCGCGCTCACATTAACCAACTAGGTTAGGACTTCCACATTTTAGCTTCTCCTTTATCTCAAAACTATTGAATACTTGCCATAGAGCCTTTTCTCTTGGGTGCTCTACCTTAGTTTAGCAGATTCGATTCCTCCGAGGAAAGTGGAAATTACTGGAGCCTTCCTATGAGAACAGTTTGCCTTGGGGGAATCCATTCTTTATGACAAAAGCATGCATTTAGCCAAACCACCGATTAAAGGGATTTTTTTTTCTTTACACTGTATCTGGAACGGAAGGATTAATTAATACATTTGCAGGTGAGGGTAGGGTGGTTCTCCAAGGAGAAACTTGTTGAATATGTGAATACGTGTCGTGTAGGTAAGATGTAAGCATTCATGTTTTCTTAGTATATTTTGAGTTGTAGTGGGAACAAGCGGAGTCCAGTACACTAGACAAGGCTTCAGGCGTTGTTGAAGGGTGAGGTCTTTCAAACACTTCAAGAATTTTACCATATCTGTTTTGTTCGAGGATCTCTTTTGCGTTTTCTTGGAAGTTACTGATAAAGACCAGGTTTATTTGCAATCTAAGCCTGGTTTGGAGGAGCGAGTGGTAGGGTAGACAGAGAATGGCTCCCATGAAAGAAAGCATAGTGAAGGTAAAAGCTGCTGCGGCGCAGTGTCTAATGCAGGGAATGGAAAAAATGGGAAGTTACACTAACGTGACAAACTGAGAAGGGGTAGGCGTTACCGTGGAGCATCTTGAAGGACATGATGAAGGTTAATTAGAATTTGATAGTATGTCGATATTTCTTGGTTACTTAAGCCTTTTAAGATATTTTGGAAGCAGGCAGTCAATGACTGATAAAAAGAAATGCATTCCAAGAAATATTTGGAGAGGGGTTGGAAACTGCTCTTTTCTAAGATTAACAGAAGAATAAATCTAGATATATTCTTCCTGTTCTTATTCCTGCTCCTGTCTCAGAAGAATTTCATATCCTTTGCTTTGCACAAGTTTGGTGCTAAGTATTTATTTGTTGACTGCATGTCATTTGCAGCTCTTCTCCTAAAGGTAGTTTTGTGCTAAAGAGTTATTTCTCTTTCTGCTTTTCTTGTCCTCACCAAAGTTCATCTTCTCTCAACGTCTTGATCTTAGTTGTCCAAAATCCACGATTGTGAAGCATCTCAGTGTCAAAGGAATGGGAAGTTCAAAGAAGTTGGACACAGTAAAAAAATTCTTGCCTTCTGTTTTATCTTAAAACATATTCTGAAATTTTTATGTTATCCCATTATACATAATTTTACATTTAATAGAAAATGTTATTTTTAAACCTTATTATCAAATGTAATTGGCACTCTTAGCAAAATGTGTCAGATGTAGCCTGGAGCAACGTCTACCCAGAGGCCCCTGACTTAAGAAGCGAAATCTGAGATGAAAGTGACCCAGTAAATTAATTATTGTTTAAATTTGAATAACTGAGATTATTACATTTCTCAAAGATAATCCCTGGGAAGGCCATTTTCACGGTATAGTAATAGGTGTTTAATTGGGAGGGAAAACCCACAAAACCTGTCAAGTGAGTTTACTGAATGCAACATTTCTCAGAGATAAACAGGATTTCTCTTTAATTTCTTAAAGTGCCTCTTACTTTCAAGCATTTATGATAGACATACTATGCAGTATTTTATGGAATTTCTTTTTTTTTTTTTTAAAGCAGAGTTCTTGGAACATTTGTAGCATAAAATTCACATTGGAATTCATAGGCTTAAAGTTCTATACTTCCACAACAGTTTACAAATTTACTTTTTCAGAGAAGTTTTATCATAAAGGCAATGAGTTCTAATGACTGACTTTTAATCAGTATGACAAATGTCTTGGGAAGTTGATTTGGAGAATGAGGACATTTTCATGTTAGGATTTTTAAAATTTCAATTTTCTTGAAGTGCATTTGCTGTTTATAGGCTTGATAAAGCAAAATTTAAAGAAATCGTGGAGATCTTTGCTCAATTAATGAATGGAAACAATTCATGGTATCCTCTTACGTAAAGGGGTAAGCTAGTTAAAAACTTTGTAATTTGATCAGATGCTTTTTATTTTTTGTATAGTAATGTTTAAACTGTAAATTTAATCTATCTAGACAGGATTTTTGTTGTCAGTCAAAATTTAATTTTCAACTTTTCCTTGCTTGCATTGTATAACTCCATCCTAGTTAATAAGCAGATGAAGCATTTTTTTGTTTGTCATTTAAAAAAAATAAAGTTAGCTACAATTTAGTATGTGCTAAGAATCAATTTTATTGAACATTTGAAAATTCACAAGTTTTCAATTTAAAAGCAAACTGTTGTATAAGGAAGTATATTTGGGTTGCCTACCTTTGAAAGTTTGAGTCTTTTAAAATTGGTTCATTTAGTGCTCACTTCGGCAGCATGTATACTACAATTGGTACATTTAAACATATCAAAAGGGACAAACAACCAAGCTTTAGAACATTGTGTTAATAATCATAATCTATGAGATAAAGTTATACTAATGCATATCAATTTCCTATTTTCTCTTTTAGGTGTTGTAGTAAATGGCCTAGTAAATATTAGCATTTCCACTATTGAGAAGCGCTATGAAATGAAGAGTTCCCTGACGGGCCTGATATCATCAAGCTATGATATCGCATTCTGCTTGTTATCTTTATTTGTATCATACACTGGCGAAAGAGGACACAAACCAAGATGGCTTGCATTTGCATCCTTTATGATAGGACTGGGAGCACTTGTATTCTCACTGCCAAAATTTTTTAGTGGAAAATACCAATTGGGGTCCCCTTTTGAAGGTAAGTGTCTGTTGTGTTTTTGTTTGTCTGTTTTACTTTAAGAAGCAGTATGACTGAGACTAGGCCATTAACTCTATATTACAACTCACTTTGTCCAGGTAAGTAAGGTAAGGACTTAATTCTCTTCCATGGCTCACTGCTTTGTTGTGATGGGAATTGTGTGAAGTAGGAGATTACAGAGACAGGTTGTTCATTATTCATCACTTTACTGGTTCTCCAACTTTTTAATCCTCTGATACTCATTCCCCATATAACACACAATCCTCCTCCTAAAGTAACGACCTGTTTTCCTTTGCAGATGTGATGTCATCGGTGTTCTGAGATCTATTGTTTTTCCATTTGTGGTTTTATTTTCTGTGCTTACAGCTCTGTACCTGGACTTGTTGATTCCTGATTTGAGATAAAGAGAGGTGAAATTTATGTGAGAACTGAAGCTTTTCCTAAGAACTGAGGCTAGCTCTACTTATGACTCTCTAGTTTAGAGACACGGAACTTTGTGAGTTATCTAACATGTTGCTCTGGTTAGATGAAGAAGCATTATTCTGAGGCTCCAAAAAGAAATTTGATTAATTTTCTACTTTTTTTTCCGCCAAAGAATCATTTTTAATGGGAAAACAATTATGGTAAGGCAAGAGGAATGTGCTAGTGAAAGTAGACCTTGTCGTTTCTGTTGTCCTTCCTGGGACTTTTAATGGCAAATATAGAATAAAATCAGAGGGTTACAAAATCAAGCTTTGAGGGTTTAGGTAAGTGAAGAAAAGGCTTAGAATAGGAAGAAAGGAGAATTGGGACCTGCTGCAATGCAGGTATTATTTTTAAAAAGTTAATATTGTTATATTTGTGATTATTAATACTGAAAATTAATATTAAGTGTCAACATTTCCCAAGACCAATTTCCCAGCTATAGAATGATAACAAATAGGAAAATATTTTCAATAACAAAGTATATATTATGCAGCATGGCTCATTACATAAGCATTCTTCATTTTGCAAATGAAAATAGAATATGCAAGCATGTGGACCAATAGAAGATGTTTTTAAAATGTGGTACAGTTCGGAATGAATGAGATAAAGAGACTACGTTATCAGTGGAAAGAGCACTTATTTTGAGTCTAGTACATTATTTAAAATTGGTCAAGATTTCGTTAAGGCCACGTTCACAAAATTTCACTGTGGGTAGTTTCAGGAACAAGGCCCAGAGGCTTTAGTTTAACACCTTTGAAATCTTAACAGTTAGGAAAAATGTAAATTTGAGTTTTTCATACAAGAGACATGATACTGATTCTATGATGGCCAAATGTTATCGTGTTACTAGCATTTAGGAGTTTACTGTTGTAGTTGATCTAATCCCTCACTCTTGTAGTTGATCAGATGCCCCCCTTGTTCATATAGTATATACAAACTCTGAGAACACATCTCTGGCTTTCTAAAACAGAATCACCTATTCCAGTACAAAAGTCTGATCTGTCCTCGGCAATCTTCCTAGTTTCATCTCTTGCCATACACACCTTGAGTTGCAAGCAAGTTGAACAATTTATGATTCCCAACGGTAAATGGCCACATAGTAAGGTGTGTGTTTGTGGCCAGACTGAAGCCAAGAAGATTTTGAAGCAAGATCATATACTTTTTGCATATTATTGTGTACTACGCAAGTTTTCACCAAATTCTTATAGATATTTTTTATTATGTGAAATGACGTAGATTAGATTGAGGTATTGACTGATCTGTAAAGTTTTTACTCTAAGACTCATAATTTAAATAATAGCTCATCTTTAGCAAATGAAAGCACTCAGTTGCTCTTATGTTAGTTTGTCATTCATACAATGAATATTTATTGATAGGAACTATACATACTACTGAGATAATAGCAGTGAAACATTTTCATGCTATCAGGATTTTATGTATTTACTAGTGGGATGAAATACAAAATTAATAAACAAGGTAATTGAAGATTGAGGTGGATGTATGAAAGTATTAAATAGTATGAAGTAATAGTATGCAAAAGGGAAAATGTGGGCAAAGGGAAGGCTATTCTGATAATAACTGGATAATGGGAAGCTAGTTTTGGAAGATGCTTTCCAGTCTGGAGAAAAACATAATCTAGGACCTTGGAGCAATAAAGAGCTTGCTAGGTTCTAGAGGTTGTCGATTTTGGTCGGATGACAGAACATGGCACGGGATAAGCTTGGAGAGTCAGGTAGAGCCATGAGGCCCTTGGATTTTCCATTATGTGCAGTGGGAAGTATGAGAGAGTTTTACACAGGGACATGCATGATCCTATTTCTGTTTTTAAAATGATCGTTTTGGCTTCTGTTGTCTCTGAGGTACAAGATTATGGGAGGAAATCACTCAGGAGGCTTTTTCCTGTAATCCAGGTGAGAGATAAAGGTGGTTGGAACTGGACTGGTAGCAGTGGACAGAAAATCAGAGGAGTGACTGATTTTCAATGTATTTTAAAGGAAAAAGAGGGGGAGGGGGATTCACGGTGTGAGGGATATAAATAATGAACGTCTAAGTATTACCTTGTCTTGTACACCTGAAACTAATAAAAAAAAAAAAAAGGAAAAAAAATAAATAAAGGAAAAAGAGATAAGACTTTCTAGTGGATTGATTGTGAAGGAGGATTGAATAATGACCCCTTGCTATTAGGCTTGAACAACTGGAGCCATTTACTAGAATATGGAAGACTAGGTCAAACAGAATTGGGAGTGGAAATCAAGAATTCAGGTTTGGACTTAAGTATGAACTGCATGATCTATATCCAAGGTGGCAGTATATATCTTTGAATGTATATGTTTTATGTAAATGTGCAAGTCATCCTTTAGTCTTCATCCCCAGAAGTACACATACTGGGTTTGATGGGCTACCTCATTCTAATGTCACACCGACTTTTAGGAAGAGACGTATTATAAGTTACTCTCCCACAATCAATATAAGAAGTGCTTAGCTGCTATTTTGAATTTTTACACTCATTTTTTTTATATGAAAGTTTCTTTTAATAAAATACCATTGTGGTGTGTTTGTGTATTTGTGTAGGTATTTACAAAATGACAGATATAAAACTCAGGACTGGAAATGCGTTCCATATCTAAAAGAACTCAGACATTTAGAAACATAAGGAATATTAAAAAACTTCCTCCTTTTTTAAAATAAGGTAAAACCTTTAGGACAAGAGGGGATGTGATTTAGTAGTGATTACATACAGATCAGTAACAGCTAAAACTAGTTTTTATGTTGTGTTTAATGTTTTTCAAATTTTATTACTCATAATAGGTTTTCTTTTTACAAAAAAGAAAATCAATATCAAAATAATTCAAATACAATATCAAATAATTTCAGTATTTTTATGAATTTAAACCACTTCTTCCCCAATTTCAAATAGGCGGTTATAATGGTTTGTGCTTTCTTTAAAACATAACTTTTCTGCTCAAGCAAATTAATCCACTAACAAATATGGGATCCTGTAACCAAAGATCTGAATTGTTTGTCCAAGCAAAACTGGGCATTAATGTGAGAAAAGAAAACAGAGTTGAAAGCTTCCTGTAAATAAATTAGAAGCAAAGAAAGGTACACTCTTCTTACGTAACACAATATAAATAGCCTGAAGAGAATAACATTAAGAAGTTATTTTATTCATTGAAATTATACATGTATTTTGATTTGAAACTGACATTTAGAGAATTAACATATTCCCTGTATTTTTCTGTTGTTGCTTTTGTTTTTGAATTTGAGGGAAATCAAAGTCAGGGCTCAGTTTGGATGAGATAATCTCTGCAAGAGGAGGTTAAAGTAATGTATTATATAGTTGGTAAGTTGAAGAAAAAAAATGTGAAATATGATAAGCATGCATAATTTCCACAGGTGTGAGAATAACACAAAAGGAGGTTAGAAGTTAGCAAAAGGTAGAAAAGTGTGTTTGGAAACAGCTTGAATTTTCTATCCTGTAAAAAATAAATTTAAGTAGTTTTGGGAAACTATTTTTTTAAGGAAAGCTTTTGAGACCTAAGGATTAGAAGTGGTTATCTAATTTTGAATGGGGATAAAAACATTTTTGAAAGGGAAGTTTTGGTGGTTGTTATTGGATCCAAAAATGGAAGAATTAAAACTAAGAAAAATAAATTCTTCTAAGGCCTAAATTTTGAATGTTTTAACCTGAAAATAGAATACTGATAAACATTTTCAAGTAAATCATATTTAGCACTTTTGATATATTTAAACATAACATTAACATAACACAACATATTTTAATTATCTTTTAAATATTTAAAAATGTAATAAATAAATAAGTCTTTACCACATAACATTTTGTTTTCACCCTCACACTTTTAATTCCTTTTGGATGAGTGTTAATTTAATGTTAACACACTTCTTCCTGATTCAGTAGCCAAAGAAAGAAAATGCCCTATCATACTTTAGGCAAAGTTTATGGAAAATGTGAAGAGCAAAATAATCTTTTCTCTCTTTGAGACTTTGGGCTGGGGGTGATTAGTCATTAGTATTAATAGATACTTAGGAATTGTAGAGAAGTAATTACTAAATCCAATATAGCTCTTTTCCTTTATTGACCAATATTTGGATAACTTTTCCAAAGTTTCTTGTTTCTTTATTTCTATGTCTTTCTCTCAAAATAAAATAAAATAAAATAAAAATGTAGCTCTCAACACAACACTTTCCACTTTCTTCAGCACTGAATTTCTAATGCTGTAGATTGGTATTTCAGGGAAAGAATTCTGCCCCAAAGGACTTTGGTTACGCAAGATGACTACTTTAAAAAGTTAACTAGGAAAATAATTAGAGTGTAACTCAAAATTGGACTCAATTTTTAGTTACTGTTTTGTCTTTTATCTTGTACGCTTAAGGATTTTTTTTTTTTTTTTTTTGTAATGGATTGCTTGCCTAAATTGGAGAAGTCAGTGCCAAGAATCTTGAGTTTTTCAACCACTAATTCAATACAGGATGCTTTAATTTTGCTTGGCCTGTGAGTGTTCTTCCTTCTTGATATTACTTCTTCCTTATGGAAATCACTTTTATTTTTCTTATATTTTAATTTTATTTTTACTGAAGTGAATAAAGAGGAGAGGTGATTTCTTAGGTTAGAAGTTATAATGGTGTATCATAGAAGATATAATTTGTGTATAAAACAAATTATTCAAAAAGATTTTTAAATGTAACGCACACAATAAAAGAGCTAGAGCTAGTCAGTGCTCCAGATTTAATTGTTATGAGTTTTAATATCAGAGGTACTTCAGTCTTACCCAAACTTCCTAGATAATATGAATTACCCTGGAGATCCTGATTCAATAAGTCTAGAGTAGGACTCAAATTAATATTTTAAAAAAAATTAGGTTATCTTATCAGTCCATTTTGGGAAATACATGTCCAGTTTAGTGTTTAATTATTTTGTAAAATTTCAACTCTGAGCATATAAAGAAAGGTGTTTTTTTTTTCCATTTCTGTACTATTGCTTTATATCTTCCTTTATAATAGGAGTTTCACAACCATTATGAAATACTAGGTACCTTAACGTAGCCAGTTTTGATGAAATTCTTATGACCAAACTCCTGAAAGAGGAAACTCACGTAGAAAAGTAAGTAGGAAAGCGTGTGCCAATGAGATGTTAGCACAAACTATTCTTCTCACACTGGTAGTTTGCAGATAGGCAGACTTTAAAAAAATCCATGGCCTTGATCAAGAGAATATTTCTCAACCTTTCCCAAAATGTGATCTGCAAAGCTTAATTTCTGAAGGTATTAAGAGTGTGTTAAAAATGTGTTCCATGGATCAATGAGTTTGAGAAAAAAATGAAAGTTAAAGAGGTGTCTCTATTGCACCACTGTACAAGTGAATGCATTTTGTGAATCTTTAGCTAGGTAAATGATATGTAGAGTTCTGAACTTATTGACCAAGGGACTCCATTGTTATTCTTGTCCCTTTTAACCCTGTTCCACTGCTCACTTTATGTTTTCTCCTCCAGATTAGTGTTTCAGTGAACAGGCTTGGGGAAAGTCTCTTCGATGCTTTCTTATGTCTAAGTTATGTGCTTTTGAAAGGTCTTGTTGAATTTAGAAACTTCATTATGGCCAGCATGTTGAACAACATGGGATGTATAGTAGGTAGTCAAGAAATGTTTATTGAGTTGTCAAATAGATTAATGAATGAATGGATCCCTTCAATGGAGGCATATTAGGAGTCTGATGACTTGTCTTTCCACAGAAGGCAATAAGAGTAGATAATGGCAGATAAAAGTAGTTTGGGGTTCTCTTCACATTTTCCATAAAATGGAAACTTTGCCTAAAGTATGATGGGGCTTTTTCTTTTTTTGGCTACTGAATCAGGAAGAAGTGTGTTAAGATATCAGAGGCAAAAGTTATTTGCTATAAATGATCGTTATGGGTAAGATTTGGGATCTGAAAAATTTGCGATGTGAAAAAGGAAGCTAAAATGAGAAGCATATTCAGAAATAGTAGCAAAATGCTTTGATATGTTACTTTTGTTTTTTGTCTTAATTACTTGCGAAAATACTGATTTTGCTGCGTTATGTGCTCTACTTGTAAGGTGGTGCTAAACGGCAGGATTATTTTTTGATGGACTATTAATTATGATTATCCCTATTTATCTTTATGTATAAAATAAAAGGAAATGCTCTGATGGGGCATTCAGGTGCACCACAGGCATAGTTCTGTCTAACCAGATATAATGTATGTGGGACGTAAAGATTAAGCAATGCTTTTTTTTGTAGCTTCCTCAGAAAGGTTGGTAAAAATGTGGTTTGTGGCAAGAAATAAATGAGGAAATTCGATTTTCTTAGTCACTGTTCTTAAAAGTACACACATTAGCCAGTGTATGTTTTAATGTCTTTTTTCTTTAATTTTAATACTATTAAGCTCATTACATTGTGTGAAAGTATGCAGTAGAATAGCAGGGATGTTACTGTCAGACAAAACTGACTTTAAATTTTTGCTCCAGTGCTGTCTGATAGTATTAAAGGGGCCTGGGCAAGTTTCTTCAACTATAAATCAAGATGATGATAACTGCTACCTCATTGGAAATTATACACAAGCAATGCTAAGGTAGTGCCTGGTGTTTGGTAACTGCTCGTTTAACTAGTAGCAGTGAATAATGATGTTTATAATAATTAACAGCTATACTGATGTAAAAAAAATGCCTTTCTTGGTTTAGTTATTGGCAATGATAGTTACAAAATAGTACGAACAACTAAAAATCTTTCAATATGGTACATTTTTTTTTTTGTTTGTTTTTGGTTTTTTTGTTTTGTAAGCACTACTTGATATTGACAGGTTCCCAGAGTTTGGTTAAACAATTTGAAAGTAACATATTAGAAAGGGTTTTAATGAGATATGTTCCCAGGATTCTATTCTTATAAGATAAGAAAATAAATTTATTTGGTGTAGCTCAGATTAATTGGATCCACTCAAAATACCATGTAGAAATATTGTTTTCATATTATTTTATATTATAGATAATCTATTTAGTCAACTCTTTTTTGTTGTGTTTTTTGTTAATACATTTATTTTTTCTGGTTACAGAAGTTCTATTGGTCGTTGTAAACAATTTGAATAATACTAAGTGGAAAGAGAAAAAACCCAATTTATTGTTATTCTTTTCTCAAGGCGGACAACTTTGGAATTATCTTAATGTTTTTACTGTGCCTTTATTTTACCGTTAATATAATATTTTGCATAGTTTGCAGCCTGTGAGCATTCTTATTCTTGCATAGCATTCCATTTTATATTTTAATCTTTCTCATAGTTGAGTATTTACATTTAAAAAGTTTTCTATTATAAATTACCTCATTTTTATGTTTAAAGATTTTACTGTATTTTGGTAATTATACAGCATTTAACATTTTGGAATTTCTTTTCATTTAGAATAATTCTCTGAAGACTCATCAGGGTTATGTTTATCAAATGTTCATTCCTTTTTATTGCTAATTAGTAAGTATTTTATGGTATGGATGTACCACGGTTTGTTTAACCATTCACCTGTTTAGGGACATCTGTGTTGATCCAGTTTTTTGGCTATTAATAATAAAGTTATGAACATAATTTTTTTGTGTGAACATAGTTTTGATTTCTCGGGGATAGACTTTTACGAATAACATTGCTGGGTCATATGATAATTCTATCTTTAGGTTTTTGAGAAACTATTAAACTGTATTTCCAGAGTGACTATACCATTTTAAATTCCCATCAGCAGTGTATGAGTGATCCAGTTTATCTGCGTCCTTGCCAGCATTTGGTGTTCTCATTATTTTTTATTTTAGCCATTCTGATAGTTGCAGTGAAATCTCATTGTGGTTTTAATTTGCATTTCACTAATGGCTAATGATGTTGAGAATCTTTGCATACGCTCAATTGCCATCTGTTTATCCTTCTTGGTTTAAGATCTATTCATGTTTTTTTGCCCTTTTTCTAACTGGATTGTTTAATTTCTTGCTGTTAAGTTTCGAGTATTGATGTATTCTAAGTAATAGATTTTTCCCCCAAGTGTAGAGTTGTTAATTAATTTGTTTTTAAATATAGTTGACATACAACATTTTATTAGTTTTGGGTGTATAACATAGTGATTTTACATTTACTTTAGGATGTGATCACCATTGTATGTCTAGTAATCACCTGTCACTGTACAAAAAAGTTTTTTTTTTTTAAATTAAAATTTATTGGGGTGACATTGTTAGTAAAGTTATATAGATTTCAGGTGTACAGTTCTGGAATACATTATCTATATCTTACATTGTGTGTTCACTACCCAGAGTCAGTTCTCTTTCCATCACCAAATATTAGACCCTGTTTACCCTCTTCTGGAGCTCCCTGTCCCCCTTACCCTGTGGTAACCCCTAAACTATTGTCTGTCTATAAGTTTTTGTTCCTTCATTTGTTTGTCTTGACCTGTTGTTGTTTTCAGCTTTATATACCACATATCAGTGAAATCATATGGTTCTCTACTTTTTCTGTCTGACTTGTTTTGCTTAGCTTTATAATCTCAAGATCCATCCATGTTGTCACAAATGGTACTATTTCATCTTTTTTTACCCCTGAATAGTATTCCATTGTGTATATATACCACATCTTCTTTACCCATTCATCTATCAAAGGACATTTTGATTGTTTCTATGTCTTGGCCACCATAAATAAAGCTACAATGAACATTGGAGCACACATATCTTTATGGATACATGTTTTCAGATTTCTTGGGTAGATACCCAGGAGAGGGATTGCTGGGTCACAAAAAGTTTTTACGATATTATTGACTATATTCCCTGTGCTGTACATTGCATCCCAACGATTTATTTATTTTATAACTGGAACTTTGTACCTCTTATTCCTCTTCATTTTTCCCCCCAACCCCTCAGGCAACCATCAGTTCTCTATCCATGCATTTGTTTCTGTTTTGTTTTTTTGTTTAGATTCCACATATAAGTGATATAATAAGGTATTTATCTTTGTCTGTCTTATTTCACTTAGCATAATACCCTCTAGGGCCATCCATGTTGCTGCAAATGGCAAGAGTTCATTTTTTCAAATTGCTGAATAATATTCTAATATTCCATGGTGTGCGTGTGTGTGTGTAGGTATAGATATAGATATAATAACATCTTCTTTATCCATTCATCCATCCATGGATACCTAGGTATATCTTGGCTCTTGTAAATAATGCTGCAATGAATATAGAGGAGCTTATATTTTTTTAAGTTAGTGTTTTTGTTTTCTTTGGACAAATGCCGAGAAGTAGAATTGCAAGGTCATATGGTGGTTCTATTTTGAATTTTTTGAGGAACCTCATACTATTTTCCTTAGTGTCTGCACCAGTTTATATTACCACCAACAATGCACAAGGATTCCCATTTCTCCAAATCTTGTTATTTGTTGAGTTTTTGATAATAGCCATTCTGACAGGTGTGAGGTGATATCTCATTGTGGTTTTGATTTGCATTTCCCTGACTATTAATGATGTTGAGCATCTTTTCATACGTTTGTTGGCCATTTGTATGTCTTTGCAAAAATGTCTGTTCAGGTCATCTACCCATTTTTTAACAGATAGTTTTTTTTGATGTTGAATTGTATGAGTACTTAATATATTAATTCCTTATCAGATATGTAATTTGAGAATAGCTTCTCTGGGTTGTCTTTTGGTTTTGTTGATGGTTTCCTTCATTGTCTAAAACATTTTAGTTTGATGTAGTGCCATTTATTTATTTTTTGCTTTTGTTCCCCTTATATGGGGAGATATATCCAAAAAAATACCTCTAAGACTGATATAAAGATTTTACTCCCTATATTTTCTTCTAAGAGTTTTATGGTCTCTGTGTCACAAATCAGCTTTACAGTGTTTCCCATGTATGTGACCACTCATTTTCTCTTGCTGCCTTCAGGATTCTTTTTTTATCTTTAATTTTTGCCATTTTAATTATGATGTGTCTTGGTGTGGGCCTCTGGGTTCATCTTGTTTGGGACTCTCTGTGCTTCCTGGACCTGGATGTGATTTTCCTTCCCTGTGTGAGGAAAGCTTTTTGCCATTATTTCTGCAACTAAGTTTTCTGCCCATTTTTCTCTCTCTTCTCCTTTTGGGATCCCTATAATGCAAATGTTAGTGTGCTTGGTATTGCCCCAGAGGTCCCTTAAACTATCCTCATTTTTTTAAAAATTCTTTTTTCTTTTTGCTGTTTTGATTTGGTGATTTCTACCATTCAGTCTTCCAGGTCGCTAACCTGTTCTTCTGTATTATCTAATTTGCTGTTGATTTCTATTAGTATATTTTTTCATTTCAGTTATTGTATTCTTTAGCTCTGATTCTTTATTATATTTTCTAACTCTTTGTTAAACTTCTTGCTGAGTTCCTCTATGCTTCTCCTAAGTTCGGTGAGCATCCTTATGGCCATAACTTTGAATTATTTACCAGAAAAATTACTGATTTTTGTATCATTTGGGTTTTTTTCTTGTTCCTTCATTTGTGATATATTTGTCTCTTCATTTTGTTTGACTTTCTGCATTTGTTTTTGTGAATTAGATGAAATAGCTTTCTCTCCCAATCTTGAAGAGGTACCCTTGTGTAGGAGCGACTTTCGTGTAGACTGCTTGTGCCTGGTGTTTGCTGGTGCCTGCTTGGTAACCCCTCCGAGGCTGCTGGGTTGCTTGGCTGGTTGGTGCTGGCTGCTGCAGCCTGGGGCCCTGGGCTGGGGGAAGGAAGGTTGGTAATTGCTAGATCCTTATCAGATAAGTGGTTTGCAAATATTTTCATCCGGTCACTAGCTTGTCTTTTTACAACCCTCTTTAACAGGGTTTTCCACAAAGCAAAATGTTTTAAATTTGATGAAGTTCAACTTACTAATTTTTTCTTTTATGGATTCTGCTTTTTAGGTCAAGTCTTAAGAATTCTTTGCCTAGGCTTAATCGCAAATATTTCTTTCTTTTTTTAACCCCTGAACGGTCTATAGTTTTCCATTTTACATTTAAGTCTGTGATACATGTTGAATTCATTTGACTCTCTTAAATTCCCAATTTGAATTCTCTGTTTCCTTCTTTTAATAACCCAAATATAAAGTAATGTATTTGTCACAATAATTATTACTCTTTGGAAAGGGGAAAATATACGGAAGTCATTGTTCAGAGAAATTCTGAAATCCCACTGGGAAAATGGTGTGCTTGTTCCTTAGTTAAACCCTATTTCTGCTTCTTGGGAGGGGCTTCATAGTTTATTGTTCTCTGTGGATTCTTTTTTTTTTTATCATCTTTGGTTACAAATGGAGACTACTCCTTGGATGCTTGGAAGCTATATCAGCCTGTTCTTACATATAGGAATGGGGGAACTAAAGGTCACTTTAATACTCATTCAGTCATAATCTGCCTTAGAAGAGGCTAATGGTTCATTTGGTAGTGCAGCTCTTTGAAAAACTAGTTTATCTAATTGTTTCAGGTATATGTATGAATAACCACACTCATAATTTTGCTATATGTCTTTCTTAACCTCATGCCTCTCTCTGGACTTAGTTAAGCCTATAGACTAATGGGAGAGCCATACCCTTAGGTACTTTTCTCTGAGACATATTTTCCAATTACAAGCATTTGCTTGATGCCACCTTAATCCATCCAATAGCATTAACAATGGATGGGGCCATGGCCTTGATTTTCTCCACGTCACAGTCTGTTTTAATTGATCTTTATTTTTAAAAGCCTTCTGACTTTTATCTTTCATAGGATTTGGTTGAGGAGTAGTTGCCTCTTCTAACTCTAAAGTTCTAGTCGTTCTAATCCCTTTCATTCCACCCATAATATTTGGCAAAGATCCATTGACCACCAAAAATGACTTTACCTTCAGTTATTTTGGTTATTGGAAAGTGTCAGAAACTCAACATCACATAAAGTTCTGTAGGATATTAAAATATGTTACTTAAAAAAGAAATTTAGCACAAAAGTTTATATCCTTGTTCATTACATTATTTAACATACAGGAGACAGTAGATACTTGTTGAATAGGGGAGGGACATCCTATAATGCACAGGAGAGCCCCCCGCCCCCCCCAAACAAAGGAGGGTAACAGGAATTATTTCAGAAAGTTGAGGAATTAACAAAGTTAAAGGATTTCTTTATCGAAATAATTCTAAGGATCTATAATATTATTGAATTGTTCATGGGGTATCTAGTAATACTATGTGGGAATATTTATTTCTTAAAAATATGGATAAATTACCTATAGCCATTTCATTTTCTTTTAGTAAATTGTATTTCTTGTTATCTCCATATGTTATCAATCTAGTCATTTTTTTCCAATTCCAATTCCAATAATAAAAGCAATTAATAAGTCTGTAATAAAAAGTATTTTACCTGTAGACAGGCTGCAGAAGAACTCTAGAACTTGCTTGTTAATTGTCCTACTGCCCTTGTTTTTCTCCACCACTTAATCTGAAGCCCACTGGTTGTGGCTAACATTTCAGTCTTGGTTCCAGGTGGGAGAATAACTGTATTAACATTACCTTAGGATAATAGTTTGCTGATAGGTTTTTGTGGATTTTCTTGTGTTGGACACAAGATATGTTTTTATCTGGACAAAGATAAAAGTGGATGCAGAGGTATCAAAGGAAAAAAAAATTGGACAGTGCTAGATATTCAGTGTCCCACCAGATCCCTCATTCACTATTTATTATTTTGTTTTATCACCCCACAGAAGCCCTATGGACTGTATCACCCTGGCATGTTTGTCTCCTGGTTTCTAATTGAGTTCAGCTTGTTGGGAAGAAAGATATTGTAGTGCTTATTTTCCAGGTGTGCTACCCACTAGACATGTTGCAAAAGTTGCTCTGTGCCTCGGCTCAGACCACATTCTCAGAGGATGCCCCCTATAGCTACAGTCCTTGCAGGGTTTCAGTAACTGGCCTTCACTGTTTGTTTCCTTAACTCTGCCTTTGTAAACAACCCACCCCATAAAACAATCTGCATGCAAAAAAAAGAAAAATGTTAAACTTGCTTCAGTTAACCCTTTTGTCTGTATCCTCCTGCAACCTTAACCAATACAGAAAAATATCCATACAGGTTCTAACTTTAGTCTTTTAAAAAAAATATTTCAAGTTCCTCCTTACGAATGACTGCTGTTCTGAAATGAAATTGTACTAATACCTTATAACAAGTTGGGAACCTTTTATTCATTTATTTATTTTCTATATTGGAACAGTTTAAAGAACACACAAGGATTGATAGTTTTTGATTGAGCTTTAATATAAATTCTCTAGGAAAAACCATTTCAGATAGGTTAATTTTAGAGATAGATGTTAATTTATTCCAGAATCATAGCTTCATTCAAGTTTTATATCATTTATAGTAAAAATTTTAATTTTAAGAGGTTTTCAAATCTCTTGGTATAAGATTGTACATAGAATTTTTCTAATGTTTCAATTTTTTTTTTTATGTATTTGTGGTCATTTCTAGTATATCATAGTATTGGATTCTGTTTTTCTTATTTTTTAATGGGTTAATACCCGTTTAGGTCAGGAGTTTGCATTTTAGAGAAGATAAAGAGATTGACCGTTAGATCTTATGTCAAAAGTTTTTGTACTTTTTTATCTTGATAGTCAGAAAGCCTTACAGAAAATTTTGAATTCACATCCCAAGATATTTAAGTAACCAATTAACTTTACTTTATGTCACCATTAACTGTAAGATGAATTTGTTAGGCTCTTAAATCTTAGAGATTTTGTGAAAGTTAATAGAATTCTTACTTTATTCATCTGTAAAATGAGGAAAGTAATCGTACCTCCTTCACAGAATGTTTCTGGGGATTAGTTAAGATAATGCGTATCAGTGAAGGACCATGCATAAGGTAAGTCTCAGTAAATATTACTGTTATTATTGCTATTAACATGCGTGAGGCTGAGTAATAAGTAAAGCATGATAAACAAGAACCCAGTGAATTATACAGCCAGTTAAAACTTTAGGGCTTATAGTCCCTGAAAGAAGAAAGAATTTGCTTTGGGCAATTCAGGGGAACTTTTAATAGGAAGTGCAATTTGAGCTGGGCTTGAAAAAGCGTACAGTTTCAGTAGGAAAAGCATATGGTGTGTCCATTATAAGCATGGACTATAATATTGAAGGATTTTTATGTTTTAAACTTGATTATTAGACAACGGATGTTATAAAACAATATTGGAAAATCAGGTGGAGTAGTTGGCTCTGTGAGAAAGAGGGTGAGTTTGTTTTAGAAATCTGAGATAGAAATTTGGGGTTAGAAAATATAGTTCTAGAGCCTAAGAGATATTGGAAGTTCAACATTGAGATTTGCTGTCATCTTCACAGTTTCTATATGCATTACAATAGATGCTCATTCTAAAGGAGAGAGTTAGTCAGAGAGAAGGTGAAAGGCAAAATCCTAAATATTCACAATAGGAATCATTAAATGATCATTGATAACACTAACCTTCTAAGATTTAAGTCTACCTATACAAAGGTTAGTTAAATTTTTAAAAATTTAATTACTTAGGGTTGTTTTGTTTTACTACACCCCTAGGTCATACTTCAAACCAGTGTGTTTTAAAAGTGTTTTATAGAGCACTAGTTCTGTGAGATGATAGACATTAATGGAGGAAAACAGTAACTTGAATATCTGATGGATGATGTATAAAACTTAATCATATTACATATAAATGCACGCATATTACTGTTTAAGAGGAGAGGTTCAAGAATAGAGTACAGAGTTTTTCCAAATAATTTGAACCCTTTTGTTCATGGAAATTCTCAGAAGCCTAGGGTTCCATAGAGTATACTTGGGGAAACCATGCCTTATACCTCGTTAGTTGATGGGTCAGCTTATTAAACTGTAGCTCAAAGCTCATTGGGGGTTCAGAAGAATAGAAATCGGATTATTGAGTTATGGATGCATAATGTGACTTTGGGCTTCAGTTTCTTCATTTGTAAAATGCAAAGTGTCATTGTAAAGATTTGGTTTGGAAATATATGTGAAAGCTTTGAGTATTGAGAAGCACCATACAGTCTAACCATATATATATATATATATATATATATATATATATATATATATATACACATATATATAGTTATATATAGTTATATATATATATAGTTAGAATAACTATATATAGTTAGAATAGTTATATATATATAATATATATTATATATATAGTTAGAATATATATATATAGTTAGAATAGTATATATATTGTTCTAAAAGCTTTGAATATTGAGAAGCAACATACAGTCTAACTATATATATAAATATATATATATACATATTGTTAGAACAATACAATGAATAAAATAGGATATATTTCATTGTAGTTAAAAGTTAGTGTGTTTTTTCAGAAGGTGCCATTTGTATTTGTAACTTCACTGTTTTTCCTTTGTACAATTTGATCATTGCCTGTTTTGGAATTTCTTATCCCATTCTTATATTACTTAAGTACTCAGTAGCCTCTGTCCCCCTGAGTATTCTGAAGTCCTTTAGAAGTATTTGTGAAACTTGATATACTGTATCCTGTTGGTATTCTCTACAAAGAACATTCTCAATAGTCCATATGTCTATGCAATTCAGAGTGTCTCTTCAAAATCCAGTCTAAGCTATGTCTTGGTGAAGACTGTTCATGTCATGTTTCCCTGGCACCAGTTATGTAGATTGAAGTATATATATTTATAGACATATTTTTTAATTTTAGGGACATTTTCTTAAATTATATCTGTGAGCATTTTATTCCATGATGTTAGGTTTTTTCCCTCAGGTACTTCAATTGTGTGTACATATGATATCCTTTGGCCCATATATATATATATATATATATTTATCTATATATGTATAACATTTCCTCTTATTTTGTCTTTATCATTCATTATGCTCACTTTTTTCACTTCTATATTATATATGACTGTTACTATGTTTTTCAGTCTGTTCCCCTTTGTGTCCCTTTTAATATTATCTTCATTTCTATGGGGTTTTAGTTTTTCCCTTTTGCTTCTTTCCTGGATTCTGCCAGCATATGTTTCATCTCTTTCTTTCACGATTTCTTTTTTAAGTTATTTCACTTCTGCTTTGCTCTCTTCCCCTATAAATAATTGCTTTGTGTTCACACTTTTCATCGGCTCCATGAAATTGTGTGTGTGTGTGTGTGATAAATGTCCTAATCTTAATTTAATAAAAGTACGTTGTTCTTTCTTACTTCTTTGTTTGGATGCTGTGATAGCTCCTTTTGAAAATCACATTATTGACTCAGTTATGTCCCCATTGAGCTGAGTGATCAGGCTGCATCCCAGGCAGGTTGGTAGCACAAGCAAAGGCTATTCATCTTTCAGTTCTTGCAAAGGTGTCCTGAATTATCTGTGACGTTCCCTGTGCAACCTCTTCCCACCTACCTTTTCTATTTTCATGGACAGAAGCTCAAGAAGGCCCTCCTGCCACCCACCTCATCTCCGGTTCCCACATTGGTTTCAGGCAAGGGAAATCGGGGCTTCGGACTGTTGCTCCTGACCTTTGGCAACAGTGTTTTTTGTGCTTTCTCTGCCACCAGCTGTCTTTAAGCCTGGACAATAGGGTTTTGCCCTGAGCCCTGTGCATAGAGAGACCCACATCACAAACACTAAAACTCAAAGATAGTTTTTTTTTCTGTAAAGTTTTGCAAGAAAGGTTTTTGAAAGATTCGTAACAGGATAGGTGAGCAGCGAGAGGTTATACTGTAGGAGAAGAATATAGGGATGAGCTACTCTCTTCAGACCAGAAGGTGCTGTTTAGACTTGGGAATAGTCAAGTTTAAGCAAAAGCGACAGCTCTTTCTCCTTCTTCAGAGCAGTGTCTAGGAGATGGGAAGTAGAGCCAGGGGAGAAAAATTCCAGTAACTTCCTGGGAAGGGTGGAAAAGAGGCTATTTTTGATTAAAGTTGGCCACTTCAAATTACCTGATGCAGGTAATTAGGCAGACCTGGTTTCCCAGAAAATGATGCTGCTTCTCAAAAGGCCTGGGTACCTCTTAGAAATACTCTTAGAAATACTGTCAGAAAACTGTGGCTGGGGGTGTGGGGCCCTATCTTAGACTGGAGCTTCCTGTCCTAGCCCTGGCAGCGGGATGGACCCAGAGGAAAATATAGTGCTTTTTAAATTCCAGGTTTTGAAGCTAAATGCCTGGAGAGGAGCAGGCTGCAGGTCTCTGGGTGGGGTGAGGGTTGATACTTCTAAACATTCTGGTATGTTATTTTGAATTTTGTTTTGCCATTTTGCCTTTAGTTCCTGCAAATGACTAGAAACAGGTTTTTTCATTAAGAGAAATTTTCTAAGCCTTAATTTTATTAGCAACTCTCCATGTTCATAAACAACATAGGAGGTCCCTCTTGTGGTGTATTCTCAAACCACATGCTTTTAAATTAGTGTTGAAAGTATTTTGTCCGATTTTTTTTTTTTTTACCTTTTCACTCTTTTTTAAAGGATTTTATTTTTATTAGTTTCAGGTGTACAAAACTACATAGTGATTAGACATTTATATACCTCGCAAAGAGAAAATTTTCTATGTTCTATTAGTTGAAATTCTAGGTTCAAAAGTTTCCTCAACTAATAATATCACAGAATTTTCAAGTAAATCTAGCTATTTTATAAAGCTAACTATAACAGATGTAATTTACTACGTTGTTTAATATTAGTTATGATTCTTCAAGTCCCCATGGTATCTCTGACATATACTCTCTAGTAGTTTTTATTTTTTTTCCAGAAAAAATTAAGTCTATGACATTTTAAATATATTTAAATATCTGTCTTTTGACTTTATGTTTAAATAACAGTTGGAGCATAAAATTTGTGAGTCCCATTATCTTTCACTGGTTACTTTTTGTCATTCCTTTACTGTCTTTATGGGATTGATGTGGCTGTAGCGAAGTCTGAGGCCAGCTAAGTGTTTTTCATTTCTTTCTGCATAATGCGACTATTTTTCTTTTGCTGACTGTTCGAAGAAGTCTTTCATCATTAAAATCTAATCAATTTACATGGGAATGTCTTATTGTTTAAAGTCTTGTAACAAATTTTTCTGGGATGCTCTATACCTTTTAAAACTATGGATCAGTCTTCATTTACTTTAGGAGAATTTCCTAAGTTTTACCTTTGAATATATATGTGTTTTTTATATTCTGATTTATTATACCTATGTTTGATTTCCTTTGGATTTCATTTCTAAAATATTCTGTCTAATCTTTTAAGTCACAGTTTTTGTTCCTTTAATTGTATTCATATTTCTGCAACCTGTTCTGTCTGTCCCGTAATTCTCACAGTCTCTAGTCTCTCCCTTCCGGTATGACTTTTATTTAGGTGGTAGTTTTCTTTTTTTATTTCATGTCTTTCCTGGGTTCATTCAGCCCATTTTTTTTACTTCTCTAATCTCACCACATTTATGAGCTATAACAGGGGTGTCCAAACTGCGGCCCACGGGCCAACTGCGGCCTGCAATCCATTGTTAATTGGCCCACAGCAAATTCCAAAAATATATTTAGTTTACTTAAATAAACCAGGTGAGGTAACATGTACTTCACCTCGAGTGAGTGGCCCAGCTGTTTGTGTATTTTACCGCATATGGCCCTTGGTAAAAAACGTTGAAAAAAGTTTGGACACCCCTGAGCTATAATTATAAAATCTCTGCTTTCAGCTTTTGATTTTAAGACACAATTATTTTCATTACTTCTTTTAAAGTTTGGCAATTTGGTAATTTTTAAGTCTATATCAGGGTGACATTTTTTTTTTTGGAGACTATTATGCCATGTCATTTGCTTTTCCGTTTTGTTATTCACCTTTTACTAAGGTAAATTATTTTTTGGACAGCGTTTTATAAAATGTTTGTGTTCCTTTTCTATTGCTACATAACGTATTTTGCAGAGTTAACAACCTGAAACAGCACAAATATATTATCTTACCATCTTTATGGGTCGAAGGTCTGGCACAGCTCAGCTGGGTTCTCTGCTCAGAGTCTCAAACTCAAGGTGTTACCTGGCTGCATTCTCATTTGAGACTCTAGAGAAGAATCCTTTTCCAAACTCATTAAAACTGTTAGAAGCATCAGTTTCTTGGAATTGTTGAACTACGATCCCTATGTCCTTGATGATCATCAGTGGGAGCTGCTCTCAGCGTCTAGAAGCTCCCACATTCCGTGGCACACGATCCTTCCCACCTTAAAAGTCAGCAATGGCTCATAGAATTTCCTTTTGCTTCAGATTTCTCTGATGTTTGCTGCTGCTACCAGCTAGAGAAAACGTCTGCTTTTAAAGGTTCATGTGATTGGATTGAGGACAACCTTTCAGACTGGTTCAAAGTCAACTGAGCAGTAACCTTAAATTAACAGGAGAATCCCTTTTGCTAGTGTAGCATAGTCAGAGGTGTGATCTTGTCACACCTTTGTGATGTTATTCATAGTTACTGATTATAGTGTTTACCTCTTGCTTACTTTTAACATTTTGCTCTCTCGGAGTGAGCAAGATGAAAATTAAAGTCCATTTTAGCTTTTTCTGTTTTAGCATCTGCAGTAGTATTTGTTTAGTAGTAGTATCTGCTGCTATACACTTTTTTAAATTTTATTTTTAATGTTTATGAAAGTTTAAGGCTTTATTTATAATGGGTTGTTTTATTCTATACTTTAAATATTTTTAATACTTTTGATTTTTAGAAGTTTGAGATTTACAGAAAAATTGTGACTATAGTATAGAGTTTCCACATGTACTACAACCATTTTCCCCTATTATTAACATCTTACTTTGTATGCTACATTTCTTTTTTTCCCTACACATATATCTTTATTTTAACATTTCAAAGAATCACATCCTCAATCTGACAGCTTCATCAAGCATGGCCACACAGTAAGTTACACACACACTCACATGGAAGGTTATTGGTTGGAAATTTAGTGGCGCAGCTCTTGTGTGATCGAGTCAGGGCAAAGGGGCCGCTTGGCCCACAGCTGACTCGGGGTTCACCTTCCACAAGGACACTTTACTCCAAATGGGCTGCGGGGCGCTGCACTCAAACCCTGCCTCTGGATTATAAAACCAGTGAAATCAGCGTG
Organism: Rhinolophus hipposideros; assembly: GCF_964194185.1. Taxonomy (NCBI): domain Eukaryota; kingdom Metazoa; phylum Chordata; class Mammalia; order Chiroptera; family Rhinolophidae; genus Rhinolophus; species Rhinolophus hipposideros. The sequence goes on from NC_138053.1 coordinate 32,388,133, forward strand.
ATTCTCATGGCCACTTTCACTTCAGAGTGCCCTGTTAACTAAAGTGGAACTTTCTGAATGAGGAGGCCGAGATACTGCCTGCTCAGTAAAAGAAAACCACACAAAAAACCCCCCAAAAACCAAAAAACAAAAAAACACAAAAACAATTTGTAGCGCTCTGGCTCACAGGGAGGCGGTCAGCAGTAATATCAGGAGCCTCTTTCTGACAGGAGCCTGTTCCAGCAGCCCTGGCTCATGGGTTTCTCCCCCAGCAACTGTGTTAAGTTTACTTGGTAGTTGATTCTTTTGGTTGTTTGGCTGCTTGATGGTTTTAAAGAATTTGCTGTGACCCAGGGGTGTTCGAGTACTTCTTTCAAGGTTGGCCTCTGGTTGGGGTTATACTTCAACAGTCCTGAAATGAGGTCCTGGGCTCCTGCTACAAAGTCACGGAATGTGAATTCAACCAGCAGTATTCATTTGTAGGTCTCTTGGTATGTGCTTGCCTCAAAAGGAGGCTAAAAATTCATAGCAAAGAAGTCCAGGGCTCCAGAGATCCACCTTGTCATCCTGCATTTGGTCTTCAGTCATCTCAGGGGGCAAGTGGCCCAGGGTGCCAGAGTGGGTGGTGCTTCTGGTGGATGGGCATGTATGGCCCACCCCAAATCTTCCTCTTAAGCTCTCCAGCTGATTCGAGGAGCAGATCCTCTGGCTTAAGGTCTCTTTGAATAACTCTCTTTGAAAGTAAGACAGCATTTGCCAATTCTGTGATACAAAGAGCAGTTCTCTGCTCATCAAACCTGGATAGTTGTTGAAGTTCTCTACAGACAGCTATAAGAGGTGCATATTCTAGAATTAGGTAAACTCTGGTGGCATCATGGAAATGATCATACAGTTTGAGAATGTTTGGGTGCCTAAAATGGGACTGTATTTCTACTTCTCTTCTCAACTCCTGCTTTCTCTAGTTGAGCTTCAAATAATACTTTTCAAAATCAGGATGAACTTTCTTTGTTTTTCTCTTGCCAAATAAGCATTACCGAACTTTCATTTACCCAGCTGGTGAACAATTTCAGAATCTTCCAAAGCCTTTTGTCTTATTTTATTTTACTTTATATTTATTTTTTTATTCTTCATTTTTCTGTTTTGATGCCAGTTCCTTTTCAGAATTATTTCCAGGGCTTGGTGGCAGGGGCTGCTCACTCTTTTGGGTATTATTCAGTGGCCTGGCGAAGGGACAAGGGACACTGATTGCCTGCAATTGTTTCTGCTTCAGATTCTGAACCGGCTTTATGGCTGGAGACAAGCTTTTGTGCTTGTGAAGGAACACTCTGAGAGGAGTTTAAAGGACGTAAGGCTCTCTGAGGCTAACCCCTGTTTGTAGTACCAAATGCTGAGAAGGAAATTGCAGAGTTACCAGAACACGTTTTGGATCATCACCAGGTGGAACTGTAGTGTTAACAGACCCTGAAATGCAGTTTTTCTTTAGATTTGTCGATGATGCCTGTTGGCTCCTGTCTTTAACCCAAAGCCGCCCAGTCCTCCCGGGGCTCCTACAGTTCTTATGATTAATGAACTAATATTGATACATCATCTATAATGTTTGTACTTATTAACTGAACTCCAAAATTTATTCAGATTTCCTTAATTTTTATCTAATGTTCTTTTTCTGTTCCAGGATCTGATCCAGGATACCATATTAACATTTAGTTGTCATGCTTGCTTGGCTTCTCTTGGCTGTGATAATATCTCAGTTTTGTTTTCTTTTTTCTTTTTTTAAGACCTTGGCAGTTTTAAGGAGTACTGGTTAAATGTTTTGTAGACTGTCCCTCAGTTGGGATTTGTCTGAAGTTTTTTCTAGGTTGGACTGGGGTTATGAGTTTTTTTTTGGGAGGACCACACAGGTAAAATGCCATTTTCATCACATGATATCAGGGGTATATTCTATCAACATCACATATCACTCTTGATGACGACCTTGACCAACTGGCTGAGGAAGTGTTTTCAGGTTAATCCAATGTGAAGTTACTCTTTTTGTTCCTATTCTCTATATTATACTCTTTGGAAGAAAATCATTATGTGTACCTACACCTTAGAAGTGGGGTACTATGCTCTAGCTCTTTGAGAGTAGAGTGTCTACATAAATTAGTGGAAATTGTTCTATATTAGAGATTTGTCTCTTTCTTCTTTATTTATTCACTTATTTTTCAATGTGCTGGATAGATACATACTTTATTCTTTGGTTTATTCTTTGGCTTATGATCCAATGGTAATTTATTTTCTTGCTCAAATTATTCCATATTTGGCTACCAGAGTCCCTTCAGTTGGCTCCTGTGTATCTTTGACACACCTCCATCATTGGGTTTTCTGTTTGTTTTGATCACTTACTTTCTGGCAGTATGAAATGACCCAGGCTCATCCTGTATATTTCCTGCTCCAGACCTAGAATCAACAATTTCTCCAAGAGGCCCTTTAATTAGAGAATGGGAAATAACTTTATCATCTAGAATACAGTGATTATGTGCAGTTCCTTTTGCCTGCAGTCTTGCAGACTCCACTCATTTCCAAAGTTATTTCGATCAGCATCCTTACCCCCACCGTCTTTAGTAAGGTTGTTTCATACATTTGTATTACAGTTGGATCCTTTTGTCATGTTTTGCATTTAATCCTGGAATCTTTTGACGTCTTAAGTGATTTTTTAAAAAATGTATATATTAAATTTCACTCTTTGTATTGTAAAGGTCAGTGGATTTGGACAAATGCATAGTGCTATGTATCCAGAATTAAACTATCATATAGAATAGTTTCATATGTTATATTACTAACTATTAAATATAAATTGTGGGCTAGGTAAATAAATCATAGGACATTTATGCTGTGGAATAATATAATAGTGCCAACAAAGAAATTTAAATACAGCTTCAAGTTCCAACATCAAAGATGTCCAGGATGTTATAAGTGAAAACTAGAAGTTGTTGAATATAAGAATAATGTGTTTAGTATGATCATACTTGTGTTAAAAAGTAAATGGATATAAAACATGTGAATATGTGAGAAGAATGTCTGAAAAATGAAAAAAGGAAATATTAATGGGTCATTACCTTCATCTGAGTTACATGGAAGAGCATAAATTGGAGGCAGGCAGGGGTAAGGAAGAGTTTTGTTTTCTCTTGATTGTCTTCTGTGCTACTTAAAATTTATTTACAAAAGCGTGTTGAAATCTCATGGATTACTTCCTCTGGGAAAACAACAACAACAACAACAAAAACTCACCAAAACCTGACAGAATACTCATATAATCAAAATGTCTACTAGAGGGCCGGCCCAGTGGCTGAGGCGGTTAGATCTCTATGCTCCTAACTCCGAAGGCTGCCTGTTCGATTCCCACATGGGCCAGTGGGCTCTCAATCACAAGGTTGCCTGTTCGATTCCTCGAGTCCCGCAAGGGATGGTGGGCTTCACCCCCTGCAACTAGCAATGGTAACTGGACCTGGTGCTGAGCTGTGCCCTCCACAACTAAGACTGAAAGGACAACAACTTGAAGCTGAATGGCACCCTCCACAACTAAGATTGAAAGGACAACAACTTGACTTGGGAAAAAAAAAAAGAAAAATCCTGGAAGTACACACTGTTCCCCAATAAAGTCGTGTTCCCCTCCCCAAATAAAAAAATCTTTAAAAACAAAACAAAACAAAACAAAACAGAAAAACAACAAAAAAGAAAATCTCTTTAAATGAACATCTAAATGGGTCCACTCACCTGCTCTGAAAATAATATTATAGCCAAAAAAAAAGTCTACTAGATTACTACAAAAAGATACTTTCCTATTATAAAAAATGGCAGTTTACCTATTGTAAGAAAGAAATAGGAAAAAAATAATAAACTAAGAAATACATGTATGTTCAGTTTTGCAGTGTATCACATAATGAGATTGTTGTTAGTCTAATCTACTACCTACAGGAAATTGAATATTGAAACCAGGAATTATGTAATTCAAATGTCTGACATGGCCAGGTAGGTAACATAAATAATACTGATCGAGTTCACTTATAAATACAAAGTATCCTCCAAAATATTTGTCAACCTCTTACAACATGAATATATGCATTATTATAAGGTATATTATTAATTTACATATTTTATGCATAAACTTTTCATCTGAAAATTTGATGCCCCTGAACCAGTTAAAGAATATTCAGGATTGGTACTTTACTTATTTCATCAGTCAGGAAATAATGAGTCTCGATCTGATATTAAGGAAATGAAAATAGAATTAGCTGGGGCCATTGTAAAAATGAAAATTCCTGGATACTACACCAGATTCAAAGGGAAAGAGCTGGGAATATATTGTTAACAAGTGACTTTGTTCTTTAACATTATCAGATGAGTTTAGGTAATATGGATTTACTATAATACCCAGCATTTGAATCTGATTTTTAAGAAGATTTTAATCAAATTTTAAAGAGAACTATTTTTTCCTTTGATGATACTCAGAAGAATATTCTATAGACCCATAGATTGTTTCAAAAAACTAAAGTTAATAAAATAGTTTGAGCTGTAAAAAAATAGACATACCTTTCAATATTACTGCTTTGTGGTAAATATTGAGAATTACTGTTTTATCCAAAATATCTTATAACCCAAGTACACTTTTCAAATCAATAAGATGCTGATTGATAAATTCATTATAGTAGTTATATTGCACTTATGACTTGGAAAAAAATGGCTAGTTTTATTTATTTATTTATTTTTTTATTCACTTACTCTAAAAACTATCCTTGCCTAACACCACTTGCTTCAATGGGGCTTATATTAATTTACCTGAAAACTTGTTAAGTTTGATTCTTAAAGTATTGTTTCTCAGTTTCATTCTATATTTTTTAGATTTCAGCATGATAATATGTCATAAATTATCTTTAGTAATATATGTATTTTAAAATAGTTAAATATAATCAAAGTGAAGTGATTGAAAGAAATAAAGGTTATGTTAAGCAAGTATAATTTGTAAAGATAAATATTTAAATTATTAGCTAAATTTCTATATATTTGTAATTTTATCTTTTCCCCCTCCAAAGATACTTGCTTAACAACAAGGAATAGAACCAGTTGTACTTCTTCCAGTTCTTCACTTTCTACCTACTTGTATGTCTTCATCTTCGGACAACTTTTGATGGGAACAGGAGGAACTCCTCTCTATACACTAGGAACAGCCTTTATTGATGATTCTGTGCCTACACATAAATCTTCTCTCTACATAGGTAAGTTTGCTCTGTAATATAAATGTCTCAGTATCATTTCATCTTATTTCTTGTTTAATTTATAAGTAAAGCATACCACATGCTTATTAAAAAGTTCATTGTAATTTCATAGGTGTTTCCATGAGATAAATGCAATATTACTTTTTTGTTTAATTATTTACTGACATATCATGTCCTTCAGTTGAATTCGGTTCAGAGTTTTGTTAATATACTGCTCCATTTCCTGTTCTGGGCATGCCAGCCTCCCAGGAAATGCAATTCAACTAGTAGACTGTCTAGATTGCTTGAATTCCAGGCTAATTTACACAGGGTGTGGAGACTGAGCTCTGTCATTCTGTGTGACTACTTGACTAGAGTCAACAAAAGAAACTCAAGATACTACCCAGACACTCTATGGAGTTTTCCATTTCAGATAAACCTTTTTGATACAGGACTCGACGTTTTTTCCTCTGTGACCCAATTTTTGGTACCTAAGTTTCTCTTAAATTCCCTCCCTCATGTTCCTGCAAGGTAGAGCTAACAAGACTACTGTGTTAGTCCATTTGGACTGCTTTAACAGAATACCATAGACTGGTTGGCTTATAAAAAACAGAAATGTATTTCTTACAGTCCTGGAGGCTGGGAATCCATGATCAGGGTGCCCACTGATTCAGAGTCTGATGACGGCTTAATTTGCAACAATTAAAAAGTTATATGTGGTGAATTTTTAAATATCTGTGAGAAATAAGGTCAGTTTAATTCTGCTGTAAGTGAAAATGGGAGATTCACTAAGAGCAGTGTTTAATCGCTTACTTTTAAGAAACGCAGAAGAATAAAGGTGAAGAATCTGCTGATATAGCCCTAAAAAAAAAAAAAAAAAAAAAAAAAAAAAAAAAAAAAAAAGAAACAAACAAATGACCAGATGCAAGTTTTTACCAGCTACTGTAGTGAAAAATAAAGAATGCTTTTGGAGTATGTACAGAGTGCAAACGGCTTATTATTCCACATTGTTTTCTTCCATAAGAATTCTAAACAATATTTATTATCACCATCCTTAAAGGATAATAATAAACGTACTACACCTGCTGCCAATTAACATGGTATAACTTTCCATTTTATAATTATTGGGTTTATTGCAATTATTATTAAAGTCTAACAACTTTCACATTAAATTATATGTTTTCAGCTCTTGGACTTTACAGGTGATACTATTCCAATGATAGTTTTTAGTGAAAATATGTGTAATTTTCATAATTTCGATTTTTCTACAGTAAAATATTTGTCTTTCTTCACCATTTTAGACATACAAAGCAAAGTTGTACAGATGACCATTTTCCATGTCTTTGTTCTTTTCTAGGTATTGGCTATTCTATGTCAATATTAGGCCCTGCTATTGGCTATGTGTTGGGAGGACAGCTGTTAACCATGTACATTGATGTTGGTTTGGGACAAAGGCAAGGCAATATCTATTTTTGTTTTATTTAAATATATTGCATTTAAGTAATGTTAACATCACAGACAGAACATTTTCACAGTATTTTCTCAGGATAGTGTGAGGGAATTTTCAGGAAACAAAACTGAATACATACAATTTTTATATAACATTTTGGCTGCATTATTTCATGAATTAATGTCACACCATCTCTAAGTATAATGCATTTATTCATAAATAAGGATGATTAATAGTCACCTAGTGAAATTTTCCAAAATACACATATAGGTCCCCATACATTGTTCAAAAAGAAGACTTTAGTATAAATTAGTTATGGTTTCAGTAGATTTACCTAGAGGTAGATAGCTTGAAGATTCTCAAGAGTCTATGATTCTCAGACTAAGTTCTGTAGTAGTTCTGATAATGTAATAGAGATCACAATTCTGTGGTTATGAAGGATAGTAATAGGTAATGTTTATTTGTCCCATACTATGTTCTAGACAACATAGGTTTTTTTGTGTTACCTTATTTTACATGACATTTTTATTTAATCCTCCTAATAATTCTTTAAGGTAGTTGATGAACACAGTTTGTAAATGGCAAAGACATAAATCAATGTAGATCTTTTTGACTCCAAAACCCCCCTCTTAACCACTTAATTACCTTCTCCTTTTCCTGAATTGAGAACTTAGTGACTGTTGGTAAGGCCATATTTTCCTCCTTTATCCACTGGGAATCATAACTACACAATGCTTGTATAGTAACTACATAGTCATTGCATGACTGTGAACAATGAATATGTAATTATGGGTATTGGATTTGTCCTTTGAGCTGTTAGTCCTAGGTTAATCTTTTAGAGACTATATAAAAAGATGTGCAGGGGAAGCCCTTGAAACAGATAGCTGGGTTTAAAAAATTTTTTTTTTATTAGTTTCAGGTGTACAAAACAATGTAATAGCTGGATTTTTAAGAAATGACATTTTAATTTCAGTGGAGAGTTACATAAGTTGTAGGAGTGGTGTGTTTTTTGGAAAGAGCGTTTGATATAAAAATATGAAAACCATTGTAAAAAACAATACATTACTTTAAAAAGAATTTTACATTTAAGTGAATACTACAATTGAAGTACAGTGTATCGGCTTTTCACATAGATCAATGATTTTCTGTGAGATGTATTTAATATAGTAAAGAAGAAAAACTTAGCCAAAGTTAAAGAATGTTCAGAAATTGTGTATGCTTTCGAATATTCAACATACTTATATTTACTATTAAGTGTTTTAAACTTGTATTCCATATTTGTCATTTTGAAATACTTTGCAAACCATTATTCTCATAGTTCTTGTTTATGCCTGCTATCTGTTGTCTGATTCATCACAATGGCTTCACTTAAAATTTTGGATATTACAACAATATTCCCCTATATATGCCCTTGAGTCAACAAGATAGAGTTGACTTTGACCTTTTATTTTCCTATCATATAGCACTGATATCACTGAGGATGATCCACGATGGCTGGGGGCTTGGTGGATTGGATTTCTTCTGGCTTGGCTCTTTGCTTGGTCTTTGATAATACCTTTTTCCTGCTTTCCAAAACATTTACCAGGTAAACATGTTTTCCTTAAAACCAGGGAGTTTTATTCCACTTCTAGGCCAAGTGTTGCTTTCTGTATGCTTGATAAGAACCCTAGAAAATTCATTGTTTTATAGAATCTCAGCCTATGTAAACTTTTTAATATCTGTCTTTATTTTAGGCAATATTGGGTAGCATTGTTAATATTCATGGTTTTCCTTTATTTTTAGTTAGTAATCAATGAAAATGTACATATTAATCCCCTTACTATATATTTACTAAACTTGTTTTTTCTGTGTTATCTGGAATCCTGATTCATGTATATATGTAATATACAATATATTTTAAATTATTAGTTTGTATTCAGTTAATCACTAACTTTAAGAGCCAATCTGTTAATTGATGTTAATTATTTGTTATTGAAAGTAGAAGTACTTTCTTTTTCAATTGTCACCAAAGTCATGCTCTAGCGTACTCATTTTTCACCATATTCCAATACTAGACAGTCTGTCCAAGAAATAAAAGATTAATGGAAAAGGATATCCATTTCTTCCTCTGTGAGATTTTGCTTCTGTGTAATCATGTAGTTCAAATATATAGCTATAGAAGTATTTTTCTCCAGGCTCAAGGTAGTTGGTTGCTTCTAGTATGTGAAACAGGATAGATAATTAATTTTTAGAAATGGGCAAAAGAAAAGTTGGTGGAGTAGAAGTAGGTGGACCCATTGATTTCTTTCTACCCTGGGCTATCCACCTTATGATTCCATATTTTGACTGTTTTCTCATATTTATTCCAAGTACCATTATTAAAAATCAGAAGGACCTGGTAATAGATGGTAAATATTATTTCATCTGCAAAGTATGTTAGAATTAAAGAGAGTAAAGGAAAAAAGCCTCAAACATACTCTGTTCATAAAGGATGAGAAAGAGAACCATTTGATAGGAAGAAACATTTTTAAGAGATTTCAAATAAAGAGAATAACTATGTGATTGGAGCAAAATTGTCTCCGTCTTAATTTTCAGACTGGTTGAAACTTCCTTAGTTAATGGCAATAACATTAGCCCTAGGACTGCCAGATTACAGATACAGATATTGGTAGAATTTCATTGACAAACAGAGGAACTGGCTTGTTATGTTATAGAATTTATTTACTTACTGTAGAAGTGCGTGTTAGTTGAAAAGTAAGCATTTTTAAAAAGTGTGTGTTGGCTGAAAAGTAAGCATTTTAAAAAATGAAGAAGGAAGTGATAGAGCAAGTACATTTATGATTTTTTTAGGTACAGCAAAAATTCAAGAAGGAAAAACTTCCCAGACTCATCAGAATAATAGTTCCGTACAATACACAGATGAGAATTTTGGAAAAAGTTTTAAAGATTTTCCAGTTGCTCTAAAGGTAAAAATAACACTGTTCATATCCCCCCCCCACATATATACGTAGATATATGTATATATTACACATATATACATACATATAAATATTTTCATAATGTACTCTTGTTTGCTTATTTACTATTATTCTAGCTCTTGTAAACAACTCTTCAGACTTAATTTTATTGCACTTGGACTAAATGAAAACCAGGTCAGAATGGAACGGTTGAAAGAACATGAGTTATTGGCAATATCAATATTCAGTGGTCCTCATTAGCACTATGCCATTTCCCTTATGTAACGGATTGATGAATTATCACTGAGTTGTAAATATATAGTTGAAAATGCCAAACCAATATCTATCGCTTGTGAAAGAAGTGGTGGTTAGTGGTCACTTGGTTTGAATTTGAGATTAAAAAAACAAATGTATTTTGTTCTATTCTATTGAACTCATCAGAAAAACATTCTACTTAGCATCATAAAAGTTTTGTACATGAAGGGGTTTATAATTTTAGCTTTTCAAGATTTGAAATCATTTACTTTTTTGTTAAATTTTTTCTCCTAAATGAAAGTCTTAAAATGTTTTTATTCCATTTCGTCTCACCTTTCACCTCTTCCTTCTCCGCTCCAATACATTTGCCATTTCGTCATGCTACCATTCTAATGCTGCATTTTGCAGTATAATCATAGTTATTCATTTGGTGAACTGTATTTTTTCTTTAGAATTTGATGAGGAATACTGTCTTTATGTGTTTAGTGATATCAACGTCTTCTGAAGCCTTAGTTACTACTGGATTTGCTACATTTTTACCTAAATTTATAGAAAGTCAGTTTGGATTGTCATCCAGTTTTGCAGCTATCCTTGGAGGTAAAACATTTTCTTTGTTCTAACTTAATGTGATAATTTTACAGTACCACACTAAATATTTATTAGAATATTATATAATTTAAGGTAATCCACTCCTTGAAATTAAACTTTATCCTGATTTGATTAACATTCCTAATTTTCTGACATTAGACAATCTTGTACGAACTTGTACAGAGGCCATATAGCTAAAAACAATATATATATATAATATATATACATATATATTATATATAATATATAAATCATAATGTTTAAAACATTTCTATTAATCTCAATATGACTAAGTCATTTATTCATATGCTTCTAAGTCACGAGTACTTTCATACATTAAAACCAATGTGGTATTTGTTTTTGATTTTCCAATTGTTGGTATGAATTAGTGGGTGTATTTGTAATTTTTTTCACTGTCTGTATCTTCTTTCTCTTTAGGGGCTGTTTTAATTCCCGGAGCTGCTCTTGGTCAGATTTTAGGTGGTGTCCTTGTTTCAAAATTCAAAATGGCATGTAAAAAGGCAATGAAGTTTGCTTGTCTCTCATCTTTAATTGGACTTATGCTGACTTTTGTATTTATTTATGCCAACTGTGAAAACGAGCCATTTGCTGGTGTGTCTGAATCATATAATGGGTAAACATATCTCAATGCTTTTTGATATTAATATCAGAGTAATAAATTATGTGTATTTCCAAGTATATGATAAAATTATGAGAGACTCGGTATTTTTTTAATGGACAAACCAGTTGTAGGTAATAACATGTTTACAAGTCAGAAGAACAAGAAGTCATCCAGTAAACATGAACTTCTACAGTAAACATGAACTTCTAAAAGTCAATAAAACAATGATTATTATCACCTCAGATAAGCTTCATTTTAATTTCTCTTCTAGCCCATTCCAACCCATCTAATACGAGAATTTCACTATAGGGAGTCATCTCCATTTTTTAAAATTTAAATCAACATATAAAATATACAAAATATATAATGTGAAATTCTCCCTAGGATTTGAATCACTCAGGGCAAAGATTCTGCTATATTTATCTTTGTATTCCTAAGCATAGTACGAAGTATGGAAGACTTGCTCCGTAACTGCTCTCTGAATAAATACCCAACTTTTAATAAGATGTCATTACTTAAACTAAAAACAAACAAACAACAAACAAAACCTTACATATATGTAGGAATATGTAAGATTTCGTCTGGTGTTTTTTTTTAAGTTTATTGGGGTGACAATGGTTAGTAAAGTTACATAGGTTTGAAGTGTACAGTTCTGTAAAACACCATCTACATACTGTATTTCCCCGAAAATAAGACCTAACCAGAAAATAAGCCCTAGCATGATTTTTCAGGACGACATCCCCTGAACATAACTTCTAATGCGTCTTTTGGAGCAAACCTTAATATAAGACCTGGTCTATTTTGGGGGAAACATGGTATCATATTGTGTGTTCCCCACCCAGAGTCAGTTCTCCTTCCATCACCATATATTTGATCTCGTTATCCTCATCTGCCACCCTTCTTCCCTCTTACCCTCTGACAACCACTAAACTATTGTCTAGTGTTTGTTTTCATTATAGAATAATAGTTTGGATTCAAATAAATTAATGTTTAAATTCTATTTATGATAAATATGTTTCTTATACATACATATGTGTGTGTATAAACACACATACTTAAAATTTTTGAAATTTAAAATATTTTATATATTTAAAATTAATATGTATATATTAAGACAATTTAATAAACTTTGAGAGAATTGGCTATTTTTCCTATAATAGTTTCCCCTTTACCTCATGAAGTAAAACTTGATCAAATATATGGACTAAGTGACTGACTTTTGATAATAAGGAATATATGCTATATTTCTTTGTTTCTATTGTAGTTTGCATCATACTGTCTTATGCTTTCATGTCCACAGTAATCATTTATCAATAATATGATAATTATATGTTGGAAAATTTGATTTTAAAAATCATTGTGTAGAGGCTATTTGTAGAGTTGCAAGGATAGTTTTTTTCTCTTGTCCCCTTATTTCTGATCATATTGTAAACCAGTTGTTGGTAGAGACTGACTGTTATGTGTGCTTTTGTGAATAGAATCGTTCTTAATAAAGACATCTAGCAGCAGACTGTGGAATAGGTTAGAAGCAGAAGAGACTCTAGGCAGAGTGAAGAATTTCTTCGAATTTACCCTTGGATCACCCTCTCCTTCATTCCTCACTGATTTGTTTCCAGTTTGCTTTCTATTCTTTAACTATTTATTTCATGAACTTCTGTTCTCCACCTTAAACATCATTTTCTAAAATAGCAGTTATTATCTTCTAATATTTAGGTAAATCGCTCATTTTTTGTTTTTGACTCCCAGTGCAAGAAAGTTAGTTTCATAGTCCATAGCATAGGATTTTTATCCCTCCTTTCCTTTTTTTCCTTTCTTCCTTTTTTCTCCTCCCTTTCTCCCTTTTTCTATCTCCATCTCCATCTCCATCTCTATCTCTTTATTTCTTTTAGATATATTTCTACCAGCACATAATTGGAGCTCAACTATGTATTCATGAAATGAATGGACTCCCAAGACTTCTGTACACTTCTCACTCTACACTCATTAGATGGTTGATCTTATCATTCTTTTGTTTTCAGCTACATATGTATGTAAATAGATATTAAGATATCTAGCTCTATGCCAAATTTCATCACCAAATTTGAGACTCTTATTCTCAGCATGTATAAAACCACACCCATCATCTCTTTCCCAAAACTAGATCTATTCCACCAAAATGTCAAGTGAGACACCAAGAATCACTCTTGACTCTTTCATCCTGTTTCCATCTTCAATCAATCAAACACCAAATCTTACTTATTCTACATCCAAAATATTTCTCAAATCTGTTTGCTGTAATTAAATGTTCTATTTTGCTTCTCCTATACATCATCATAATTTAGTCTGGGGTATTGTAACTGGTCCCCTTCTTTCAAATTCATATTCTGTATAACTCCTAGGATTGTTTCTTTAAAATAGCCTCTGACAATGTCATTTTCCAGTCTAAAAATACTTTGATTACCTTTTCAAAATAGATTAAAATCCATTGTTTTTAATAAGGCCCATAAGGCCCTAAAACAAGCTGGTCTCTGACTCCTCTCTAGCTATATTTCCTACATTTTATGCTTCAGGCAACATTCATATTTCTCCATATAGTATGCTATTTTTCACCTTTATGTCTTTCTACCACCTTCTCGAAAGTAACTTTCATCTTCCCCATTTACCCAGTAAACTCTTACTCATCTTTTAAGACTCATCTCAGGCAGTAGTAGTTCCTTCAGACCCTCTTGTCTAACTTTGGCTTGTTTTAAGTGTCATTCCCCAGTGCTTCTCAAATACATTGTGTAGATATCTATAAGCACACTCACCATATTAGTCATATTAGTCTGTAATTATCTGTCTATCTCTACTCTTAGACTGTGAAATCTTTGAGGATAGTGAATACCTTATTCAGCTGTGTTTGCCCAATACCTAGAATGGAGGCTAGCACTTACTCAATATTCGAGTATATTGGCTGAATGAATGAATGAATAAATAAAGAACTGGAAAAGTATCTTTGCTTAGGGTAATCCTTTATATTATCAAAGATGTTGCCTCCTATTAAGAGGTAGCATGGAACAACACTGAGCCAGGGAACGAGGAGAATTATATTTGGTAAAGAAAGAAAAGTAGTAACTTAATCTCTCTGGGACTCAGTTTTTCCATTGATAAAATGAATGCGTTCAACACCATGTTTGTATTCATCTTTCCAGGTTTAAAATTTTGCTTGTGCCCCAGGGAAATTTGGCAATGTATGGAGACATTTTGGTTGTCACAATCCAAGGGGATGCTACTGGCATGTAGTGGGTGGCGGCCAGGATGCTGCTAACCATCCTATAATCCACAGCACCAGCTCCTCCCCCACCACAAACAGTTATCTGGTAGCAAATGAGAAACTCTGTTATATTTGCTTACTCTGCTATTTTTCTTCTCACTGACAGACACTGTATTGCATAATTATTGTTTCTACTGCCTCTCTCTTCTGCAAGAAATCAGGCTCTACTTGAAAAGGCAGGCATTTTATTTGTTTTTTTTTATTCAATAATTAAGTATATGTCCAGTGATTGAATAAATGACTACATGGCAAGATATAATAATCCTTCTGACCTGTTCATTAAAAGTGATACATAGATAATTTGCCCATCTTTCATTTCTTGTTGACAGGACAGGAGACCTGGGAAACTTGACTACTTCTTGTAATGCCAATTGTAACTGCATGCGATCATATTATTATCCTGTCTGTGGAAGAGATGGAGTCCAATATTTTTCTCCCTGCTTTGCAGGTTGTAAAAATTCTGTTCCAGCAATGCAGCCAAAGGTAACTTGTGTGCTACTTTACGTTAAAAAGGCAGTGTGTTTGTATATTTATGGATGGCCTTCTTGATCGCTTCAGTGGAGTTATAGAGTGCCTATTCCTTTTCAGTTCCTGGCCCACCTCCTCTTTTCAGAAGCCAGGCAGAGTTTCAGTCAAGCAAGATGAATAAGCTCTAGACATCTGTACAACATTGTACCTATAGTCAACAATTATGTATTGTGCACTTAAAATGTGTTGAGGGTAGATCTCATGTTATATGTTCTTACCTTAATTAAAAAGCAAACAAACAAACAAACCCTGACCACTCCAACTGAAAAAGATTCTTCATTTATACCTCAGGTACAATTACTGTTGAAAAATCAATTTTGCAGTTACAATTTGTAACTGCAAAATCTTTGTAATATCAATTCTATTATAGTAGTGAAATAATATTTACCTTCTTACATTGTTTTATTTTTTTTCTCAACTACACTTTATGCCCCTTGAAGTCAGGTAATTTCTTCTATTCTTACTAAGTACAGTGTATATAATAGAAACATCATAAATATTTGTTGCTTTTATTTGATGCACGATGGATGGAGTTTTTAAAAAATATCCAAATCATTAACTCATTCTCAAATACAAATTTCCTTTTAATTCTGCATTAGAATGCGTATCAGTTAACCAGAAATGATTTCTTTTAAAGAAGTTAAATAGATTAAGAGGATCCAATACAATTTTATTCTACTACATCTACAATCTAAAGATTTTATCTTAGCTAAACTTAAGAGCCTTGGGATCAAATTGTCAACATAAGAACATCTAAACCTGTAGACAATTTTTATGAGTTTTTTTGAGCCAAACTGACCACATATGCTGACCAGATCTTGCAGGAGAGCAAGATCTCAAATGCTCTGGAGACTAAAGGTTTTGCAGCTTCTTTTATGCACTTGATATTAAGGAGGGAACCTAAGGAAGATTGTGTGAGAGGTGACAGGATTATATGCTCTCTTAAGAGTGGATAAGCCTTATTTCAGAGGTGTGTTAACCTAGATGCATAGAAATAATGGACAGCGCTTGCGTTAGGCCAAGATAAATCTTTTACAAAAAGGTTATATGCCTGGGTTACCCTGTGAGGTTACTTTCTATAGAACCCTTTTTTTGTCCACAAAATAATACTCACTAATTACTAATACTATATAATATGTTATATTTTAATAGATAATGTGGTAACACTAAACAGACCTGAGGGAAATACATACTACGATATAAGATACCACAATGAATAACATGACAAAACAGCATAATCTTGAATATTTGAAATATGGACTAGTGAAATGGCATTCCTTTTTGTATGTAAAGATAAACTTAAGATTGCAGGAAAAAATTTTTACATAAATAAGTAGAAATAATTATTTTCAATAATCTATAAAATTACTTCAGATTTCTTCTAAAACTAATGGATGTGTGTATGTGTGTCGTTGTACACATTTATATATATGTTTATATGGGTGTATGTATGTATATGTGTTTATACACATTTATATATGTTTTTTCATATATATATATACATATATATATATATATATATATACATATCTTTAATGATTTTACATGTAATAAATACATTAAACATTTATCTCAACAGATTAGGATTTGATTTTCCTGCTGGGGATAAGTCAGAGTGTGAAAAACAATGTATGTTTTTTTCTTCTGACCTACCTTATAGATTTTAAAGTGATCCTCTAAGAACATTGAAAAATAAGTCAGAAAAAATGTCTATGGTGATTCATAGCAGATCTGATAGATTTGGATGACATATTTGCAGTTTTCATCCTTGGAATAAAACTAATTAGATCAGTACATGAAGGGCCTATGACAGTTAATAAAAGCATTGTTAAAGCCTCAAAACTGAGGGTTATCATTACCTTTACACCGGTGTACATCTGGGATTTGCTTAGTTTCAAAACAGGTTGAGAAAATTAGGTGTTTGTGTCTGTTATAAGGAGCATGATGTATATTATAGAATTGGAACTACCTGGAAGGTAACTACTCCTTTGAAAGGTAGATAACTGGGAGCATTTTCCTGCATATAAAATGTGATCATTAAGTGTTACTGACTAACTCTACTTAGAAGATTGTGACAAGGAGTTATTGGAAGGGTTTTACTTAAATAAAATATATAGATAGAAATACTATACTACACAAGGAAACCAAAACTAAATAAGTAAATAATAACAAAAATGTAATACCCAGAACACATTTCATATAGAAATGGTATTGATTATTTGATATGGTTAATTTGATACGTATTATTTTTTGCCAATGATTATAACTGCCATTTTAAGCGCTACATTGCCTTCTAGGGGCTGTTTAGGAAAAGCTCGTTTTTTTTGACTTCCAAATTTTCTATTTGTCCTGGCTTTTTTATGTCCAACTATTCCATGTAACAACTCAGTTTTTCACAGGATGTTTTTTTCTTACGGAATATTTCTTATGGAATAGAGACAAAAAAGCATTGACAATGTTGTAATAAACACCTATGCACATTTGTTCACAGAAATATTATTAGTTTTATAATTCACACAGTGACCCAAACTACAAAAATCTATGCTAACAGCTAGCTATAGTGAGTCAAATGTATACTTTAAAAAAAAAAAAAATTAAGGAGGGCGCAGCTCACAGTGGCCCATGTAGAGACTGAACCGGCAACCTTGGTGTTATCAGCACCGCTCTCTGACCAACTGAGCTAACTGGCCACCCCAAATGTATACTTTTTTATGTAAGACAGATAATAACTGTTCTCAGTTTTCCTTCTTAAAAGTTTTTAAAGGCTACATTGCTTCATTATTTTACATACCTGATTGCTGAGTATAAAATAGTCCATTTTGGCGGTGTCATCTGGGTGTCCTGAATTAGTACCAGTGGTTATAGAATACCTTTAGGACCCAAAAAAGGTCTCTGGCCTTTAGAACAATAAATGCACCATTTCCCTTTGACTTCTCTGGCTCTGGTCTGGCTTTCTTGAGGCTTTAAACATGTATTAGGTTGGTGCAAAAGTAATTGCAGTTTTTGCAATTTTTAATCTTTTAAACCGCAATAACTTTTGCACCATCCTAATAAAAAGATTTATAGGAAGGATGGAGTTGAGGGTACCAGGCCTTTAAAAAATAATTATCTCTAACTTTTTAAATATCCTTTTTTTTCATACAAAAGTAATACGTGTGATTGTTTTTTAACATGTTACCTTCCAACATATCATTATATTAATTTATATGTATATATATATATATATATATATATATATATGTATATGAGGTATGACAATGAAATTCGCAAACTCATCCTAGAAAAAGTGCTGCATACCTCATTGCTGAATATCACTATGATCACCTTCAAAGTACTCCCATTGGGAAGCTATGCACTGACCCCAGCGCCCTGTCCACCCTTCAAAGCAATTTTGGAACTCTTTTTCTGGAATGGCCATCAGAGCTGTCATCATATTAACCTTGATGTCCTGAATGCCATCAAAATGTCTTCCTTTCAATATTTTCTTTGTCTTTGGGTAAAGAAAGAAGTCATTGGGGGCCAGATCAGGTGAGTAGGGAGGGTGTTCCAATACAGTTATTTGTTTACTGGCCAAAAACTTCCTCACAGACAGTGCCGTGTGAGCTGGTGCATTGTCGTGATGCAAGAGCCATGAATTGTTGACGAAAAGTTCAGGTTGTCTAACTTTTGCATGCAGCCTTTTCCACACTTCCAAATAGTAAACTTGGTCAACTGTTTGTCAGTTGGTATAAATACATAATGAATAATCCCTCTGATATCGAAAAAGGTTAGCAATAGCATTGCAACGAGTTTGCGAACTTAATTGTCAGACTTGAGTATATGATGTGTATATATATTTAAATAGTTAATATGTTATTTATGATATAAAATAGCCTTTGGGTAATATGTCTTCTAGTTTTTGATTGTCATAAATATGTCATCTTAAGAGGGATACAGCTTGCTTTTGAAAAGAAATTCAAACAGTTCATAAAATTATAGTAAAAATGTTTAGTTGAAAGCAGCATTTTCTCAAACGGTGACATATTAATTTTACTGTAGCACTTGTTAAAATTATAGTGTTTGTTCTTTTAAACTAGTATAAATAGAGATTTTCACTCTGCATTTTCTTTACATCCTAAAATCGAAAGGAAGAAAGTTAGCAGGAAAACTATTTGAACAATTACGGTCTTTTCAAAGCAGTCTAGAATATGTGTGATCAGCTAACTGTTATATTCTTGTCAATTTGTTTTTAAGTCATGAGTCAATAATAGGTTTCAAATTGAAGTAATTGGCACAAAAATTAAATACAGATGATTCTACTTCATAAATATGGCCCATTGTTTTCCCTTGCTTAATTTCTTCAGTTTAATTACTCTTTCTTGGCATTATTTCTTGTGTATGGTGTAAGAGTTGCTATATCTAGAGATCTCCTAATTTACAATGATAAAGCATGCTTTCAAGATAAGCACTTTCAGTACTTTTTCTAATATTCTAGATATATTACAACTGTTCCTGTATTGAAATGAAAACAGAAATAGTATCTACTGCAGCAAGTTTTGGTTTTGAAGCTAAAGCTGGAAAATGTGAAACTCGATGTACAAATTTGCCCATATTCCTTGCCATTTTCCTTGTTGCAATTGTTTTTACCTTTATGGCTGGTACTCCTATAACTGTGTCCATCCTAAGGTATGTATTATGTTTTGAAATTTGCCATCCTTAAGGCAACATGTTGAGTGAAAAGAAAATGGACTCAGGAGTTCATTGGGGGTTTATATTGACCATTGGTTCCAATACCAATTCGGTCCTTACCAGATTGATCATTCTGTGCCGTTAGAAAAGCTACCTCATCGAACCCCAGATATATGAGGTTTAAATGAGATCATGTATGTGAAAGTGTCCTAACATTTGACCACCTGTTATATACTTGATGTTAGTTTCTCTGTTTTGTTGATGAGGCTTCAGTTGTAACCTGGAGATATGTTTATTTGTATTTGAGTATGATGGAAACACAGTGCACTCTATGTATGTCCACATCACAATAACATATATTCTACCTTATAAAGTAGGTGCTGTAATATTGAGCCTTCCTGTGCTAATAGATAAGAAGCTGGCTGTCACCTGACTCTTTTCAGTGTTTTGTGCTTTTAGTGACTCTTCCTCTTCCTACACAGCTTTATAAAAACATTTCCTATCTGACCTTCCATCAGCTCATCAGCCTTTCTGTATCTTTCCTAAGAAACTCTAGCTTTTATCGATTTCAATTTTTGTTCCCTGATACTCACTCACTACATTTTCACATACTTTTTTGACAAATGGAAGTTTTAGAGATTCTGTGTAAAAACGTTCATCTGTTCACATTACACTACATGGAAATTGGAGTTATTTTAGAGAATAAAGAATATGCTTTTACAAAATTTTGAAAAATTATCTATGTCACCTTTTAACTGCATATTTATTTCTAAAGACTAGTTGATCTCGTTGATCTCTCATCTCACTCTCTGGTGTGCCAACATCATGTCTCATTCTTTTTTGACAGTAGTTACTTAAAGAATTATTGGTGAATCAGATTGAGCCTCAGCAACTGTTTTACATTTTCTCAAATATGTACTCTTATCCCATAGGTATGACTTCTGTCTCAAAGTTAGTAAGAATTAGAGTAGAAAATTCTTTTTGAATTCATGTCATGTGACATGTGACTTATGTGATTGATAGTCAAAACATAAGGCTTGTTAATAAACGTCCTTTCTCCTTTACATTTGTTAAAATTCATACATATTCAGTATATTTATTAAAATTTATTTTATTCTGTGGTGTTGTTTATAGTATATTATTTCAGGTAACATTTTTCTTCTTTTATGATTCCGTAATGATTGAACTGTATATAAGCTGGTATAGCTAATTTGTTTCTTTCATGTGCATAGCATTTACTTTAATATAGAAATTCTAACCTAGTATAAAAATGAATTTGCTTAAAGAGCAAATATACTATACAGTCATATTGGGTCTCATGTATATTTAATATTACCAGGTGTGTTAATCAAAGGCAACGGTCTCTAGCATTGGGAATACAATTTATGATGCTTCGATTATTAGGTATGCCATTTTTCTTATGTCATTGGTAACGTGATAATTTTTGTTCATTAGTGTTACTGATTTATTCATTTATGATATGTTCCAAGAAAGTAATTAATTAAAATGCAGTGGTAAACTACATAAATATCATTTAAGAAAGTTGCTTTCCCGTATTCAAAATGTAGTATTACTTATATTTCACATAAGAAAATAATGACTTTATTTTTTACCTACCTGATTGGTTAGCTATTGTTTCCATTTCTGTTCCAAATATAACCTTAAAGAGTATATCATATTTATTTGAAATATATGATCATCAATGCATTTCTAATAGAATATAGTAAAAGACAATTTTTTTCTATTCATATAAAACCTATTACCAACGTAAATTATGATAATGTCTTATTTATAACTACCGTAGTTCCTTTTCTCCCTGCATTTATCTCCATTTGGGACACAATTATGTGACATTAGCAATGAAAAATAGTCAAGAATTGGTGGAAGAGAGAATTTAGACCATAAAATTTTATAATTCCAGATGTCGGAAGGAAAAGAAGAAAGACAGAAACATTATGTTATACACATACTTATATGTGTGTATGCTTATACTCACAATATTATGCACATAATTTAAGATCATTTTAAAAAGCAAAACCAAAAGCAGGAGCATTAGAGATTACCTCAACCAACTTTCCCATTTTTCACAAGAATAAATTAAGGCCTGAGAGATTCACGAGTTGCCCATAATTATACAACTAATGGTGAACATGACAGTAGGAAAATGGTCTCCTTACTCTCAGTCCAGGGCTCTTGACTCAATCATGACTTAGGTCATGAAAGAAGAGGCTCAAATCTTTGTCTCAGAAATACCACTACAAATCATGTATTTGATTTGTAATAAGTAGAAGCTTCTTAACTATATGAAAGTTGAGTGCCTTCTGACCTCATGTGGGAGGTGGAGGGGGTGGATGTGTCTGAGATGGCAGCACTCCTAGGCATGTTAGTAATGTTTGTGTGTGTGTATACACATGTGTATTCTCCTGCACTCACATGTCAGTGTGTGTAATGTATATGTATACACATGCCCACATTAGTTTATATATACATGCACACATACATATACATAACACATATACTGTAGTTCAGCAGACTTATTTTGTGCATCATTAATTTATTTTATTTTTTAAAAGTATAATATCTAATTTTAAAGGCACAAACATTACATTAGAAAAGCAGTGAATTAAAATATTTACTTAACTAAATGTTAACCTAATATATGCCAGATATTTTTATTATAATAATTTTTTGAGTGATTAGGAATTTATAATGATGTATAATTATTATAGAATGTTTTACCTGTGTTTCTTTATATTCCTATTATTTGTACATGAACTGATTGATTTGCAAATGGACAGATTAATACCTATTCTTATTTCTATAAAAATATTTTTATAACCATGAATATAGAGATCTATAAGCTGTAATCTTTATGCATGTGTATTTTACATATAATTCTTCTAGGCTCAATACCTGGACCAATTATTTTCGGTGTCACAATAGACAGCACATGTATTCTCTGGGATGTTAATGAATGTGGAATTAAAGGAGCTTGCTGGATTTATGATAACATCAAGATGGCCCATATGTTAGTGGCCATAAGTAAGTAGTGACTTCTTGATAATTTTAGAGTAAATTGATGATGTCAAGAGGAAAAAAAAAATCTTATTGTTACTTACTTAGGTTTTGGAATGTTCACTCCATGCTGTTGGACTATCCTTTAGTCCTGAAGCAGAGGTCAGTTGTCATAACATGTTATGAAAGGCTTTACCTGAAGGCTGCAAGGCTTAGACTAAAATAGAAGAGAATACATTTTAGCTTTCATAGTATCACATATCATATAATTTTCTTTTAACAACTTCTGTCAAACTTTTCTTTTGTGAAGTCTACCAAAACTAAAAGAGAACCCTGAGAAATTCAGGAATGACTGTCATCTAGGCACCTGGGCTTTTGAAAGCACCTAGAGCTGGGGTAGGGAAGTGTCCTTTGGCTCTAAGACACATTATAAGAAATCTTTTTTTAGTTTAGAAGGTTAGCCATGATGTTTAACCCTTTTTATCTTTGGCAGTCTGTCTTGTATAGTCTTGGTTAAGCAATAAATGAAAATTTAGATTAAGGAAGTAGAACAATGCATCTAGTTTGTAAGAGGAAGATAAAATTTTAAAAACAACTTAAGAAATTAGAATATTTAAAAATGGAGAAATCTTAGATAGACAATATGTAAATACATAATATGCGATTTTCATTGCACTTGTGATCACAATTATTTTGGCACATGTATTAGATAGCTTATTGCTCTTACATGTTTAAACCTAGAGTATGCTGTCTGAATTTATAATGACAGAGAAATAAAATATCTGTTGAAGAAATAAATACATAAATCCAAAAAAACAATTTGACTAGAATAGACAAAATAAATCTTGTCACCATTTTGTTTAAAAAGCACTTTTTATTCAATGTGTTTTTATGTTTAAAATTTTATTTAGTTATTTATGTTTGTATTCCTTGACTAAAAGATGTAGATAATAAATTGTTCCTTTCGTACTTTGACTGCAAAAACTACATTGTAAGGCCATTTAGCTTATTTGCCTGGAACTTAAATGCTTGTACTGTGGCCAGAACTAGTTTCTCTTCATATAGCTGAGCTCAAAATCGGAGTTTTTTTGAAAACAAAAGCTGGTGAAGTAAATCTTAATGTTTCATAATTTTAGTTGATAATTAAAGGTAAATTTGGTTGCATATTGAATGTGGTATATTCTCATCGAGGCTTTCTCCTAAGAATTCCAAAGCTTTTTTATTTTTATAATTATTTTCCATCATGAACATGAAAATTCTACAACTTTATTTCAGGTTCAAGGATGTTGTAAGCTGTTTTCCTTTGTCATTGACTTTTGGTTGCAATTTTTTTTTCCAGATATGATATTGTGTTAATAAATTTAGATATTGTGTTAATAAATATAGAAATGGAACATGAATTTATTTAATTCTATAAACACTTATTTTACAAGAACGTACGATTATAACCAAGTATTGAATAATTATTGTACATTTTTATTGTTTAGAATGAAAATAAAGGCTAGTTCATTGAAATGAATACTTTTTTATTGAAGAATATAATTTTTCTCCCTCAAGTGTTAAAAATTTAAAACATGGAACTATAATGAGAGAACTCCTTCTCTTTAATGAGTTTCTATTTGTGGAGAATTTCTCAATGGTAATTAATTTTTTTAATAATTAAAGGCCCAAATGCATGATTAACTTTTTCTTTTTATATTTAGGTGTTACATGTAAAATTATCACCATTTTCTTCATTGGGCTTGCAATCTTTTTCTATAAACCACCACCATTAGACACAGATGTGTCATTTCAAAATCCAAATGCTGTTGTGACTGCTATTTCAGTAGAATGTGACCTCAACAAAGCAGGAAATGAAGGATGAAATAGAAAAAGAAGATAATTTTTTACAGTGGGAAAATTGGCCTCCATTTGTAAGAATGCATATTGTCATTGTAGCGTTATCAAATATGGACAATCATTTTAAAAACTGCTATTTTATAATTAATTGTGTTTTCTGTATATGTATGAACTCTTGCTTGTTTTTGTTTAAATGTAAGAAACAGACCTGTGCCTTCAAAGCCCACCAGTAGCCTCAAAACATATACAAACACATTTCCCATTGTCTAGATATGATATCCCCAACTAGTAAACTAAACTAGAAAAACAGCTAAATTAAACTTTTACATTTTAAAAACAAAGTGATATTTCTATCCCTTTTATAACTTGTTTTATTTTAATTATCATTGCAGTAGTTTGGGCTTATTTAGAAAATTTATGGTGTAAAAATTAAACTAATCAAATTTATGTGATGATTTTCAAAATCTATTATTGAAAGCCCATGAATTTAAAACCAGCTAAATTATATTATTTGTTTTTAAATTTACATGTACTAATTTGTCCTTTTTATTATAGAAAGTAACTGAACTATTAGAATATAGGTTAATTATCTTTTTTCTGTCCCAGTATATAGTGAATTAAAAAATATCAGTATTGTACACACTTATTTTCAGTTTAACTCAAGAATTGCAGGACATAATTTGTTGATATTGCTGATTTTTAACACTTACCTCTTATGACTGTGATAGTGTTATTCAATTACATGTCTTTCAGAGGAAAGTACCAGCTTCAGTAAGAAAAGTGCCATTAGACACAAAAATATTTCTTTTTTTTTTGTTCCAGTGGCTTAGGAATATTTTATTGGTTTTCTTTGAAAAGATTTCTAAATGAACTATTGATCAATGTTTAGATACTCAGTACTTTAATTTTTATCATTTTAAAAACTGACTACTTAGGTCATTACTTTATAATACCTAAAATAGTGCTTTGTTTGTAGTAGTAGGCATGTATTATTGTTGTTAGTTTAAAACAAATTTGACTCTAACTGATCCATTTATTTGAAAGATAAAGTATTTCACATATATGATAACATTACAACACTCCATTTATTCGAGTTAGACTCTGTCCAACTTTGTCGACTCATAATGTGAAGGAAATGGATCAGTGAACATCAATAAAAGTAATTTCTACCTGGTCAAGAATTGTACTGATTGAGAAAAGTGTTGATGTTCATACCCAGTTGAAATTTTCATAGAACAAGGTAACTCATTTAATCAGATTTATTATTTGTGTTCTCCTACATGAGTTTTTTTTATACACACTGTGATCAGAATAACAAACGAGTGTAAAGGCCTGGTAGGAAACCAGGAAAAAGAAGCACTAGCAATTCAGAGTTTAAGAGATTATGTTTCATGATAATCTGTAGCCAATGATGAATCAAGAAACTAGTACCATTTATAAATTTAATTGCAAGAAGGCATGAATTAGAATTAGGCAAACACCCTTGAGTATTATAGAATTAGAAGAGCAGTGGGTCAGGAATCAGAGAAACAGACCTAATTAACCCAGGAACATAAACACTAGTAGTTGCACCCAACTGGGTAGTCAAAAACCCAGGTATGTGGGAAGCAGGAAATTCATAGCAACCAAAGAAACAGTGCAAGGCAGGCAGGGGAATACACACATGATACCTTGATTCAGTGTCTCCCTCCCACCCAGCCAAACACATTTTAAATGCTGCTTCCTATTGGTGCCAAAGCTAAAGGAGAGTTTAGGCTCCCTGTGTCCTATATGTGGAAGCAAGGAATTGAACATAAAAATTTTCTATGTGTAAAATAATGGCAAATCCTGAGGAACTCATTGATAGAGATGTTAAACAACAGCGAGAGAGGAAATAGAAAAAGATTAAAACGTATTCGTCTAAAACCACTAATGAGAAGAAAAAAAAATCACCACATACATAGAAATAGTTTGATGAACAAGTCACTAAAGAGTTGACATTTATAATGAATTTTAGTTATCAAGGGTTTCATTGTATTCTGTGTACTCAATTTTATGATATATTTTAAACTATAATAATGGTTAAAGTGAAAATAATTTTGGCACTTGAGGGAAGTCAGTCTCTTTTATTTATAATACATATATAGTTACAAGGAATACCTCCTTTCATGATAGGTCAGTGTAGACACTACTGTAATTTATAAACATTGTTTATATACTTTTGGATTCACATAGATTATATGGGTTGGTATGTTATTTTCAGAACAAAATTTTTCATAATATGTATTTTTCACAATTTGTAATGATTTTTTTTGTAATGATTTTTTAAATGTAAATTTGACCAATGCTGATTTTTGTACATAATTGCATATATGTCTTAAAACTTTTATTTTAACATTTGTATTTCCTACATTAAGGAAATCCAAATGTAAAAAACCCTTATACATGGAAAGAACTGTATACAATTGATTTAGCTATGTAAATTGGAGGAAAATATAAATAAAATTTTAACTATTTTCTCAAGACTTTATT
Source organism: Rhinolophus hipposideros (assembly GCF_964194185.1). Classification (NCBI taxonomy): domain Eukaryota; kingdom Metazoa; phylum Chordata; class Mammalia; order Chiroptera; family Rhinolophidae; genus Rhinolophus; species Rhinolophus hipposideros. The sequence goes on from NC_138053.1 coordinate 32,415,047, forward strand.
GTAAACAATTTTGCAAAATGTATATACATGTCTTTAAATTAGATTGTACTAGATTGTTTTAAGTGTTTAACCTTATTAAATGCTACAGATTTTGAAATATGATTTATTCATTTATGAATACATGCACATATGATGGTTGGGAGAGGGAAAATCAGTGTACTTTTGAACTTGGTGAATGTAATTTAGTTAATCTGGTGATTTCTGGTATCTTATCAGATGTATTTAATTCAAGATAAACCACATACATTATGACATATATACTAAAATTCTTCAAAAAAATAGTTTCCATGTATGACAAATGGATATACAGTATGTACGGTGTTTCCCCCAAAATAAGATCTAGTTGGAACATCAGCTTTAATGCATCTTTTGGAGCAAAAATTAGTATAAGACCTGGTATGTTATGTTATGTTATGTTACGTTATGTGTTATGTTATGTTATGTTATGTTATGTTATGTTATGTTATGTTATACGCGGTCTTATTAGTAAAATAAAACCGGGTCTTATTTTTTGCTCCAAAGGACGCATTAGAGCTGATTGTCCGGCTAGGTCTTATTTTCGGGGAAACACGGTATAAGATTTATATGAGTAGGATACATGTTGCAGATGGTTGGTTGTGAAGAATCTGACACTGCAAAAGTAATGTGATTTGGAAAGGTTATATTTAATTCATCATGGGTTATCAGAATAGTATAATAGTTTTTAAAGAGATCAGATTGGACATTCATTTGAGATATAATGTCTTTCCCCCTCACTACAACACATTTAGTGTCCTTCAGTCTTTTTTGTACCCAAAACAGTAAGCATTAACTTACACATTATGTGAGCCATCAAAAATAAATAAAAGACTTTTTTAAAAACTGAATCAGTGCATTGTATCAAAACATTTTAGTGTTCTAGCTAAAACTAATTTGGCTTACAAAAATCATCCTCAAGAGTTGCCATCCTAATTTTTTCTTTCTAGATTTAGTTTGTCTAATTTTCTTTTTAAACTTTATTTTGTAATTATTTTAGACTTATAAAAAGTTGTAAAATTATTATAATAGTATAGACAATTCCCCTACAAGCTTTACTCAGCTTCCCCTGATGTTAACATTTTACATATCCATAGAGCAATTATCTAACCCAGGAAATTAACATTGGAGAAATAGCTAATACTACATCTGCAAAAAGGCAATAGCAATGTATCTTTTTTTTTTAATTGTTGAATTGTACCTATTAAAACGGTGCATTTTACTATAAGTAAATTATACCCAAATGGAGTTGGTTTGTAAAGAAGAAATGATATTACAAACAATGTTAAAAACAAAAACAAAAAAAACATTGCTGGTTGCTTCCAAGTTGAATGAGGAGGCGCTAAGAGAATCATGGTAATAATGTAGATGTCTTAAGAAAGGAGACTGGTATCCTCTCTAATTGGACGTTTGCTGAGGTCAGTCCCATCAGAAGGAGTATGTATCCCAATATGGTGAGGGAGGAAAGGAACACAGAATTGGGTTCCTGACTTAAGCCTAGGGGCCACAATACACAAACAGGAAGCCTTAGAGGAGAAGTTGCACTTAACATCTGAAGATGAGAAATTCCCAAGCCGTGAGATGTCAGGAAAGGTGACGTGCTTAAGCCATCTTGATGGGACTCTGCCCAAAATAGCTGCCTGCAGTGAGGTCCTACTACCGATGGTCCCTGACTTACGATGGTTTGACTTAGTTTTTCGACTACATGATGGTGTGCAGACAATAAACATTCAGTAGAATCCATACTTTGAATTCGGATCTTTTCCCAGGCTAGCAGTATGCAGTACCATCCTCTCGCGAGCCTGGGCAGCAGAAGTAAGGAGCAGCTCCCAGTCAGCCAGGCGATCAGGAGGGTGAAAGTCCTACTCTACAGTGTGCTGTGTTGCCAGCGTTTCTTTTTGTTTTGTTTTGTTTGTTTGTTTGTTTTAGTTTAATGCTTCAAACATTCTTCAGGCCCAGTGTGCTTTCAGCTGTATACGTTAATGGTGAGTAGCCATGCAACTGTTCTTTTTCACTTTCAGTACAGTATTCAGTAAATTACATGAGACAGCCGTCATTTTTTTTTTTTTAATAAAATAGGCTTTGTGTTAGATGTTTTTGACCAACCGTCGACTAATGTCAATACACTGAGCATGTTTAAGGTAGACTGGACTAAGCAACGATGTTTGGTAGGTTAGGTGTATTAAATGTATTTTCAACTTAACGGTATTTTAAACTCACCCTGGGCTTATGGGGACGTAACCCCATGGTAGTGGAGGAGCATCTGTAGAGGCAGGAACTAAAGTAGGTAGGTCTGTAAGAAATCAGCTCAAGGGGGTATCGACCTGTCTGGGAATTGATCAGTTCCGGTCAGTTTGGATCTACAATTGCACCCCGTAATTAAGTCAGCTTTTGGAGGCCTGCCACGATGGAGGGCATGGAGGTCAGCCAATAGTACTCAAAAGAAAATTATGTAGGGTGGTGGTGTAAGGTTTTTGCCTTTCTTTTATTTTTGCACTCCCCCACTCCCAGTCAGGAGGATACGGAAGATGAAAAGGACTAGTGAGTTTATTCTCTCTCCTTAGTGTAGGACACTTATCCACAAGTTAGTTCTAATTTGGGAGCATTAGAGAACTAGGACCTTTCTAATGCTACTTAAAAATGGCCTCGTAGCTATGGCATCTATCCAAGAATGCTGTCAAGGGGGATGTTACAGAATGTATTTGAGGGTAGCGATGGGATAAGGATAAGGCCCTTTACACGCTGTTTTTATGAGTTCCACTTTTCCGAGTTACTTTATTATCTTTATATCCTCCTTTTACTTAGCCAGAGGAAATAAACATGATTTGAATGCATTCCTTCCTCTCTCACACATGAAAAAATCTATTCCTTTTTGAAAATCACTAACCAGTTTGGGTTGAGAGGTTGGAAACAATGACGGGAAATGAAGTCACCTGTGGAGCTTTAAAAATTAGCGATGTTCAAGCCTGATTCAAGACCAATGAAATTAACTTGTTAAAAATTTCCTAAGTGATTCTAAACTGAAATCAGGGTTAGAAACTGTGAAATATAAACTAACACATTGAAGAGGAGGCGAAAGTCATGAATCACATTCTGTCAGTGATTTAATTATGTTTTCTTATTTGATCTCTGAAACAAAACTTGGTTTGAAAGCAAAGGATGGAAAAGGAATAATTGGGTAATTTTAAGGACTGGGATACTTTTGGGGCTTCTGAAAAATATGAAAGCATGTGCTCTCTGGGATGGAGTAAGGTAAGTTGGGGACGAAAGGGTGCTAGAAAGTTGGAAAATAATGGAGAGAAATTTACCTGTTTTTAAATTTTTTCCGCAGGCTCTTCCTTTCAGAAATAAAAAAAGTAGAGAACATCACTCAATAAATTCCTTCTTTTCCTGCATTAGTGAGCCACTTCAGTAATAATGTGGGCATCGGGCGTAACACTCACTACAGGATATTTCATGGAGAGATCCAAGAATAGGGTTGCATGCAGAGTATCACGTGGCGATGGTAATGTGAGAAATTCTGATAAGGAAAATGGAGCCAATTTGATAAACTAAGTGGAGATGCTTAACATACTGACAAACATAAAACACAGACATCCTGGTACAGGCTCCTAAGCTATATTCTTGAGATCTTTCAAAGAATATGGAAACAACTGATCTATTTGGCTTGCCAATGACATAACACTGATTGGTTGGTCTCTTTGCTAGTTGTCAGCAAAACAGAAGCTTGCCCACGGAAAGGAAAAAATAAATCACTGTATCAAATATGTTTAATTTTTTTGTCTCCTATCTCTTTTCCATGTCTTATATATGTCCTGCTTTTACCTTGGTTAGGTTAAGTCAATCTATTATTGGCTTTCCTTTTATATGTATGAGTAAATAGTGTAATGATAATTGCCATATATATCTTTGACAGGCAATTTGAAGATCTGAAAATTATAAGCAAAAAAACCTGTTGGGTAACACTGTTCATGAAAACACTTTAAAAATATATAGCAAAAATCAGGTAATTCTAGTGAAAATGAGACTGCTATTGCTTATTGGAAATATCAGTTATTGCTTATCTATTGGGTATGAGGAAATGTGCTAGATGTATTATACACATTTTATACTCACTGCAATACTAACACTTATTTCACACGAAAGACAACTAAAGCCCAGGAAAATTAAGTTTTCAAGGCCAAAGAGCTAGTGTCAAAGCTAGAACTTCAGTCCAGGTATCTGTGGTTACAAAACTTGGGTTTTTTCTTTTTTTCACCGGAACATGCTGAGATAACTAATAGATTTGGAAAAAACAAAACAAAAACAGAAACACCTTTTAGTTATAGGTATTATCCAATATATTTTTCAAACCTAAAACTATGTTTTATGAAGTTATAGTTAGTAAGCAAATTTGAGGCACTAGATATAAAAAAATGTGCTGATCACAGTTAAGAAAATTCTTTCAATCCTTTCACTCTTTCCGGTTTGCAATTTATGATTTTACCAGAAGGTGGCGGTGTTGTTTTTACTACCAAGGTAAAGGTACTTTGCTTTCAGAACTTTTTGCTTTTCTTGATGGAGGAGTATTTCTGGCTCTTTGGTAAAAATTGCTTTTGCATTTTTTTATTATCAATGTCTCTATCTTTCTAGTAATTTTTCCATAATTATTTTCTCATTGCAGATAATTGGAAGGATTTCCAGTTAGAAGATAAATTATTTAGTAACTAAAGAGAATTATTTGACAGATGCAGCTTTCACTATATTGACTTCTCATTTAGAAATAAAATGGCACGTATTTCTGATTTCACAGGTTTTCTTTCCAGATATTAGCCAAGAGTGAATTTTTGACATTCTGTATTTTATTTTAAATACCAAATAGCTCTTTAAATTATCTTCCATAAAATGAATTTGATGCTTATAAAACATAGAAAAGAAATACCAAAAAGTAATAAATCTCACAATTTTGGCCAAGGTGTCTTTCTATTGGTAAGCATGAATTCTTTACATACTAAAATTATTAACTTTTTTTTTTAATGTTATACTGGAATTTCTTTCCGTTAGTATCTATAAGACCCCCTAAAAATAGAATTTAAAAAATGAATCTGAGGATATAGAAAACATATGCATACTTATATGTTCATACTTACTATATACAGTTATATACAATTTGTTATATGCAACTGTGTATAATTCTCAATCCCTTTTTGGCTAGCAAAAAAAATGCATCATATTCTGTAGTTTTCTATAAAACTGCCTCTTTCAAAGTTTTTTTTTTTTTTCTTTTCCTATGCCAGTAGGGGCTGTACTATGCAGTGCCGTGACTATGGTTACTCTCCTCAAAAGCTTAGCATCTGATTGGTGAAATAAAGCATATGGTTGTGAATAGTTAACAAACCAATTCAGGATTTAAGAAAAAAGACAAAACATTCAGCTTCCAGAAACCTTTATTGGCCCTTCACTTGATGCCAGGAAATGTTCTGAGCTCCAAAAATTGTGGGGCTGGGGTGGGCGGTGGAGAGGCTCTCTATATTTATTCTTCAGGGATTCATGGAGTTTTGTAAATAGAACCATGGTTAATCCATTATATTATATTTAAATGTAGTACAATTTTATCACCAGGCTTTTTAATATAGAGAAGTTTGGTGTCAAGCGTAGCACTGATAATACAGAAATATAGCTCCTACCCCCCCTCCCCCACCAAGCCAGTGAATTATAGTCAATGAATCTATAAAGAAATATAATATGAAGTGTTCAGATTGTTACCAGAACACACAAGGGGAGTGACTCAACAACTCTGTCTGGAATTTTTATGCAGAAGAATGACAGCTGTGCTAGTAATTTAGAAAGTGACGATGAATTGACGTAATGTTACAGAGCAATGCCTGATCACAAATGACTTGCAAGGCTCTATGCCCAAACTGGCTTAGTTAGAGGTAGCTCTATAATGAAATAGACATTTAGAAGCCCTGATTATGCATCCTAATCTAATTTTCCACAGGTGATACTGCTTTTTACTTTACAGAGAAGAGAGAGATATTTTCAGCTTCTATTTTTTTAAATTAAAGTTTATTGGGGTGACAATTGTTAGTAAAGTTACATAGGTTTCAGGTGTACAATTCTGTAATACGTCATGTATATATCACATTGCGTGTTCACCACCCATCTATTTACATCTCTTTACACCCTGTTTAAAAATGAACATTTATCTGTTTTTCATCCTATCTTAGTGGAAGAGAGGCCCTTCCTTTTTAAAGGTAAATCTAGCCCCTTCTGTCCTGAATTCCTCTGATCATCTTTCTCAGGACCTTGCTCAATCATTTTTCCTTTGTTCTGTAGAATACATTAATCTCTTCTCTCTTCCATCTCTTTCACATCTAAAGAATTCAAAGTTCTCTCTTCTCTAGAAAGTTCTCTCCCCTCATGCCTTCCAAATGCTCAACTCCAGTCCTGATCTGCGTTCCCATATTCAGGCTTATAGTGGACATTTCTCTTGGGCTAATTCACAGGCATCATAAACGCTATTTGTTAGCAACTGAACTCACCATCTACTCTGCCTTCCCCTACTCAGCCTCCTTTCTCATTTCTCTTGTTTTCTCCATTTTGATGAAGGCTGTACCCAGCTGACTCCAGACTCCCTCTGTTTTTGCATTTTAAACTCATCAACAGTCCTATTCTAAACCCCTTTAAACAGTCCCTATCATCACAACAGTTTGTAAACCAGCAACATATATTGCATATAATGGCCATATTTTCAAGGAAAGGATAACATATAAAGACAGGTTTAAATTTATTCACTTGATATGCATTGTGTTATATTATGTGAAAGTAGAATAAAAAAGAAGCTGTATCAAGATCTAGACTAAATTTTTGTTTCTCCATTATCTGTATGTATTTTCAAGAAACAATTGAATTAAGGAAACATAGAGAATGATAAAATACTAAATTTAGTTTCTTGGTTTAACTTTTTTTTCAAACATCATTTCTTCCATGAATGTATGATAATTTAATAATCTGAAATACGAATCACTTGCTGATATAAACTAAAAATGGAGATGCTTATTCACTTGACTTCTTGTTTTATAGCTCCACAGCACTCAGCAGAATGGTTTTGAATATTTAAAAAAATCATTTTATCAGGCATTCGGGTGTCAAAGCAAAAACTGCACTGGATAAATTTAAACAGGAAAGAAAGACTTTATTCAAGACTTGGTTGCAGTAGAGGAGAGAGCTCAGAGCTCAGTCTGAAATCAACTCCACAGAAACAAAAGGCAGTATTTTTTTTAAGAGGTGGGGAGAAGGGGTCATCTGTGTTTGCCAACTGGCTTTAAACTAAGGAAAAGGAAACTTTCTCTTCATGACAGGAGTTAATTTTATAGCTCAGAGCAAGGAGCGCCCTGAAGTTAGGCTCCTATCCTTCCACAGAAAAGGGGTGCTATCTTCCTTGATGACTGTATTTCAAAGGGATGGTTCCCATGTTCTTGAGAACAACATTCCTAGGCTGTTAAACTGGCAAGAGCTTTCAAAAATATTTACATCTCTAAAGGGCAGAGAAAGAATTTACAATGACCAGGTTTCTAAAGTAAATGTTGTAAGGAAAGGGAGGGCAGGGGCCTCAAGTCAGGAAGAAGCTTTTCTGAAGTTGAGTCTCGCTGAGGGGGATGCGAAGGCTGTTCTGGTCACGGGAAAGCACATTCTTTGACTTTATTTCAATTTGCCCTAAAGTCTCTCTAAGCACATTGTATACAGCAGATCCCTGTTGTTGCCTGGTATTTGATTTTGGATTTAGGCTCTGTGTTATGTAGTAGCCCTTCTTAAATTTTAGTCTGACTTACCCTATTATTTTTTAATTAAACAGTACATTTGTCAATGGGTTTGTATTTTTAATCAAAAGAGTATCATAGAGCAATTAGTTGCTAGAAACTGAAAAACTACACCACAGTGTCCTCAACAGACATTAATCCTGTTTTGACTCTTTTAAATTCTGATATAAGAACACCCATAAAAGACTGCTGTGAACAGAATAGGCTGAGATAACACAGGCTCAGACAGTGAAGCTAATTACCTACACTAAATGGTTTGAATGTGGGCCAATAAGAAATCGGGGAGTAAGCATATTAAAGGCACTATAATAGAAGACATGAAACGAGACAAAAGAAATGAGGGATGGAAATGTAATGCATGGAAGAAAAGTCATACGGGAGATTAAGAAAATTACATTGCTATTGTGTTTCATTCCAGTTAAAGTGAATGACCTTCCTTGGCAATGGTTCATGAATCCAGTATTCATAAGAGAACACAGACATACAGTGGGATACAGGTTAGCTCCTTTTTGTCTTTGTTTCTTTCCTATTCTTTTCTTCTTAATGCTTAGGTAATTAGCTACAGTGCAGATATGCAGTCAATACACATGCAGCCTTGAAGCATGGAGATGCAATAGGCTATGCTTATCTAGCTAAAGACAAGACTTTTCCAACGTTCTCTTTACTAGTCACAAAACTGCTGGATTTATACAATAATAACCATTTAATTGATGAAGGGATGTATTGTTAGAGCATTTTCCCAACTTTCAGGATTTGCTAGGTCCAGGAAGTGTAGCTCACTATTGGGTGAATGTCTCTATTTTGGTGGAAAGTATTTTTTTCATTGATTCATTCTAATGCTCATATAAATGTAACGTGGTTTATTATTCCTATAACGAGACATCAGTGGACCCTGGAGAGAGGGAAGGGAAGCAAAACCTAAATATGGTGCCATCCCTGGTCTCTTCTGGATAATAATATTGTCTTAGAATCATTCCCGTTCTAATGAATGTGCATTTAACTCTCAGAGGGTGGAAAGGAGCAAATACCTTTCTTTCTATCATTAAAGCTATGGGGAAAAAGGGCACAGACTCAGGTGAGTTTGCTGCACGCCAATATGCACAGTAGTCCTGCAGAGATGAGGCACTGTCCGGAAGGTTCCCAAACTTTCTGAGTGCACAAGTGACCGGCTGTCTCCGTAATTATTTTCATGCCGCATCTAGATCCAATGGAATGGTGAACAATTGTGTTTATTAGCTAGGTATGTCCAAAACTTTAATAAATATTTATTTTTTAAAAGTTAACAGTTGTTTTGAAAACAACAACAACCCACGTAACTTGAAAAAAATATTTTTATTTAATTCTTAAATGATTACAATTAGTAATGTGTGTATCACTTGGATACTGTATAACTTCTCCAACCTGAGATCGGATCGGACCTCTCCCTCTTTGATTTTCATAGGTACTTGCTTTTTATCGTAGTGATTGTTGACAACCCAGCTTGGCAAAGACATGACATCATCCACAAGAATATACACAGTGCAATCAAATGTCATGACTTCGAATCCCTCAAGCTTACTATTTGTACGGAGTACAGCAGAGATCGAGGGTATTTTCTTAAACATTTTAAATATCCCACAAGGCGTTCTTATGTTTGTTATAGCATACCAGGATGAAAATGGGCAAATACAAATTAAAAATAAGAGGCTTAATTCTCCCTGTGGAAAATAAAAGAAGCGACTTCTCTCTCCCTCTTCTTACAGCATTTACTTTAGAAAACTTGTAATTGTAATATCTTTTTTTCTGTTGGGAGGGGATTCTGTTTTTAATTATGTTTCCCTAAGCTTTTGGGCTTAGTTTTTAGAATATGATTCTAGACAAAAAGTTTGTAATCTTCCATGTTTTGACCTGGTTGAACCATTACAAACAAATTATGATTGTTATGGATTTATACTTATAGACATTTTCACTTTTTTATATGTTAAAATGGTTTGTATCCCGCAACATTACCACAACCTTCTAAAAGTTAGAAGGCAGGTATCACATTTCTTTTTAAAAGTTGTTTTTAGAGACAAAGAGCAATCTAAGAGAGATTATGTAGGTTGCCAGGAAAATGAAGAGGATAACACCTAGGGTATGTATGGTAACAATTTTTTATATTGTTTTAACAAACTCAGAGTATGTGTTTTGCCAGAGAGTCGAATTCAGCCCTAAAAATTTAGTGTCTCATCCTACTTTACATAGCCTTATGAAATAAGGGTTTTTAAAAAAATAATTGACAAAGAAAAAATGTGATTAAATTATGAGAAAAAAATTATCCTGTGTGTTAAAATTTGTAAGATGTAGGAATCATGTGCAAGTAAGGTTCTGGAATTTTCCATTCAGGTTATATTTTATTCATATTTTTCTTTATTAGTTAAAATTGTAACATTATTATATAACTATTGAAACAACTCAAATATCCTGTATCCCTTTACCATTCTGCTATTAATCTTTCCATGCCCTCATAATCTCACTACCCTAATTAACTGATGTAACAGTGCATAGCCTTCCTAATTTTTTTCTGCACATATGAGCACACATACACATTCACACATAGAGTTTTTTTATTTAGTCAGTTATTTGTCTATTTAATTTTACAAAACTGGGAAATGCAATTGTGTTATATGGAATTTTACACTACTTTTGTTTCCCCTTTAATTTACTCTATCATGGTCACAACTCTGTAGATAGATTTAACCCAGTTTTTAAACAACCTATAGATTTGTAATGTATAAATATCATGGTTAATGAACTACTTTTTTCCATAGTTTAAAAAATAATATGGCAAGCCAATAGTTTTAAATAGGTTTGAATGCAATTCTGGTCAGAAACAGGGTGAATTTGGTAAGTTTATCACTTACCAAGAGACTAAACCATCTTGTATGATATTATAAAATATGGTCTAACTGGTAGATTTGATATTTTAGGACATAAAATGATTTTAGAACATAAAAATTAAGGAAATTATAAGAAGATAAGCAGTTTTTTTTGCAAAACAAGTATGTCATACAACTTCATAGATCTAGGATTGATATCTTAGAAAACTTTCTAGGGAATACAAATTTTGATCAGAACGTTAAGGTGACAAGATTCTATTGGAACAAAGACTAAAGAGTGGCGTTGATCCAGTAGTAATCATGAAAAAACATAGTAATTTTTAAAAAGCATAGAAGCTACTCTTTTCCAGGGCAGTGCCAAATATTGACTATAGAGCATTTAAAAAAACGTAACAAATAGTTGGAACACTCATAACGACCCTTGGGATTAGGGTTGTCAGTAATAAAGAAAAAAAATCTTAATCAAATAAAATTATACAACACTGAATTATGTCTTATAGAATTGAGAATAAAATAGTTTGAAATATTAAATTCCATCAAAATATGATATAGAATTTTTTTTAAAGCAAACGCGATTTTTATGTCTTTTTAAACTTCTATGGGAAAAAAGGTCTTTGGGTCTTTAACGTTTGTAATATACAGGAATTCATTTGCAAGTTAGATTCTGGAATCAGGCAATACCATGTAATTAAATTTTCTTTAGAAAATAAATATAACAGATCCTTATATCAGGAATAATAACCAACTTCTACTTTTTATAACTTGTTTTTATTGAAGTCTAATATAAAATTTCACTTACACGCAGGTATCGCGTAGAATCCAGAAGAACACAAAAGATAGGTTTTATAATAATATTGGGTTATTCTTTAATTAGGCTCCTCAAAAATAATTTATTTATGTCAGGTGTCTTCACAATTAATTTTAGAAACAAATAATTTTGAGTTACCATTATTTAAATATTATGGGATTTTTGTAGGTGTTATTCAAATTTTTTGAATTAAATTTAGGGGGTAACATTGATTAATAATCTTATATAAGTTTCAGGTGTACAACTCTATAATACATCATCTGTATATTCCATTGTGTGTTCACACCCAGAGTTAGTTCTCCTTCCATCACCATGTATTTAATTCCCTTTACTCTCTTTATTCTCCCTCTTCCCCCCTTTCCTCCTGGTAATTACTCTTCTGTTGTCTGTGTCTATGAGTTTGTTTATTTTGCTTGTTTGTTGCTTTCTGTTTTATATCCCAGGCATGAGTGAAATGATATGGTTATTGTCTTTCTGTCTGACTTACTTCACTTGGCATGATACTCTCAAGATCCATCCATGTTTTCCCAATATGTAATCATTTTTTATGGTTGAGCAGTATTTCACTGTATATATGAACCACTTTTTTATCCAGTTATCTATTGAAGGACACTTAGGTTGTTTCCATATTTTGGGTACCATAAATAATGCTGCAATGAACATAGGGGTACATATATCTTTACAAGTAAGTGTTTTTAAAATTTTTGAGTAGATTCCCAGAAGAAGGATTGCTGGGTCATTTGGTAGCTTTATTCTTAATTTTTTGAGGAAACGCCATACTGTTGTTCATAATGGCTGCACCAATTTACATTCCCACCAACAGTGTATGAGGGTTCCCTTTTCTCCATATCTTCTCCAACACTTGTTATTTCTTGCCTAATTGATCCTAGCCAGTCTGACAGATGTGAGGTTATATCTCACTGTGGTTTTGATTTCCATTTCCTTTATAGCTAAGTGAGGTTGAATATTTGTCCCCCTTTCTTCCGCCTCCCCGCCCCCACCACTCCAGTTCAAGCAGTTGTTTCTCAATCTAGGTATTTAGGACACAGCTCCCTGGCCCATGCTGGTATTATTATTTCCCTTGTCTTTGGGGTCAAATTCATAAAAAGCCCTTTGATACCAAAGTCCATAAGTTTAATGTCTATGTTTTCTTCTATGTATTTTATTGTTTCAGGTCTCATATTCAAGTTTTTAATTTATTTTTAATTAATTTTTGTTTATGGTGTCAGATAGCAGTCTAGTTTCACTCTTTTACATATGGCTTTCCAATATTCCCAACACCCTTTATTGAAGAAGCCTTATTTTCTCCATTGTATGTTTTTGACTCATTTGTTGAAAATTATTTGCCTACAAGTATATATAATATTTCTATTTCTTTGTGCCTTCTTCAATTTCTTTCAACAGTGTCTTATAGTTTTCAATGTATAAGGTCCTTCACTTTTTTTATGAAGTTTATCCCTAGGTGTTTATCCTTTTTGTTGCAATTGTAAATGGAATTTTCTTTATTTGTTTCTATTTCATTGATAGTATATAGGACTACAATGGATTTTTGACCATTAATTTTTTATCCTGCAACTTTACTGTATTTGTTTCTAATACTCTTTTGGTGAAGTCTTTAGGGATTTTTTTAATATAAAGTCATGTCATCTGCAAAAAGTGATAGTTTTACTTCTTCATTCCCATTTGAATGCCTTTTACTTCTTTCTCTTGCCTGATTGCTCTGGCTAGAGCTTCCAGTATTATGTTGAATAACAGTGGCAAAAGTTGGCCTCCTTGTCTTATTACTGATTTTAGAGGAAAAACTTTCAGTTTTTCACCATTGAGTATGATACTATCTGAGGGTTTGTCATATGTGGCCTTTATTAGTTGAGATACTTTCCTTTTATACCCATTTTATTGAGTGTTTTAATCATAAGTGGATGCTGTATCTTGTCAAATGCTTTTTCTGCATTTATTGATGTGATCTTATGATTTTTCTTTTATTGAGATAGACGTGTAATGCTCTAAACTTCCCTTATAGTACCACTTTGCTCTATTCCCAAAATTGTGATGTCATATTGCCATTTTCATTTGTCTCTATGTATCTTTTGATCGCTTATTCTATTTGTTGTTTGACCTGATAGTTGTCAGTAGTATGTTGTTTAATCTCCACGTATTTGTGGTTTTTCCAGCTTTCTTCTTGTAGTTAATTTCCAGTTTCATTCTCTGGGTGTCAGAGAATATGTTTGGCATGATTACAATCTTCTTAAATTTACTGAGACTAGTTTTGTGCTCCAGTGTTTGGTCTATCCTTGAGAATGTTCCATGTGCACATGATAAAAATGTATATTCTGTTTACATTCTGGGATGTAAAGCTCTGTAAGTATTGCTTATGGCTATTTTGTCTAATGTGTCATTTAAGGCCGATATTTCCTTATTGACTTTCTGTTTGGATGACCTACCCATTGCTGTCAATAGGATACTTAGGACCCTATTACAATTTCATTTTATCAGTTTCTCCCCTTAGGTCTGTTAGTTATTGTTTTATATATTTTGGTGCTCCCAGGTTCGGTGCATATATATTGATAAGTGTAGATTTTCTTGATGAATTGTCCCCTTTATCATTATAAAATGTCTGTCGCTTGTTACCCTTTCTATCTTAAAATTTATTTTGTGTGACATAAACACTGTTATACCCCCTTTTCTCTTGGTTCAAATTTTAAGTCATATAATTCAGCTTTTCATTTGGAACTTTTTTCTTTCAAACACATTTTCATAGGAATTCAGTGTAATATAAAAGTTAAAAAAAATAAAATGCTCTGAAGTTAGTGAAATAATATGACAAGTGTGTAACTCAGTCTAGCATTCATGAAGTATGTCAACCTGAGGATTAATAAGTCAATATTATTCCTAAATGCATTTATTGAATGTCAATATGAAGGCATCAAGAGATCTCCGGTATCACTTCTAGACTTTCTGTGTGGTGTATTGTTTCTTAAAAGTAAGGTAGAAAAAGAAAAGATAGTGTGGTAAAAATGACAGAGAATCAGGATACTGATGGACTTTTTGAGTAACTAAAATCATTTATGCAAATCTCGTTTGTTTCTGGTAAGTAAATTCAGGCTCTGAGTGTTTAGATGACTTGCTTCATTATGAATGATTCAAGTCATTTCTCTTATTTCTCAATTAAGACTGAGGAACTCATCTTTCTGAATCTCCACAGTAGGAGTAATCCAAGTCTTAACCAGTAGCTTCAGTAGTTGGCAGAGAGGTCCTTTGGGGACATGACAAGGGTAATAAGAGAAACCCCTTTATTTGGAATAGAGGACATTTCCAAGAAGATTTTCTCATCCTGTTGGGTGATACATTAGCCAAGTATAACCTCTTCAAATAAACTAAAAATATGCAGTACTTACTGAGTGCCTGTTATTGCCAATGTAGTGTCTAAGAGTTTAAATTCTTCAGTGACAGTGGCAGCATTTGAAACTCATTCCTTCAAATACTGTTTGCGTGATCTTGGGTGACATTTTAACATCTCTAAACTTTGATCTTTATGTTTAAATTGAGTAGATATCTTCCATGTATAGTTGGAGTACATTTTAAAAGCTGTACGTAAAATGACTTAGCTCAGGGCCTGGCACATGTTTCTCTCTCAATAAGTAGTAATCCTTATTTTAGATTTCATATATAATTCTTAAATAGCTATAAGATGTGGGTAATATAATTTCTGTTATGAATGAAGGAACTAAAACAATTTAAGAATGTCACACCACAATTAAGTGGTAGAGCTGGGATCCAAATCCAGGTTCTTGTGGCCTTAAATTATGTACCTGGCTTGCACTTTATGTTTTCCTGACTACTTATAAAATGCTGTGTCTGAGGCCTACCTGTAGAAATGTCAATTTAAATGAGGATTCTAATGTTCATCCAGGATTGACACTTTTTTCTCTTTTTTTTAACCAAATGCTTCTCTAAATAAAACACTTAGAACAGTATCTGGTAGTACCTTTTAAGAACTAAAGAAAAAGTTTTTATTATTGTTGTTATTTTAGACACCTGCACATGCCACACAAATTCCCTGCATTCTCTCCTGCAGAAAATCAAGCAGGTTTTTGAGAAATGGACTCATGTAATTGAATTGGTTAAATTTCCTAACTTGTTTCAAAATTCTTTATGTTACAATATGTTCTAATAACTTCAATGTGATATTTCAAAAATAACCAGAATAAGGGAGGTATAATGTCCAGGGAAATTTAACCAGAAAAGATCCTTCCTAGTTTAAGATGAGAACAGAGGTGAGGAGCTGAGCTTAAAATAAGGAAACAAAAATTCTGCATAATACCTGGCAAGCCTGGAAAATAGAATGTAGTAATGTGTTATAGACTCTGATTGACACAGTAATGGGTAAACAGTGTGAGGTTCAGATGTAAGTAATATGCAAATTAACACACACACACACACAATATCTCTCAGAAAAACACCACCACCACAAAAGTTGACAGGAAAAGTAAAATAATTGCAATAGAACACTTGGTTTAAAAACATGTCATAATATAAATAATAAATGGCTAACTAGAGTTTGGACAAAAATTATTATAGTTGGTGGATGAATGGATGGTAAGTATGTTGTAAGAAATATATTTCACCTACTACCATAAGAAGTCAATAGATAGCACCTAAAATTGATGAACAAAGAACTAGCAATAGATATATTATTTAGTAACAGAGAAGTAAATAAATAAACATAAATCAGACTTGAAAACAGTTACCTTTGGTCAGTAGGATAATGTATGTGTAGGGTGAAGAGACAGGTGTTAGAAACTCATTTTTATTAAGCTTTCAGCACTATTTGACATTTGAAACTATGTGTATATATTCCTGCGTAAAGATTAAAGTTAAAAACCTCTTAATTCATTCAGGAAAACAGTATTGTCAGGAAAAACTAAACAAAACAAAACAAAAACATTGACTTACAAAGGGTGTTGTGGGTTTTTCAGTGGAATGTCCAAAGTTTTCCTTCAGTTACATTTTCCTAAACTTTATATATCTTTTATAACATATCCTCTCTCACTCTGCACCTCCCATGTGTTTATGAAAAAGATGCACAGAAATTGATGGATCTCAAAGTGAAGCGCACAGTTTGAAGGTTTTCTGAAATGTGTGATTTGCCTACAAATTTGGAAAGATACTAATAACATGTCTTCACATGATGTCAGAATAATCAGCTAAAAAGGGAAGAATTTAGTCATTCACGGGAATGCAAAAAGTCTTCTGACTCATTGCCAAGTTTTTTCCATCTTGTATAGACAAACTCAGTGCTTTCTAGCATTTATACAAAAATGTTTTAAATACATTTCCTATGGAGTGGTTAAATATAACCCCAAGCTTTTGCACACTCTCTCTCTTTCTCAGAAGGAGTCAAATCCTGAGTTTTTAAAAAATTTCTTGACTGCAGTAATAGAAATACATGGGAACAGAACAATCCATTTTGATGCTAAGAAGAGCAATCTTATATTTTTTTGATTGAAAACTAAATACTTGCAGCTTATGGCATGGAAATAACCAGGAGATTGTCAGAAAGGCAAGCTCTGTGACTCATTCACATGGGAAAAATTTTAGCTCAGTGTGTGTTTTAATAGTTATGGGTCCCACAGGTCTTTGTTAATCAAAGATCTGTGTGTAAAACAGTAAAACACTCTGATAATCTCAAGATCCATCCATGTCGCAAACAGCAGTATTTCATCTTTTCTTATTATGCTAAGCAAACTAAGTCAGACAGAAAATGTTGAGCAACATATGATTTCACTTATATGTGGAATATAAAGCTGAAAGTAACAAACAAGACAAACAAAAACTCATGGACATAACACTTTAGTGGTTGGTTACCAGAGGAGGGGGGAGTGGTAGAAGAGAGAAAAGGGGGCCAAATATAAGGTGATGGAAGGAGAACTGACTCTGGGTGGTGAACACATAATTCAATGTATAGATGATGTATTATAGAAATGTACACTTGAAACCTATATAATTTTACTAACCATTGTCACCCCAATAAATTTATACATTTTTTTTAAAAAGCACTCTGAAAATCAAAGTAAACATCTTTGTTACTGATAGGCTGCATTAAGCTATAAGTCTGAGAAAGTAGGAAATAATTTACTAAAACCATCATTGAGTTCATTTAATATCCAGATAACAGAAGTTTAAACATTAAACTAATCATAAGAAAGCAGTTCATTATGTTGCTAAGATACAATGTCAGAGATAATAAGTCTGAAGTATCTCCCAAAAAGGACCTCACAGTTTTTTTTTTCTCTTTCCTCCTCCTAGTACATTTCTGACATGCTTTTACTGCATCCTATTTCCTCTAGTCACAGAAAGGCTAGGCATCTGGACCTGAGGTATGACACTGATTAGGACAACAACACTTACTATTCCAGAAATTGCTAACTTTGCAGTGGCAGTGTTATTTTAAGTTATTTCTGAATTAGGGAAAATTGAAACAGCATTTTTATTAAACAAAGACAAGGGAAAGTCATTGAACCAAACGACTATATTATTATGGGGTATGTGATAATGAACACAGTAACTATGGTTACAAACTGGTTTTCAACAAAATACCTTATTTTCAATCACTTTCAATTAACTGAAGTAAAACCTCATTTTGACTTAAGTTTTTGACATTTGTTCTCAGGCTTTCCTGAGGATAATGTTTCTGAAAGTAGAAGAAGAATTTACTCAGCAATATTTGAAAACGGAGGTCTCTGGGAATGTCTACTTTTGTAAATATTCATCTATTCATTTCCTCATTTAGCCACTCTTAAATCAGTGATGGATGAAACTTAGTATTGCAAAACCAATCTTCCATAAACTTGTGGTTCATCTCCAAAATAATGTTAGAAGCAAATTATGTTGGATAAAACATTCTAATATTGCAAAACTAACATAATGCTATTTAGATTAATGACAATAAAATAACAACTTATTAATATTTGGTTTTTCAGTATTTAGGCTTATTCCTTTCGGGGCTCTTCTTGCCTTTTAGATGTTAATATTTCTCCTGTTCCCAACCTGTCTTCTTGTTTATACTGTTTAAGGGATCCCCACATCAGTTCTCAAGTTCCAGACACATTTCAGATTGTCCCATTGGCATCACATACCCAGTGCTCCCAAAACTGGGTTTAGAGTCTACATAGTGCTCTTGTTTTTGACTGTTCTTTACCAAGACACTGTCAGTGCCCAGCCACATGCCCTCAGCCCATCCCATGGTGCTTACTCACAGACAGTTGCCATACTTGCTGGCATCTGAGGGAATTTTCTGGTTACAGGAGCAGGTTTGACCCAGGTAGGGAGCAGGCCAGAAGTGCCAGAAAGTTGATTGCCTATAATTTAAACTAACATTTTAAACATTATAAAGTACACAGACTTTGAAAACATCGAAGTTAGTCACCTAAAAAAGGTTTTCTATGATTTTGCTGAGACTATATAATCACAATTTTATATACTCAGCTACTGATTTATGGAAATATTGCAGAGAAACTTGCAAAACACTGTCAGAAGATGAAAAGAAATGTCAAAGAGTCCTTATAGTGCTAGCATAAAACATACATTGCTTTTTATCATGCTGCCTATTCTTTTAAAGAGGATTTGGAAATTCCTGCCTTAAACAAATCATAAAAATTACATTTTTTGCCACATAAATCTAGTGAATGGGTTCCCTATGCACCTAGTTCCCCTACCAGAGCATTATGTGCCAGTCATTTTGTTCTGTAGAATATTTATTATGAACTTGCTATTTCAATGTGGCTTATCTATGACTTGTTCGTAATTTTTCCCTAAGCAATAAAGCAAATTCATGACTAAAATAATGATGGAGCAACATGAGTGGGGAGAAGAAGAGGAGCATGATAAAACTCGATCCAGGGTGCCAGACGACTCTGAGTCTTCCTATACTGCAGAAAGCGCAGAAAGTGTTCAGCCTCCTGATAGAAAGGTTCCACTGTGGCACTGGCAGAAAGTACGTAAGGGTCCTCTCATAAATCATTGCCTAGGACACAATGCTAATACGTAAGGTTCCACTACTGACCTAGTTGTGGGTGTGCCTCAGAAATTTAGGGTAGAGAACATGATGTATATATCCTTACCTGCATCCAAATCACTTACCTCATAGTTGGCACTTAATGAATCAACAAAGTTTAGATATATCCAGAAACTGCTATGTTCCTGAAAACAGTCCAAGTGTCTTCACATATAATAACTTCTTTAGTCCACACAACCTGTTGGGGTGGGTTTAATAGATGAGGAAATGGAAATTCAAGAAGGTTAAATGACTGTTATTCAAACTAACCACTATAAAATTAATGGAAGGATACACTTTAGAGCTGTGTAGGTACAGTAATATGAAGACCTCACTCTTTTCTGTACACAACATACACAAAAAGTATCTTTTTAAAGGCAACTTTGAATCCTGTAAGTAACTATTTGTAACACCTCTATAATTAAGTATAGTCCAGGAAACGAGTTTCAATACTTAGAAATAATATCATACACCATAAAATTTACTGTGTATTATCAGAAATCCTGGGTAAGTAGACCATAGGAAATTATCTAGATTGTGTGACATTTGACTTTTTTCTCTCATAAATAAACTGAATGGAATGGAAATATGAAATATGAATTAACTATAATCACTATTTACCTTTAAAGGACAGAGGAAACACTTAGGTACAGGATGTTGTTTTCTTATCCTGAAAAACTTTCTTAGCAAGGAAATACTAAAGATCTGGTTACAACCTTGATATCGGAGAAGGATAAATTATAGAGAGTACAAATATGGTGACTAGTTTTTCCTTATCCCTGACAACAAAGTTGCTTGAAAATACCTAATTCAAAACTTAAAAAGAAAGGGCTGATGATTTATCTTTCTTTTCTCAGAATTAAATATATTCTCTGGGATTAGGTAGTTAGAAGGAATAAATACTAAGAAATGGAGATCTCAATTAAAGGTACTCTTTAATTAAACTACGTGCTTAAATAAAAGGAGCTCTTAAATGTAGTCATTATTCTTTATTTAATGGTGGTTTTTAAAGGATTTGTTGAGAGTAGTCATAGATCTGAACCTGGGTGCTGGCATTCCAGTCACCTACCCTTTAATTAGAGTGAAAGTATGAGAAAAAATATGGATTTAAATGTAGTATTAATGTTATCATAGAAATTCGATAATCTTTGTAATAATAATCACCATAATAATATTGTATTCATTCTTTGTTTTGAATATTTGGCCCTATTCTGTCATATACTATGAATTACCTGTAACCTATGTAGATCCATAGATCTGGTTTTTTTTTTTCATTTTTCACAATATTTTAATCACTTAGAAAAATCAAGTCAGACTCTGTTTTCAGGAATGAGGCTTCTCTTCATGTAGGAAAAACGTTAGTAAGTAAATAAATTTCAGGGGGTCTTTCCAAAAAGCCTAATTGTAGTAAGAAAATATTAAAACATGGGGTTTCTGGAAAGTTCTTGACATTGATGCATTCTAATAGACAAGCTTTAAAATTAATGAAAAGTAAAGCAACATTCTAACTCTAAAAACTGCCATACTTTCAGATTTTTGCTACTTATCTCTGTCATTGATATTTTACAGGATTTATCTGAGAAAATGGAGCTTAGTTTCTATCTTCAGTTACAATATTTTAGAAACTGGCCCATCAGTGAATAATAGTGAAAGACTGCCTTCAGAATAATAAGGATCATCTTTGTATTTTCTTCCATGACATCCCCATGGTACAAAGATGATATGGAACAGCCATTAGGAGCCAGGACAAGTCTTATTCAAACTGAAAGCAAGGGAAGCGTATCTATCTTTTTAGTGCAGTGGGCAGCAAGTGTTATAAAACAAGGACATGTCTATTGAGGGTAGAAAAGCTACATTAACCAAATCAGTTTTTTTCTCTCAGTTCCACTTTGATTGAAGTCACGTGATCAAAAAAATCTTTTGATCATTCCTGGGGTACTCAAGTTTGCATTTTAGCATTTGAATTTTGGAAGTGAAGAAGATAGTATTACACAAAATGAAGCAAATTGCTAATCTTATAAATAAATCCAGCTATTTGAATATTTTTTCTTATTCTATGGGACTGCATTATTCAGTTTTTCTCTTGCCTATTAGAGTCTAAGCTGTGTATCAATCTTTGATCTAAAAGTAAAAAGCTGCATGGATTTTTTTTGTTGTTGTTTCTATCTTTGTATGTAGAAAGGGTACAGAATTGTGAGGATAGGCATTAGACTAAAATCCTTTCTTCACAAAGTAAATGTTCTGGGAATAAGAAATACCTTTTGTGAAATTGTGTAATAGGGTTGAATATTTAATTTTTGATCCTCATCTGTTCAAATAAAAGTGTTTCTTTACTTTCTATAATTCATCTGATTTTCCTTACGATACCTTGACCTTATAGGGGAAAACAGAGTTCTCTGTCCTCCCACCCCCACTTCACTAAATTAATTTAAAATACAATAAACTCATTCAAATTCAGCAAGTTAATCACTTTCAATTCTTAGATAATTTGGTAACTTACTCTTTTTTGGGATGATTCGATATTTCAACAAAATGTTTTTGTCATCCTAAGACGTTTACTGAGCTGCCTCTGGTACATATGATGCCGGGCTCATGTGAGCTCACAGTGGTGTCAGAGGGCAAGGTCTGTGGGACCAAGTAATTTTCTCTTGATTTCCTCTGGTCTCCGCTGTGGACTGGCTGGTCCCATATATTCCTTGAATTAATGATTGCTGTGGTGGATCCATGGATGTTTGGGCTGTTAAACGATAAACTGAGGCAGATTAAACCTATTAAGAGTTTATTTGAGCAAAAATTGATTCCAGTCCAGCAGTGCTGCACAGAAGTGGTTAGGATGTTCCATCCACAGGAGTGAAGGGGGAGACTTTTACAGAAAAAAGGCAGAAGCAAACCAAGAAGATTATTGATTTGCTATAGCTTAAGCCTAGTAGGCTGTTTGTGATCGGTTGCCCTCAGGCTTCGATTTTGTAGTCTTGAGAGGTTTACAGGTGTAGATTTTAGCTTGTTTACATCAGCCTCCATGGCACTAGCGCCATCGCCGTCTAATGACTTTGTTTAATTAATTTGATAGTGCATTGTGCTGAGACTTACTATTAGAGTGCATGGGTCCCACCTTTTGCCACCAGTCCTGAAGTCCCTACGCATAACACTGTCTTCGTCAGAATCCCTCACGCTTCCCATAATCCACTGCATCTCTTTGCCAGGGTATAACAAAACTGTTGGCACCTTCCACAGCTCTCACCTTTGAGGGGCTGTCCTAGGTTATCTCTCTCACTACCTCCCTCTGCCAACACTGTATGATTCCAGACATGCCATGTTGAACATGACCACATGCAAGGCTTTCCCTAGAGCTGGGTAGGCAAACTACAGCCTGCAGGCTAAATCCTCCTGCCACCTGATAATGAAGAAAGTTTTACTGGAGCACAGCCACACTTACTCATCTGTGTGTTGTCTGTGGCAGGTTTCATGCGACAAGGGCAGTGCTGAGGAGTTGCGACAGAGATGATATAGGCCACAAAGCCTGGCATATTTAATATCTGGATTTTACTGAAAAGGTTGACTGACTCATGCCCTAGAGACTTGCAGCCTTGCCAGAGTATCCTGGGTAAATATGTCACTACCCTTTCTCCTCCTATTCTCAAGATCCTCCAGGAATTTTCCAGAAAGGAAAAATGAGGTCAGAGGTTGACCTCTCTCGCCACCTTCACATCTCCTCTCTTTTAACATCTCAGGGAACACGGGGCATTCTCTTCTTGTCTGCCAAGAGTTTCCTTAAATCAATGTCTCCTTTCTGTAATGGTGTTTACCCTGTTGCCTTTCTTGAGATCCTAGTGGCAGGTGGGGATTGGGAGGGAGAAACAAGCTTACACAGAGGAGAATATAAATCAGGAGATAGTCAACAAACATTGCACTTGTTACACATAGCCTGCTTTTATTTTCCTACATGTGTAAATAAATATCCAATAACTAGGCACTTGAAAGAGTAGATTGTTACTTTGTTTTTCCTGGTAATGCTAAAATAGTCACTTCAATTCTTTTTCTCAAATAAAGTAAAACATCATAATTATGAATGGTCTAGATAAATGAAAAGTCGTAAAGACATTTTAAGAAAAATATTGTGATATTAGCAACCATGTGGAATGTTCAAGCTATGTTTTTACCACATGTGGAGTTCCATCAGCTCTTTTCTTTCTAAACACATTTGGATATATGTCTATTCTATCTCTATTTCTATCAATCAACTCTAAGTTATATAATGCCATACAATTTGGGAGTGAACATTCAACTACTTTTAGGGTAACTTATATAGAATATTGTAATAGACGTCAGTGCTGAGAAAATAGTAAATATCTTTATTCATGCCTGTTTTTGACTCAGGGTGTTTAGCAAACATCTGAGTAAGGTTTCTCTAGTAGATACAGTCTGTATTTATTTTTCACTGTAATTTTACAGTAGGGTAAGTATCAAAACCACCATTCACAGGGCCGGCCCCGTGGCTCAGGCGGTTAGAGCTCCATGCTCCTAACTCCGAAGGCTTCTGGGTTCGATTCCCACATGGGCCAGTGGGCTCTCAACCACAAGATTGCCAGTTCAATTCCTCGAGTCCCGCAAGGGATGGTGGGCAGCACCCCCTGCAACTAAAGACTGAACATGGCACCTTGAGCTGAGCTGCCTCTGAGCTCCCAAATGGCTCAGTTGGTTGGAGCGCGTCCTCTCAACCACAAGGCTGCCAGCTCGATTCCTCGACTCCCACAAGGGATGGTGGTCTGCGCCCCCTGCAACTAGTAATGGCAACTGGACCTGGAGCTGCGCTGCGCCCTCCACAACTAAGGCTGAAAGGACAACTTGAAGCTGAACGACACCCTCCACAACTAAGACTAAGACTGAAAGGACAACAACTTGACTTGGAAAAAGTCCTGGAAGTACACACTGTTCCCCAATAAAGTCCTGTTCCCCTTCCCCAATTAAAAAAAAAAAAAAAAAAAGATCCTTTAAAAAAAAATTAAAAAAAAAAAACACCATTCACAGACATTAAATCTAAGCAGATAATTTTTTATTACTTCTTTAGCTGAACATGGTCAACTTTAACAGTGGAATTCTTAGGAATTTTGTGTAGAATTAATATTTTAAAATCCATAATTTACATTCTCCTACCAAACATACTTATTTACATATACTTAATTACTGTACCTCCTACCAAAGTGGATTCACTGCTGTTTATATTATTATTAACAGGGATAGGGATTGGTCATAATTTTTGCATTATTAATTATTCACACAGAATCTTGTTTGTGTGCTTGAATTGTAACTGTTAACCTGGTTTCCAGGGTTTTCATGGGCTGATCAAGAGCTGTTCCAGTTTGTCAGCCAAAAGTGTGTGTTTATCTTGTTCCTGAGTTGAACTTGATTTAAAAACATGGAGAGGGTTGTACGCAGCAAGGGAGAGTGTCCAGCTGACTTATGAGCATTCTGATGAATCCTAAATTATGTTCTTATTCGGTGTGTGTGTGTGTGTGTGTGTGTGTGTGCCCTGCTCCTCTCTCCATCAGTTGTACTTATCTAGCAATGACATTTAGGAACAAAGCCTCTGGACTTAAATGTGACAAACACAATGCAAAGGTGGACTATCACTTTACAGTTTATATAAAGTGTAAGTAAGCAGTTGTTGGGGAAGGTCATCCAGATGGCTGGTTTGACCTGTGACCTGAACCCAGGCAATTGGACGCTCCCCACTCCTTCTGCTTGCTTGGAATGTGTCCTGCCCTGACTTTCCTGTGCTGGAAGCTGTCCCAGGACATAGCCTTGAGATAGAAATGTGGGGATGAGACTGTCTGGACTGGGTACGTGACTAAACCCTGTTAAGACCTCCTGTGTATGTGACTAACCCCAATTAAAACCTCCATATAAACTTTGATGATGGGTGCGAAAAGCTACTGGTCTTGTGGCCACCGAAATAAGCCTCATAAGTATTAGGTTGGTGCACAAGTAATTGCAGTTTTTGTCTTTATTTTTAACCTTTTAAACCACAATTAATTTTGCATCAACCTAATAAGTTCCCTCACTTTTTAAACCTGTCACCTACCAATCTGGAGTGGTCTGCCCTTTCTCTTGGTTTCTCCCTGCCCTCCAGGTATGGGAGCCAGTTTCAGATCATACCCAGGAAACTCTTGAAGAGGATGCGATCCAACATCAATCTTTAACTTTAATTAATACATTTCTAGTTCTTTAGGATACCTTTCCCATTATATGACTATAGCGTCACACAATTACTCCCAGTGTGTAGTATCTGCATTTCATAAAGAGCTCTGATATCCCAGGACCCCTCCAATGACAATAATGGTTCTGATCCAGGCTACTTACCTGCTCATACTTACACACATTCCAATTCACCCTGAATGGTCCCTCTCCACTGGAAACAAGTCAAGATAATGAGAAATACAAAGCTCTTGTTACTACTGATGAAGTTTTGGATTGCTGAGGTGAATCATTCTGATGTCTGGCCCCAGGCAGCGGCGGAGAAATCAATGAAGGAGAGAGCTTTGTAAAACGTCCTGGAGACTCTCAGTTCCTTCCAGGTATCTGGTCTTCTCTGAGAGCACTGAATGAACAACTCTCACTTTCTTTCTTGACTTTATTTTCTCCTGTAATCTTAAATGATGTGTTTCATTTAAAACTACTTCACTTCTCATATATTTCTCCTTGACCTCCTTAGACTAGCGAGTGGGAGGCAAGCAGCCATGAAAGAAATAAAACTGAAAAACAGAGATGTGATAAGAATCGAATTGTAGGTAACAAAATAGTGTCTCTAACATTGTGAAAAATGAGGGTATATTTTGCTTTTAAAACCAAACAGGAGGAAATTTCGTTATTGAAATAGCTCATCCCCGTGGTTATTACCATGTGTACTATAAAGAATAACCACTTTAACCTCATATCTTAACATTAATTCTGATTAAGAAACAGCTAATAATCATTCTCTGTGTAGCAATGTACTGTACCCTTTATTCGTCCAGTTAATATTTAAAAATTATTTTGTTTCATGTTAGTATTTTGTTTTACATCATTCAATATGCAAGAAAATTTCACTGTTTAAGTAATACAATAGCAATTTATTATGGAAAGTGAAGAAGTATTTAGAAAAATATAAATAAGACTATTTGGTAAATTTAGATTTTATTATTGAGAGTTTCACATAGTGGTAAAGGCCATGAAAGACTATCTATCAATCCTTAAATCATCCATAAAATGGAAGAGTAGTGCTAATTTTTCTTTAGTGATTTTTTTTCTTTAGTTATTGTATTATCGTTCCTTGTGGTTTATGTTTTTAATTCTTTAGCTTATATAGATCCTTTCTTTTGCGATTTTTCAGTCTCTGGCTTTCCAGGTCCAGAACTGTGCAAGGTCAAAGCCTTATTGTGCATTATGAGGTGGACCATATTCACATTTCTGTGTCACATTTCAATTAAAACTAAACTCAGACAGGTTAATGAAATGTTAAAATGAAAACAAAAATTATGATAACATTGTCTACTAATCTTAAACGTTTCACCAAATTGTCACTTTCTTAGCTGAGCTATTGCTTGTTTTAGGGCTGCTTTTCAGCAGTTTATTTTCATGTCCTGTCTCGTACATCTCCTAACATACCTCCTGCTCAGTGCTGTTCTTTCTTCAGTTTCCTTAGAAGTTCCTCCTGTAGTATTTAGGAACAGCATTCAGTGGCCAGAAGCAACATTCCACTTAAAGTGGCTTAAACAAGAGACAGGTTTATTTCTTTCTTCATGTGTAAGAAATTGGGGGTGAGCCACCAAGGACTACTATGTTGGTGTTACAATCATCAGGGCCTCAGACTACTTCGTTTTGCTCTGCCATTCTTAGCACACGGCTTTCATCCTAAGCTTGCCTTGTGGTCCAATGTGGCTGTTGAAGTTACCATATCCTCTTTCTAAGTAGAAAAGAGGAAGGGAAAAGGACAAAACATTTCCCAGAAGTCCTACCCAACCACTACTTTAATCTCATTGATCACTTCTAACTGCAAAAAGTGTGTGTCCTATGCTATTCTTGGCACATGGCTTTCATTCATCAAAATCTTCTCCTTGGAGACACCTACCAGTTTCATTAACTGTAAAGAATATTTTCATTTGTATGGTACAAGGTCATAAACTAGGAATTTACAAATTTCAATCCTTTTAATACCACCTTTAAATTTTTGCTACACACAATGTGTGTACTTAATTAATTAATACATTTATCTTAATTAATACATTTATCTTCAATAGCTTTGGTATTATTTTTTGCAAGAATCTGCTTAATATCAGAGGTTTAATATTTTAGTTATGCTTTTTCAAGTGCATATTAAAACAAATATGATACATAACTGTTTCAACAAGTTTATTAACGTCTCACCTAAAATCATCTGTATACAATTAGTTGTTCACATACTATCAGCAATGGCATATAATATGTGTCAGCTTGGCTATGCCATGGTGTCCAGTTGTATGATCAAACAGAAGTAGATGTTGCTAAGAAGGTTTGTTTTTTTTTTTTTTTAGATGTGATTAGCATTTACAATCAGTGGATCTTAAGTGAAGCAGATTATCTTCCATATGGAGATGGGCATCATTCAATTAATTGAAGGCTTTAAGAGCCTCGAGACTGCAACATATAAACCATGCCTGATTTCCAGCCTGCTGACTTGCTCTATGGATTTCAAACTTGCCAGCCTATTTTTCTGGAAAGCCCCAACAATTACATTATCCTTGAGAAAATGTTGCCTTAAGCCAAGGGAATAAATCTACAAAAGTAGGACTTTAAATTAATATTTTAAAATCATATTTGAAAAGGTAACATTTGTTCACAGTATAAAAGTCAACTGATACATAAGGATATAAAGTAAAATAAAAAACCCAAACTCCCTCTCACTTCTCTGTCTCCAAATTACTTATTCCTTCCTTAGAGACATCCGTTATTACCATTTTCCCCATATCTTCAGAAATATTCTGTGCATATAAAATCAAATGTGTGTACATCAATAATTGCACATACATTCATACTCCTAGACATTTAACATCTATGAAATCAGGATGAGTTTTACTGGCAGTAGTGATTATGCTTGTCATTCTTGATTTTTTTTTCTGGTATCATTACTGGACAACTGGAACAGAAATATATTTTAATCGACAAACCTGTTAAAGGTCATTTGAGAAAGGAATATGATCTTGGTTCTTTAAACGTTTTTTATTGACACCTTCTGGTAGGTGTCAATACCAGCATGAAATATGGCACCACATACTCTTGATGACATGGAAATGGTATTGCAAAGGAAAACCACAGACATCAGTGACCCTGAGGTTAAAAGTACCTCAGTAAAAGAGGATTCTACAAAGAAAAAATGTGAGGAATAACCAATTTTGCTGTCTAAGTAAGGTCAAGAAAACGACATGATTTAAGAAATGTATGTCTAAATTAGAGTAAAAGATCTTTTTGATACATACAAAATAGGAATTTTAAATTAAAGTGTTGTGTCATTGCCTAATTGATAGCAAATTTTATTTCTCAGTGATATATAACTAACGATGCCCTTTGTCAGTATTTTAGATATGGTATCTGTGAATGTCTACATCTGAGTATATGCAATTTTTATTTAAATAAATGGTGACATTTACATACTTTATTATACAGCTTTCTTTTGTGCCTTAGGTATTACTTCATGTCACTTCATATATGTTTGTTTCATTCTAATATTACATCATATTTCACAGTAATGACATACCACAGATTAAACAATCCACTCTTGACTGATATTTCAGTTTGATTAGGCTATTTTTAATAAACAACAATGAAGTGTATAGTATACACACACACACACACACACACACATATGTATGTTATTCCACTAAAGCTAACGGGTGACTACATCTATCAGTTGAATTACTAGAAGTAGAATTGCCAGGACAAATTGAATATATTTTATATTCTGATAAATATTGACAAATCATTCTTCATTGATGTAGTGTTCGATTATGCTTTTATCAAAAGGTATAAGTGCGAGACTTCCATATAACCTTGTATATTAGGATTCTCCAGAGAAACAGAACCAATAGGAGAATATTATATATATGCATATATATATGAATTCAATACATATATAGTTGAATATACAAATCTATACATATATATTTGAATTTGGATATTTGAATATTACATATATATGTATACATATATTTGAATATACATATACATATATTTGAATATTACATATATACATGTATATATACATATATATATATAAGAATTGGCTCACATGAGTATAGAGGTTGAGAAGTCCCATGATCTCATGATCTACTGCTGTCCACAAGCTGGAAACCAAGGAAAGCCAGTGGTGTAGTTCCAGTCTGAGTCCAAAGGTCTGAGAATCAGGAGCTCCAATGATATAAGTCTCAGTCTGAGTGCAAGACACAAGCAATATTCCAGCTTGAGCTGTCAGGCAGAGAGAGAGAGAGAGAGAAGGATAGGGATAGCGAGACGGAGAAGGAGAGGAAGAGGGAGAGGGAGAGGGAGAGGGAGAGGGAGAGGGAGAGGGAGAGGGAGAGGGAGAGGGAGAGGGAGAGAGAGATATTTCTCCCTTCTTCCACTTTTCTGTTCTATTGAGTCCCTCAATGGATTGAATGATGGCCACCTACACTGATGAGGGCAATCTGCTTTACTCAGTCTAATGCTAATCCTTCCAGAAACACTCACGGATACACCCAGAAATAATGCTTAGCCAGATATCTTGTCACGCTGTGGCTCTGTCAAGTTGACACATGGAATTAACCATCATACCTTTCAACTTAAAAATGTAATCAAAAGGTTCTGTTAAGGAATGTGACTGAAATAGTAATATTGATTGGGACTTATTCAACTGCAGGTAACTGAAACACAATTTGAGCTCTAATAAACATACCAAAATAATTAAAATTAAATAAAATGAAAAGATTTATTGGGAAGAAAACAAACAAACAAAACCTGGAGGAGATTTGAAAAAATAGCTGTTGCAAGCAGAGAAGCCCTGTTGTCTTCATAGACTTAAATTAGGAAATTTATGCAATAGGTGTCTGCATCTCATCACTTCTTTTATCAAAGTGCTAATTTCATCCCCCCAGGCCTCTTCGCTGGATGAGAGACACAGTCTTGAGCATCCCTGGGGTTTTGTCCTTTTACAGCACATCCTGTGAAGAAGATATTTTCCACCAACAGCAACAGAAAATTTAGCCTTGTCTATGTAGCTTGTCCAACACTTGGCTATGTGTGGACCAAAGAGGGAGGTACTATCATTGATCCAGCCTTATGCATACTGACCCTTATCTGTCCAGTGCTTATCATCTGGCAAATAGGAACTACTGCTGCAGAGGGGTCATTATTTGTTCACAAGTACCTTCTTATTGTCTTTAAGGTCACACTGTGTGGGTGGAAAAAACTTCTCGAAGCTGGCTCTGGTTTCTTTATGTGCTATAGTTTAGAGAGAGGGGAAGAAAAGAATGCTTGTGAGTGTGTATGAGGAAGAGAGATAAAAAGGATGAAGGGCAAGGAGAAAGGAGAGAGAGAAAAGACAATAAAGCAACACCGATAAATGAAGGAGTAAGGTGAAACTAGAAAAAGCAAAGCAGTAAGATTATCTATAGAAGAAAAGAAAGAAATGATGGGGCAGAAATAATATGAAGTGTTGAAAAATTCAAGATACAGGCCTGACTCAGAACTCTATGCCTTGGCAAAAACTTATATATCCATGGAAAATTTTGACTCCACTTTGAAAAACATGGCTTTAGATTAAACACATTGCTTATTTGGAAGAATAGGAATGCGATTTATACACACACACACACACACACACAGACACACACACATATATATGTGTGTATATATATATATATATATATATATATATACACACATATATGTATATGTGTATATATATATATGATATAGTCTAAAAAATATATTTATAGATCTTTTGTAGATTGATGGCATTAATGGCCTATCTGTATCCATGCCTTTTGCTCTGAAATTTTGTAGATCCTACTTGTATTAGTCTGCTATGGCTGCCATAGCATAATACTATAGACTGGGTGGCTTAAACATTTCTCACAGTTCTGGAGGCTGGTAGTTTAAGATCAAGGTGTTGGCAAGTTTGGTTTATCCTGAGGTCTCTCTTTAGCTTACTGATAGCCATCTTCTCACTGTGCCCTCACAAAGGCCTTTTCTCTGTGTATGCATTCCTGGTGTCTCTCTTCTTATAAGGGCACCAGCAATATTGGATTAGGGCCTCACCCTGATGACCACATTTAACCTTAATTACCTCCTTAAAGGCCCTATCTTCAAATACAGTCACATTGGGGGTTAAGGCTTTAACACATGAATTTTAAGGAGACACAATTCAGTCTATAGCATCACCCATTCTGATATTTTAGGCCTAGGCATGTGACTTGCTTTTCCAAATTGGAGACATGAAAAATACTATGTACAGGCATAAGCCTGGATTCAGGAATAAAGATACAGCAATAAGGAAGTAGCAAACCATAAACAACCCATCTTTCCAAGAAAATATATATATATGTATATGAGTTTATTTGAGTCAAACTGACCACACATGCCAGGGAGCAATGTCTCAAATACTTCCAGGAATGAGATTTTACTAAAATCATTTTTGAATATTGCTGCCTGACTGGTTGTAATTGAAAGTGGTTATTATCCTATAAGTGTTTTATAATGTGTAATGAAATGTTCCCTGAACTCAACCCCTTTAGCCCAGTCTATACTTCTCGTTATGAAAAGCAAAGCACCAAGTACACTTTGTACTCTTGGCTTTAAATCCACACATGAAAGAGGGACAAATGGCCTGTAGATCAGAATTATTTGCCTGAGACCATGTAGAAACATGACAACACATAAACCGGTTATCCCTCTCAAGTTTAAATCAATATAAGATCAACAAAACCATTCAAAGGGATTGAATGGCATCATTTAATTGACTTAATTTCCACCTGTCTAATAGGTTCCTTAAGAAGCTACTAGACACACACTTATTTGGAGGTTAATATGAACTCAGTTTCCATAACTATAAATGCATTGCCTCATAGATGGAGACTGGGGATTTGTATGGCATTTTGCTTTATTGACATTTTGACAATGAAATATTTATGTACAAATGTACTTTGGAACATATTGCAGCAAGATTTTTGGCAGGGTGTTCCTTTTTAAATAACAAGCTTAATCTTACAACAGTGTTTGCATCACAACACTCTGCAACCAAAGCATGGGCTCTGTTTCCTTATAATTGATTATATGACTCTTAAATACGACCATCTGTGCCTATTATTTGTCGTACTGATGGTGTTGTCTTCTTTCCCCAGAATGATTGTGCATTCCTTGAAAGCAGGGAGAATATTTTGTCTTTCACATACTTTAAAAAAACTGTTTAGCGCAGCTCTAAGCATATGATATATGCGTAGTCCATATTTATTGACTGGATGTGGTTTACCTTACCTTAACATGGCTGCCTGCAAGATGGTGTGGATTAGCCTACAAAGCGATTTCTTTTCATATTTTCCGATTCCCAAGCCCCTCTGTCTTTATTCCTTTCCAACTATCCAATATAGTGTCCTCTGACTCTAATCTGGGCCAAAGCCTTAAGGAGGACATATGAATATGTATGTCACTGTCTGTCCTTTCTCCTTCTATCTCTTTTTTATTTCTTTTTTGTTTGTAGAGCCATATTTCGTAGGTTTTTTTTTCTTTTTCTTTGCTGAATCACTAAGACTTTTCATTATATTCTTTGGAAAGATGGGTTGTTTATGGTTTGCTACTTCCTTATTGCTGTATCTTTATTCCTGAATCCAAGCTTATGCCTGTGCATTGTATTTTTCACGTCTCCAATTTGGGAAAGCAAGTCACATGCCTAGGCCTAAAATATCAGAATGGGTGATGTTATAGACTGAATTGTGTCTCCTTAAAATTCATGTGTTAAAGCCTTAACCCCCAATGTGACTGTATTTGAAGATAGGGCCTTTAAGGAGGTAATTAAGGTTAAATGTGGTCATCAGGGTGAGGCCCTAATCCAATATTGCTGGTGCCCTTACTGGTGCCCTACTGGTGGTCAAAGATATCTCATTCACAATTTCAGGAGGCAAGCTACCTCATATAAGAAGAGAAAGACACCAGGAATGCATATACAGAGAAAAGGCCTTTGTGAGGACACTGTGAGAAGATGGCTATCAGTAAGCTAAAGAGAGGCCTCAGGATAAACCAAACCTGCCAACACCTTGATCTTAGACTACCAGCCTCCAGAACTGTGAGAAATGTTTAAGCCACCCAGTCTATGGTATTATGCTATGGCAGCCATAGCAGACTAATACAAGTAGGATCTACAAAATTTCAGAGCAAAAGGCATGAATACAGATAGGCCATTAATGCCATCAATCTACAAAAGCTCTATAAATGTGCTTTTTAGAATATGCTTTTTAGTGTATCATAATATGAAATATAACCTACATGGAGAAAAGTGGAAAAATCATGAGTATAAAGTATGATAATTTTTTTCTCCAAAGTGAGTGCAACTATATAGCCACCAAGATCAAAATATAGAACATTTCATTCATGTGTGCATGTGTGTGTATTTTGAGATAGCAATGAATTTTTTTCTTTACGCATAGCCAATAAATTCAGCAAAGCTTACCAGAAAGATGTCTTTTTTTATTATTATTATTCTTCAACTTGGCTATAAGTCAGGTTCTATCTTTACGTGGTTCTTCCTGGACAATATATTCTGTTCTCTCACTATTGGCACCAGTAACACATAGTCTTAATTACTGTAATCCTACTGATACATGTTTTTCAAGATTGTGGTAAATGTCCACACTTCTTTGGGTTTTATAGGAATTGGAGAATCAGCATGTAAATTTCCATAAAACAAGTGGCTTGGATTTTGATTGGGGTGGCATTTAATCTATAAAGTAAGAGAGATAGAATATCTTTAAAAATTGAGTTGTCTGATTCACAAGTATTTTTTATCTCTCCATTTATGTCTTAATTCTACTCATTGATGGTTTGTGACTGTGTGTAGAGGTCTTACAATCTTTCATTGTCTATTCCTAGATATTTGATATTTTGATACTGTTTTTAAGTTATACTATTTAAAAATTTAAATTATCTGTAGAGTCTTGGATTTTCTAAGTGCATACAATCAATGAAAAATTTTTATGTTTGGTTGGTGTTTGTATTATTACATAGGTTAGATTAAGTGCAAGAGATAATAATATTGGTCAAAGATGTCTCATTCACAATTTCAGGAGGCAAGCTCTCAAAATTTCTTCATTAAATCATTAAATATGATTTGTTGTTGTTTACTATATATTCTTTATAGTTAGAAAAAGTTTATTTCTTTCCATACTTTGCTAATAGTTTTTTCATGAATGAATTTTATCAAATGCTTTTTATATTTATTAACTTTTACTGACATAATTATGATTTTGAATAGCCTAGTAAGATGATAAATTTGTATTGTAATTATTAACTTCTCTAATACCTGGAATAAAATCCACTTGAACGTGAGGTATTATAATTTTTATATTTTGTTGGGTTCGATCTGGTAACATTTAAAAAATTTTATGTTAATTAGAAAACTCAAGAGAAAAACTAGTCTATTGCATGAACCCATATTTCTGTTGTCTCCATTTTTATATTTTTCCTTATACTCCAAGATTCTATTATTGACTTTCTGTTTGAAGAATTCATTTAGCCATTCTTTTTCTTTTTATTTTTTTGTGGGATTCTTGTGGCATTTAATTCTTATTTACTAATTTACTAATGTTTTACAGTAAGTATGAGAAGTAAAGACAGGGATGGCGTAAGGAAATAGACGAATAAAAAAAATTCTTTCAAGTTCCTTAACTATTGAAACATGTTCTAGGATAAGAAAGTTCAGCAAAAGCATCATGTTCTTATCACCGCAGCGATGTATGATGTATGTCAGCGAAGAGATGTATGTCAGAGACATGACAACTCTTTAGCTCTGGTGGAAATGCCTCTGACAGAGAATTAATCCTGCATCAAACTTGGCACATGTTGGGAGAGTGAGTAGTGCAGCTGCTACACAGTTGGGCAGATGAAAAGTTGATTTTCCAGAATCTACTTTTTAGCATGTGAGTAGCAGCATGTGTGCTTCTTCTCTGGTCTCAATATCTCTTATTCTCCAGCAGGGAAGGGAGAGCTCTTTCAGTTGTGCAGCAATGGGAAAACTGCTGGGGAAGATAGCAGAGAGTAAAGGGGATCAAACATATGGTGATGGAAGGAGAACTGACTCTGGGTGGTGAACACAGAATGCAATATATAGATGATGTATTATAGAATTGTACACCTGAAACTATTTAGCTTTGTTCACCATTGTTACCCCAATAAACTTTAATTAAAAAAAGATTAAGATTTCTTTTTTATATTTGCTAGTGGTATTGATTTACCAGAAGTAATTTCTCTTACTTTTGGTCAGTAAAATTGTGCTCTAATGATAAAGTAACTTACACTTAGTACTCTTAAAAGGCATAGTAGAGTGAAAACAAGACCTCTTTAGGACCTAGAACAGCTGGAAGGGGAATATAGCTGGATTCTATAGCTGTCTAAGTGTCAGGGCATGAAAAAGCTAATTCCATCTCACCACAAATGGACTGACACAGAAAAATGAGACCTGGGCTTTTATCATCCATACAAATACTCACCTCTTCTAGCTTATACTACTAAGTCTAAGGTCAGCTTAATCACAGCTTGGGAATATATGACTGCTTCTCAAATTAAGGTGAAAAGCTACATTCCTTGTAGTTATTTTTCCTCATTATGGAAATAAATAAGCTGGAAGCCTAAAATATGGGTACTCTTTTCATTATTTTGCTTGTTGGGACAACCCTTAACACTTATCACTGCCATTGTTTTTTAACCTACAGAATTGGAAGGATATCATATGGATAGGGAGAAGTCATTACATGAATCACAGAAATGGTCAACATGCATCTAAGTTTACCCATTGGACAAAGAGAGCTAATGGGGGCAAGTTCTTCTGAGGAGAACCTAAGTGTGTTTAGAAGAGAATACCACACCAGTCTTTTTTTCTTTTTCCTGAAGGAAGAAAAGTACATATGAAACTGAGGGTGGGTGGGTGATTGCTACTGCTGCAGTTTGCTCCGATACTATAAAGTGTGGCTTTCTTATTAGAGAAAGTAAGTCTTCAATGCTAAATATGAGGCTGAAGCCTTGGAAAAGTGGTAACAGGTGTGTTGGTTCATGCATAGTATTCTCTCTTAAGCACTAACTTAATTTTAAGTATCAAAATTATATTTTTTTGGCTCAAAATGGTGCTTTCTTCTACAGTTGATTTCTCCTTTTTTTTTAGTCGATATTACTGTCTCCACCAATATTTCTTTATACCTTTCACCTATCTGGGGGGTTTACTTAGAGGCCACCTTTAATGTTCTGCGTCTCCAGCTGATGCAACTTCCCCATGAACTTGGGAGTCATTGAGGCCCTGCAGCTGCTCCTTGTAGGTGCGGATGGCCTTATAAGCCTTGGTGCGAGAAGGTATCAGGTTTATCTCGAGGCTGTAGGACGCCCGTGGCCAGCGGTAGGCTGGCTAAGCCACCAGATCGAATTGCAGGCAGCCGAGGAGCCACATTGCAGCAGGACAGCGAGTGCGAGTGGAATCTGCTCACACCTTTGGAGGGTAGAGGCGCAAGGACAGGCAGGAGCGGTCTGGGATCACCTTGAGGTAGGAGATGGCGGAGCACAGGCAGTGCTCCCAGCCGTGGCTCTTGGTGCAGGGGGCAGAGGAGCTGTGTCGCTGCAGCAGGAGATGCGAGGAGAAGGAATGCGCCAGGCCAGGCCTTTCTTCAATGGTAGGTCTTCTAATTTTCCGTTGTGGGAGAATGTCTTAATTTCACCTTTGTTGTTGAAGGCTAGTTTCACTGGAACTCAGTGTTTGTACTTTTCTTTCTGCCTGGATTATGCTAATTAGCAACTGCTGTGAAACAAACCACTCTAAAAATTAGTAGTTTGAAATAACAAACATTTTTTAATTATGATTCTGTAGGTTTGTAATTTGTGCTGCATTCTGCTGCAGACTCCTTTTGTTTCAGCTGAGTTTCCTCATCTCTCTTAAATCAGTTACACATAACTAGACATTTCTCCTTCTGAAGGCTGGTAGGCTGTAAGCCTGGGCAGCCTAGCTGTTCTCCTGTCTCATCCTACCTGAATCTCATTCAAAAAACACATGCACATGGCAGTGGTAGGGAATCCCTGAGAGAAAGAAGAAAACTTCAAAATTTTCTTGAAGATTAGGCTTGTAATTGGCACAGCACATCTTTAGTTGCATTCTATTGGCTAAAAGAAAGTCACAAATCCACCTATGTACAAGGGGTGTGGGAAAAGATTCCATCTTTGGACGGGAGGATGTACAGTCAGATTGCAAAGGGAGTGGTACAAATGCGAGGAGTGGTATAAATGGCAGGCCTGGAGAACTAGGGACACTTTTGAAATCAGTCTACCACTTGAAACTTCAAACCTTGTTTGCCTTTATAGGCCCTTGATGTTATCAAAGAGATTTAAAAAAAATGTATTTTATCCATATTTCTTTCTTGTTAGGAAGGTCGATCTGATACAATTTAATCTTCTATAGTTAAAGGTGGAGTCCGGCAATGATATTTAAAAACCTGTATTATGGAGGAGATGGTGCCAAAAATTCAGAAATAACACAAGCCAATTAATCACCAAAGTAGTAATTAGGGAAATTTTATTGTGCACACACAACAAAAGACAGCTGGCGAACTGTGAGCACTCAAGCCAAAAAACCTAGCATGAAACTCAGGTGTATATTGTTATAAAGCAGCGTCTATAGTGAGAAGACAGTGACTATTTATTCTTCACAGTGATTGGTAATAATATTAATTTTTTTTAATGATTGGGAATTGGTTTAATGGTTCTCTCATAAATTTGGGAAACAGCTTATGTTTTGCATATGATTTCCAGAGGCATAAACAATTAATGACCCAGGTCAAAGTAATCTTGCCAAATAAGCTAAATAAGCTTTGCTTGTGTGTATGACTAAACTGGCTCTGTCTGCTCAGGGAATTTTCAAGGCTAGTCTTCGTTTGTTTTTGATTTTTAACAGTGGAAAGATTATTTGCACTTTTGAAAAAGGTAGGCATCTATACTTCATAAGTGGTATAAACTATTTGAAATAAAGTTCAAAGCACTTTTGATTTCCTTTGTGTAGGATGAATGCGAGAATTAAGATAATTTAGCAACAGCTGCCTAATCAAGATAGAAATAGAGCCGTAACAGGAACATAGCAATCTTTGTCATGAGAAAGAAATAGAATATAAATGTGGAATCAAGATGAAGCAATATGTCTATGTCCAATATCATAACTAAATAAATGAATTTACATGTCAAGAACCATGGTAAACACAAGGAAAGAGGGAAGGTGGAGTTCTTTACAATGTTAACACTCATAGTATTTTTCCATTGCGATGGAATTATTTTCTGAGGATACAGAGCAACAGTAAGGTAAACCACAGTCTTAATTCTAGTTATCCTGAATTCAACATGGTGTCTCATGACATCTGTTATAATATTTGACAAAGCAGTTTTATTCTTTATAGTGGCCATTAATAAAAGTAAAACATCATTTTTCTTATTAGGTGATCACAAATATAGAACTTATTAAAATATTTGTGAATTGTGTGTTTTAAAATAATCCCTGGTAAAGAAATCTAGGATATTTGTTTTGTAAAGAATAATAATAAAAACAAACATAAATATGTTCTAGTACATACCTTGAGGACAAAATTTTTAAAAAGCATCAAGAGAACTTGGAAGCAGAAAGTATTAAATAGGAAATCAATCTTATAATAATTATGGCAAAGACAGTAAGCAATCCAAAACTTTTTGCTTAATGGTACGGTCTCAGATTTGATTGTTTAAAACCAATGTAATTCAACAACATGGCATTTATAAGCTAGAGATCTTGAAAAACCATTACATAATAAAAGATATAATGAACTGAATTCAGTTAAAGTAAAATTAAAGGAAAGCATGGATAACAGATATTAAAATGCAATAATAACAATAATATTTTGTAAAAACAAATACATGTCCTAATGTTGAATAATATAAAAATCAAAATATAAAAAACAAAAATTTCTATAAGCAAAAGAAAGAATTGGTACAAATATATGATTGTATTTGGAGACTAAATAAAAACATTGAATCTGTGACTGGTCATGTAAATAAAATTTAAATGAGAACCTGACATATAATAACATCAAATTAATTTTTATTTAATTCAATTGATATAAATAATTCAGCAAAAAACTTGAACCAGTAGATGCATAATGCATTTTATGTGCTGTAGTCAATGCAATTTTTCACACATTTGTGAATATTTGCCCCCATGACCAATTATTATCTACTTTGCCACTAAGAAAAGTTCAATAAATATTTTTAAAACATTGAAGTAAAATATAAACTGGAACAATCAAGAAACTCTGGTATATGAGTTCATGGGGAAAGGTGATGGAGCTGATTAAAGGAATTTCATTCCTTACTTTAATATTTTCAAAGATCATCCCAGATGGCCACCATGAATTAAAATATATTTTTTATAATAATGTAAAGGCACTACTTTCTATCTTCAATACATTAAAAAAAACTAAACTGCAATGAAGACTTTCAGTGGAGATTTATATGGAATCTGTGATTTTGGTGACACAGTAAAAGAAAAACAAAGTTACTTATGTCTTAGAGCTCAGTTAAATGCAATTTTGCGGGTGAGAAGTGAAATTGTGACCTTTACAAAGAAAATCTTAGAATGACAAAGAGCAGTGATGAAGAGAGCTATTGCCACAGAATTAAAAGAAACATGTAGTTTTGCTTTTAGTGACTGTTTGTCTTCAAAAGTACAAATGACTATGATTTTGATATTGATTCTCTATAACAAGGGCAAATGTATAAAATTATCAAAAAGATCAGTAAAATCTAATTGGTAATAGAAAAGGTACATTTTTATACTTGATGGGAATGAGAAAATATTTCTGCTTTTTTAATCATAATCATGGAATATAATTTCTACTTCCCTTAGTCTATGTGTTTGATATTCTATAAGACAGTTTAGAGGTTTAGATATTTTTCCTGCTTCCCTGAATTATTTGGTTGAATGGTTCATATTAATATACAATATATCTTGAGTAAAATTTGAAAAAAATATGGTGTGTTAATCCATGTAGAATTTGAAAAAATGAGGTGCCTGTTGAGCTTGGGTTGGGGTGAGGGTGGATGGGAGAAGGAGACTGTTCTCTCATATTAGAGTTAAGAACAACGACATGATAGGGTTCTGTAGTTTTCCACTGGGGTAGGTAAATTCAGTCTTAACCTTCAGTTACACCTGCCTTTGCATGTCGTTTTAGTGGTAGGCAAGGTCAAGTTTCTCCCACTTGTTTAGCTGTCTTCCTGCCTAATCTTGGCTTTATTCCTCATCAGCTATTTAACTCCTTTTCTTGCTGAGCCAATTTGGGCTTCTGCTTAGGGGAAGGCAACAGGAGAAGACAAGTAAGCTCTCAGGATTAGAGCTGGACTATGAAGTATGTTTTTAGAATTTTCTGAGCCAGCTGAGTTTTCAGAGTAACTTTTTTTCATATCTGTCTGTCTATGGCTTGAACAGTGATGGTCATCAGTAACAGGGCCCACAGAGCTGGAACACCTGCACCTCGTGCCCATCATTGCCTAGGGCAACTGTAGATGTATACCAGGGGTGCCAAAAAATGTGCACAAGTGGCACTTTGGTCAACGTTGCTCAAGCAGGGGTTTGGCATAATCAGAAGTGTCTGGACGCTGATGGTAACCACTTTGAGCACCTCTTGTAATTGTAGAAGTCAAACGTGACTTGTATTCATCTTTTGTTATCAGTATATATTGAGTATTACAATTTTAATAGTCTTTTCCTTTCTTAAAATCTATATACATTTTTCTGGCACCCTCTGTATATTCCTGCTAGTTGAGGTTTATTCAAGTTAGTGTTCATATCTTTCTTATTTTGGTAAATGGAAGTTGAAAATGAAAAGAAATACGTGATAGTAAAACTGAAGGAAACCCTGAAAGTATTCAGAAAAATGAATGTTATCCAAGTGTTCTACGTTCATTAGCCATATGATTTTCATCTCAACTGCATTGTCAGACCAAATGCGTAGATTTTTCAGAGCCTGCCCTGGGAGCTAAACTGAGTATCACGACATTAAGGACATGCTTTCAAATTGATACACATCACCAACAATTAAAATTCTGAAATCTGAATAAGTCCACATAGGAAGATTAGCGTACAAAGGGCTGGTCCTGCTTTTCAGTTCTCACTCTTCTCTTGGTAGAGGCTTCAGGTGGGTCACCTGCATCAGTACTGCTCTGTACGTTTATGAGGCAGGTAGGAGGGGATAGAAAGCGGGGTTGTGACAAGGTACAATTCCAGGCTAGAAAAATGACCTTATCAGTCGTGAGCTTAAAGATACATTAGAAGCTTTGCTCTTTATTATGCTGCCCATGCCAAGCCACCAGAACGGAAGAGGGCAGAAGAGGTAAAAAGCGTCTGTCTCTTCATCAACCCGGTGAACATTTGCCATATTCTTCCTCTGCAACTCCAGCCCTTTTTGCATGATGGCTGTTGGCGGTGAAAAACATAGGTATGTGTCTGTCACTTCAGCTAATGCCCACCTTGAAAATACCAGTGTGAATGCCAGAACATAGATTCTGATACTTGCAAAGTTGGGACCCAGAGTGGTGGGTGCTACAGTTTCTAGAGCTATGATAGCTGGCGGGACTGGAGCGAATGTTGGTCTTTCTGATTCAAGCTTGCGTGTTATTACTCAAGGAGCAGAGCAAGTCTAGTAAGTCACAGATAAGCCCAATTGTACACTGTGTTTTGCCATGTATAAAGCACACCCATGTTTGTGGCCCAAACCTTCAGGGAAAAAAAAACCTTTC
This sequence comes from Rhinolophus hipposideros, assembly GCF_964194185.1. Taxonomy (NCBI): domain Eukaryota; kingdom Metazoa; phylum Chordata; class Mammalia; order Chiroptera; family Rhinolophidae; genus Rhinolophus; species Rhinolophus hipposideros. The sequence goes on from NC_138053.1 coordinate 32,457,626, forward strand.
ATTTTAATTTTTTAATTTAAATTTTTATTTGTTTACATTTAGGTACTTTGTTTTTTGTATTATAAAGGAATTTCAGCATTCATTTTTTTAACATGTTAAGGTACAAAACATTTTATGTGACGGTTACAAAACACAAGAACAGATACAAGGTACAAGAAATGTTATGTACCCGTAACAGATGTACAATATTTACGCATCGTAGAAGGCCAAAAACTCTTCCTTGTTGCACGTTCGTCATAAGTTCAACAAAACTGATTATCATATTCCAGGGTATTTTGCATACGGATCGTTACTGATTTCTAAGATTACACTTTTAACTCATAAGCATAAATAAAGCATTAAAAACATTTATATAGTTACAGAATTAGTGCTCCCCATGTATACTGTGCATCCTTATTTTTTCCTCACAAATTTGGACAAAAAAAATGCACATTATACATGGCAAAATACAGTATGCCTACAGCCTCACTTACCACTTGGCTCAGATGCCATTCTGGGAATAGGCTAAGACTTCATGCATCTCTTTCCTTTCAGTGCAGGAAGACCAGATCAGGCCACAAAACTTAACCTTCTTTCACACCTTCTCCAGTATACATCAGTCATGCCGGGCCAACTTTTTGATTCCCAGCAAAGGACACCGGTGGACTCAAGCTGGGGCCCCTGTAACACATTAAAAGAAATATGCACAAGTGCATCTTAAAATTTTCCCTAAGCTGCTATCTTATAAATTTTGCAATATAAATATGATAATTGCCCCAGTGGTCTCACTTTCCAGAGTTTGTTCCTTTGACCAACTGTTGCAACCCAAATAAAGATATCCATTAAGGCTAGAACCAGTGTTTTACTTTCCCAGAATGTCTCCTCATTATATATTATTTTCAATTTTCTTAAGCCAAAAATTCCTGTAATGATATTTGTCTTTACAAGGATTCTCAAACAAATTGTCTTCAGGGGATTGATATTTGAGTTGAATAGAATTCCTATTTCTACTAAAATGATTTCACTGTCTCCTTCTATTTGAAGAGCAAGTCAATTTTGAAATTTCATTTCCAAATGTCTCTATTGGTCTGCTGGCCACTGTCAGGCAATTACCATAACAATCAAAGTATAGGACATTGTCTGAGATGGGATGATAGCTCTGCTAATTTAGGACGTGAGCATTCATATGTCTAGGACAGTGAGTGTTCCCCAAATTATACTCTACTACATGTCTCTTAACCGTAGGCAGTAAATACAAGGGGTATACATTATTTATTGAGGTGAAGACAGAAACACAGGTTTTTGTTGTTTATAAAAATCTACATATCTCAAGTCATATATCTCGAGTCATATATCTACGAGATACTACATGTCTCGTAGTAAGAAAACATATATTTTTAAGATTAATGGAAATTATGGGAATTAAAGGAAACGGGAAATGGCAATTCAAACCTAATAAACAGTTTAGTTCTTTCCCAGTTTGATGACTAGATGGGGCAAGTTAAAGAATAGCAAGACCTTCTTTCTTGACTTGGCAGTTATTAATCAGAATTCTCCCATGATGAACAGGGTTTTGGAAATTAACATCATACATGTGGAACAGCCAATCTGTGTTTTTGGTGAGTTCACTTGCAGAGGAGCTATACCAGATAAGATGGAGGTTGTTAGGTCTCTTTAGCCTTGTAGTTGCTCATTCTGGTCATAATGGTAGCTTCTTGGGAAATGCCATTTGCTCTCTACAGATTTTCTTGGTGTGTCATAGAGACAGTCATGGGTCGTAGATTGCAAAGCAGTCTCCAACTAAGGCAGTATAAAATGCAATCTTCCAGATACTGTAACTTGTCTTTAAATGTGCTGCCCTGCTTTTTGTTCCCCCTTTTCTCCTCCCAGGCTCCCTAGACCATTATTTTCCCTTCCCCTCCCTCCTCTTTTCCTTCTCCCTTGCCCCCCTCAGATAACTTAGCAAGAACTGCTTACTTGGTCACCCAGCTATATCATCTTTCTCTTGAAAATTTTTCTGCTCTGGAATAGTCTAGAAAAACAACTTCTACTTTATAAAGTTGATACTTTTCCTATTAGATCACTATATTAAAGTTGGAAAATTTTGATGAATTAGTGAATCCATAGGCAAATGTAATTAGATATTAATATGCAGCCATCCTAGGTCATGCTATTAATCTTTCAAATAAAGATTTTTTTTTTTAGGCTTTTAGAAAAGAAAGAACAACTCAAAATAAAATAGGGTTGGGGATTTAAAACAACAAAGTAGGCATGGGAATGTGCCTTGATGCAGGCCTTTGTGGAGCTTTCAAATTAGCCACGCAGGGAGACTTGCTTAGTGGGGTTTCTGTTTTAAACTTGATCTGTCGCTGTGTGAATTGGGTGTCCATTCTGTTATGCCCCTGAGAAGCATTCATTCTGTAATTGTCAACTTAAAATGGTACAGGCTCTTGAGCAAATAGCTTCGTTGTCCTTTTCTGGAGCACTATATGAGGTTTCCTACTAAGACCTTGTCAGATTTTAACTAAGTTTCTAGTTATTTTATACGTAATTTAAAAGATGGCTTTTCGCAGTCTGCAATCACATCCCCACATTATATAGAAGTTCTACTGTATTATTTCAGATCCTATAGCTTCCAGTCAGAGAAATGAAGCATTTTCAGCCTTCCATGACTCAGGCAGGCAGTAGAGAAGATCGCCTGCTCTTAAAACCCAGTTCATGCCCTTAGAACCCAAGTTTAAGGCAGAGAGAACGGCATCCAGGGCCTTCCCGTGATCATGGGTTTCCTCTTCTACCAGCTGCAGCCACAAGATGGCAATGTGGTGATTTAAATAAAATCATAAGTTACAGAGCTTTGTTTTATTTAGTACAGAGGATTTTGAAGACAGTGGAATCCACTTAAGTAAGTACTTAAGTTGAACTGGGAACTGTATCCCACTATATATTAACGTTTGTGGTTCAGGAGATGGGTGACCTCCCGTCAGAGTGATGCAGGCTGGGACTGTATATGATTCCATAACCACACATCTTACTTCTCCTTCTCTTCCCTAATGTACTTGAGTATAATGGTTGATGGAAGTTCGTGGATTCAACCTTTACATAGTAACGAGAAGGTTTCAAATGACATTGGAGGATAATAGCAGACACACTGATTTTATTTTTCTTCCTGTGAGATGAAGACATACTGAATAAATTTCACCAAGGAATTAGCTTTTGTAGGGCAATAAATCCTGTTCTTTTCTAGCTAAATCATTTAACAATTCCTCAAAAGCTCATTGTTTTTCTCAGTGAGCAAATATATGGTAAGATTTACTTTATAAAAAATACATTATTTAGGTACTTGAATCTGTATTGTAGAATATAGAAGGATTCATTATAAATTATTTTAGGATGACACAGTTTGAAATATGAAGGTATATGTTTATTTTTTAAGTAAGTCTAGGGCATGTTTCCTTCTTTATGACCTAGAATTAAAAATATGTACACATATAAAATACTTACGTGTGTGTGTGTGTGTGTGTGTGTGTGTAGTAACAACTTAATAGAAAGTTTTTGAAGATTAAGGAAATAAGCCATGTAAAACACTTGGCACATAGGTGTCCTACAACAAATGTTTTAATATTATTTTTTGTTTTAGTGTTTAGGGGTCTCCTCTCCCCCTCTCTCCCTCCCTCCCTCCCTCCCTCTCTCTCTCCCCCCCTCTCTTTCTTTCTCTCCCCTCTGTGTAAAGAGGAAAGGCTACATGAGGGCATGGTGAGAAAGCAAACCAGGAAGAGAGGTTCACCATAAAACAACCTTGCTGGACCTGATTTCAGACTTGTAGCTTTCAGAACTGTAAGAAAATAAATTTCTGTTGTGTAAGCCACTTAGTCTGGGGTATTCTGTTAAGGCAGCCCAAGCAGACTGATACACTCCTGTTGCTCCATTTTTACTGCAAATGAACAGTTTTAGCAACTCCAGTCTGAAAATGCAGACTACTTGGGGTCCAGTCCGCTCTGGGATGAGAGTTTGGGTCATGTCACCACATAAGCCCCTGATACCAGCAGAGATGGTCGCAGAGTCAGGGGGATCTCATGGGTAGGAGATGAAGGTGAGTGTCAGTATCAATTCTGGGCCGGAGAGCAGTTTCCATCCACTTTACATTTCTCCAGAGAAGTGAGGCTTAGTAGATTCCAGAAGATGCTGTTCTTTGAACACATATGCAGAGATGGATCTCAGTGGTGAAAAGGGGGTATGTATGGACAGGAATATGTGCCACCCAGATCTCTCTTCAAGGAAGGATTTGCTACCCCAGATGAGGCAGTAAATAGTCTTCATCTACTGAGTGATTGTCTCAACTGTGGAACTGTCTCAGAGTTTTGTCCTTCCAAGGTCAGTTCACGTCTGATGACTGATGGAAGCAGGGATATAAAGGCCCATTTATTTTGTCCCAAAGCAAGACAGTTCTGAAGGTTCACTTTAAGTTCTAGATGATTCCTGGGGTCTGATGGGCCTATCTGACCTGTACAGCAGTTTGACCTCTTTCTCTGATCTTTTCTGATTCCTCCCCTTCCCTTCTACAATTGGGGATGCTAATGGTATTCCTTTATAAACATCTCATACTCTAAACTCTGTCTCAGGGTCTGCTTTCCAGAGAATTTAATCTGTAACATTCACTAACAATTGGGGTAATCTTATTAAAATGGAGAATGTTTGAGGCCTCCAGTTTTCATTTGGGGTCCTAGTCACCAGTTCCATGTCAAAATGTAAAGGCACACTCAACATTGTGTTGCACTAAACAATTGACTTTTGACTTGAGTTTGTGTGAATTGGTTTATGACCAAGAGTCCTAAACGTACCCAATAGTCGAGGAGCTTATACATGAAAATTGGTAGCTGTTCGTATTGTATCTTCACTGACGAGGCCTTACCACTTTGATGCCTGCTTTCCTTAGGCTATAAATGTTGAAGGCATATGGAAACAGGCTAGTATAATAGAGCTGAGAAACATTGAATTTTCCTTCCATGGGTGATATATAACCAGGTATAATCTTATAATCTTTGTGCTAAAATTGTGTCAAACTGACAGTCATTGTAATTGATATGAAAGGGGACCAAAACAAATGAGACAAGCTGTGTGTGATGGGCTTCTTTTGAGATTAGACATCCATCCTGGGTAGACAGCCTATAATTCTGTAATTATGTTCTGCAAGCTATGTGAAACAGCAACAACAAAAAGCATGGTGTTTAGTTTGTACATCACAATAGGAACAATGCAGATTAAGTACATCTCATTCTGTTGATGGATGGCTTTTCTGAACAGTTGCTATAATGTGGCATTTTTTTGGTGTATCAAGTCTGTTTATTACATTGAATGTCCCCTTGGATTAGCAGTGTTCTTCCACTGAAGCAGGTGGTTATAGAGGGGAAAAAGGAAAAGGATGTCATAAAATATTTCAATAGAAGAAAAATCCTTTAAAAAGTTAAACTGTGTATATTACAAATAATTAAATAATAAATTTAAACATTCAAGGGAGATTTTACTTTTAGTTTTGGTTTAGTAACTTAGATATGGACTGATGGAATTTTGTGATCTAAAACACATTTTAAAATTATTCTTTTAGTCCCTCGTATGTATTTTATTTCTATGGCCTACACTTTAAATTCCTTAAGTCCGTCCTTATCTCTCTCTCTCTCTTTTCAGTAATATATGTCTTTTATTCCCCATTTCCTGAGTTTAAAAAAGTGACAGTCTAATTTTGGTGAACATTTGTTGTTTCACATAGTGGCTTTGTATGCTTACCTCAGCATCTTGTCTCCATTCTGTGGCTAGTGGCATTTGATTTCCTTTTAGAAATTATGCCTCCCTCATTGTCAGAATCTTAGGGAGAGGGTATATCCTAATGCCCTGCATGTGACTAATGGATAGAGGAAAAACAATTGGAGTTCCTGCATGCCACAGGTGGGGGCCTGCCTGAGAATGTTCAGCAGCTTCACTGTCCTTGACTTAGACGTGTCCCTGCTTTGTCCTTTTACCCAGCTTGGATCTTTTGTTATTCTCACTGAGGCTCTGAGTGACCTGACCATTTTCTAAGAATTTCCCTTTTCAATCACGTTAGCCAGTCAGTTTATTTTGAAGCAATATAAATGAAACCTAACATATTCAAAACTTTACTAGTACCTAAAAATTACAAAATGTCAGATTTCTATAGGGATATAAAAGAGGGAACTAGTATATCTGAAGTGTAAAGACAATGAGTTTTGAACTTTGTCATTCGATAGATATCTTACTTATTTTCCTGCATGATCACTAATCTACTTTCAGAATATTTTCTGTCTATATGCTTCCAGAATGTATTTGACCCAAGAACATGTCTTCACTCTACTGGAATGTTTTATTTTGGAAGATTATTGTCAGAGTGAAGAGTTTTTAGGATAGTGAAGTTAATGAGTATTGAGGAATAGGATTTGAATCAAGTACCGGTTATGCTCATATTGATCAGATTGATTGATTGATTGATTCATCCATTGGGCAAATAGTGTGTACTTTATGTATACCAGACATATATTGGATATTAAAAGGAGGTGAAATAGATAGCAAATTGCAATTCAAGGTGAGAAATGCCCTGAGAAACAGAAGCAAGTGGTCCTGTGGGAGGTTGGGAAGAGCCTAAAAGGGCCATCGAATTCTAGAATGAGGTGATGCTTGTTTAGTGTCTGGGCGAATGTGTAGGAAGTATTATTGCAAAAAATGAAGAAAGGGAAAAAAGAACAAACAGCATGTGGGCAAGATCACAAGAAAGAAGACATGATATTTTTAAAGAAAGTGTTTCAGTGTGACTGGAATAGGGCTTAAGGGCATTAAACATTTGCTAGATAAGTTTAAAGAGGATGGTAGGAACTAGAGATGGCAAATTGTAAGTGCCATGTTCAAGAGTGTGGGTTTGATCTACAAGCCTGTGCAGAGCTTGGGAGCTACAGGCATCAGATATGCATTTTTAGAGAAATCAACCCGACTGCTGTAGAGAGAATGAATGTAGGAGATCCAAAATCAAAACAGAAAGCCGTTAAAGCTATTTTAAGAGTCCAGGTGAGATGTTGGAGGGGAGACCTGAGGGGGAGACTGACTACAATTAGTATAAATGCCCTTCCAGGTAATCACCAAAGGAGGGAACACCAATGCAGATAGGCCTTTCTGTTGTTCATTTTATTTTTTTTCTGTTGTTAATTTTAAATGTAAGTTCTGTAGGTAGATTTCCTCCCTCCCTCCCTCCCTTCCACCTGTCTTTCTTGAATTAAATGTTTATTATGTATCCATGTCATGCATTACTCAAGCTATTTAGTGTATGGTGGGGGATGAATCAGGAAGATTGTCTCCCCCCATGTCTGTCAGTCAGAGTTCCAGAAGGAAAGATGACACACTCCAAACTGCATAATCCCAGAACAGTTAAATAAAGGGAGTATTTTCAAAAATGGTAGAAGTTTGTATCTTGGGGCCAGTAACAACTGTTATCACTCTTGACCTAAGGAAACAAGGGAAGGGAATGGTTTCTATAACCTGGAGGAAGATAGCCTTGTGGAGAGGAACCACGTTGAGAGAAGCTGTGACCTTCAATTGGATGGAAGGATACTGCCAAACCAAGATGACTTCTCAGAGAGGGATCTGGAGAGTAAATATCCTAACTACCCATTTATCACGCTGCCCTATTCTTCCCTCCAGTATCCAGCTGGGTTCTCAGTTGGCCCAACCAAACAGAAGGACAAAAGGCATGGGGGCGGGCATGTTTAATGTTTTATATTCAGGTCCTCATTGTGGAGCGAAAAGACACAGTATGGAAGTTGGGAGAGTTAAGTGGGAGGAGCAAACCAAAGGGATGGAGAATGTCAGGAAACTCCTAGGCTTTTCTCTGTACGTGCACACGTGTTTGTTTTTTCAAGACTTATCTAATGTTTGTTTCAACTTGGCCTCATCCATAAGGAAGGTGGTTTCAGGGAGAAGGATTAGCACACTGTGTTTCCTGTGTCAGTCCCGCCTTAGAGGCGGCCCTGGACCACACCCTTTTCTGCAAGACAGCCTTCTCTTTGAAGTAGGCAGGCATTTTATAAACGAACAAGATAAACAGAGCTAAATATTTGTGAACAGTGTACTCTGTTCACTATGGAAATGGCATTTATGTGTACTTACCTAGTTCTGTGGCATCTGGCACTTCAGCATATATAAAAAAGCATTTAAGTAGAAAAAAAAAATCACATGCATACACTTCCTTTTGCTGTGGCCTGTGTTTTCCTATGTATAAATTATGTGGCATTTTTGCTTTCTACAATGGTTTGCTTCTGCAGTGATGAAAAGCTTTCATGTTATGTCTGTAAGATCCACTGTCCTCTATTACCTTTTGCTATGCAAATAGAACTTGACAATGGGAACTTTGGTGACTGGCAACTTTAAATACATTATTCTGAGTAGAATTGTCATTCAGATTCTTAGCTGGTTAGTTACAAAGGAAAAGATGTAAAAATGACAAACAGAGTGAAGTTACCTAGGTAAGGGAAATTTGTGACTGTATATTTACATTTGACTTTGTCACAAAGAAACTTTTATACATTATTAGCATTCTCAGTATCCTGGAAGAATAGATTTTGATTGTAAGGAATTGGACACTTCAATCTTATTTCTAGATGTCTTGCAAATGTGCACTAATAAGATGCATTGATAAGATAGGAAAGGAGGCTGAGTCTGATCAACTGTGGAGCTATTAACTGCAATGATATATCTGAGAATTACTAATTTTTACTTCTTTAGACTATGCCAGTGTTTGTCTCTAGTGTTTCTCTTTGGTACACGTTGTTTTTACATGGGGGAATCACAAACATTAATAAACAAAGAAATACCATGAGGTTTAAAAGCAATAAAGCCGCTAGAAGCAGGTGACATAATGGAAAAGCACTGCCTCTGTCCTTCACTCTCACTGGCCAAGATAGTAAATTAAAAGCAATATCTTAGTGTGCTGGGGCAACGAGACTCCAAAGTAAAAGTTTATATTGTGTACTTTGGGGAGTACGAATAGAGCAGGGATGGATTACATGGCTGCAGCTCAAAATAGCCCATATTGAGAGATGTGAAAGGCCAGGTCCTCATAGAGCCTCCAAGGAATGCTACCTATGCTACACAACAAAGCCTGCATTTTTATGCCTGCCATGCAGAGGGATGTTGGAAGTCATCCAATGTGAGTCAGAAAGAGAGAAATGCAAATATAAAATTTCATCCTGTTTCTCTAAACTTCTAACAGGCTCTAGAAAAGCCAGAAAATAAGGGGAAAAGAAGTCAAGTAAAAGTGAAAGAACCGATTTTACCTCTAGCGCTATAGATCCCGAAAAATGGTTCAGCCTGTATTGGAGGAGGAAAGCTTTGCATTGAAAATGAGATTAAAGTTTTCATGTCTTGGCCACATAAATAATTCCATGAACAATGAACACAAGGTTGCATATATCTTTATGGATAAGTGTCTTCAGATTTTTTGGGTAGATACCGAGAAGAGGGATTCCTGAGTCATGTGGTAATTCTATTAATTTTTTGAGGAACCTCCATAATGTTTTCCATAGTGGCTGTAGTGATGTACACTTCTATCAATAGTGTATGAGGGTTCCCTTTTCTCCACAGTCTCTCCAACACTGGTTATTACTTGTTTTGTTGATGATAGCTATTCTAACAGGTGTGAGGTGAAATGTCCTTCAATAGATGATTGGATAAAGAATATGTGGTACATATATACAATGGAGTATTACTCAGCCATAAGAAAAGATGAAATACTGCTATTTGCAACAACATAGATGGATCTTGAGATTATCATGCTAAGTGAAATAAGTCAGGCAGACAGAGTTGAGAACCATATGATTTCACTCATGTGGGACATAAAACTGAAAGCAACAAATGAACCAAACAAAAACTCATAGACATAGATAATAGTTTAGTGGTTACCAAACGGTAAGGGAGGAAAGGGGGTGGTAGGAGAGGGTAAAGGGAGTCAAATATATGGTGATGGAAGGGAATTTGACTTTGGGTGGTGAATACACAATACAATATATAGATAATGTATTATAGAAATGTACCTATATGATTTTATTAACCAATGTCACCCCAATAAATTTAATTAAAAGAAAGAAAAAAGAAAATAAGATTACAGTTTTGATTTAGAATGGATGAAGTTTTTTAGAATCTGAGTCATGGAGTCTTGGTCTCCACAAATGCCACCTGTCCCTTCTGGTGCTTAACTCTTAGGAAAGTTTTCCTTAAAGACTTTCAGGATTGATACAGGAAATGCTTCATTCCAATTTTCAAACTTCAGCATCTTTGTATAGATATACAAAAGAAGTAGAGAATTGAGCATCTGTGGAGTTGGAGGGGAAAAAAATAAGTTTTTTTATTCTGACAAAGGAAGAAAAGAAGAAGACAGTAGTGGAAAGGGAATATGTATACGAGGTGTGATCAAACAATACGGTGAATATTTAAATTAAAAGAAATGATTACAGTAAAAGACATTGCCATTAATCCCCCTCAAAATACTCCCCCTCACTTCAAACACCATCCCATCGTTCTTGCCACTTTCTGAAGTAGTTCTGGAAGTCCTCTTTCATGAGTGTCTTTAGTTGTGCTGTCATGGCTGTCTTGATGTTCTGAATCATTCTGACTTTGGGTAAGAGCTAGAAGTCACATGGTGCCAGATCCAGTGAATAAGGTGGATGAGGACACGCCATCATGTTTTTATTTGACAGGAATTGACGGACCAGTAGCAATGTGTGACATGGAATGTTGTCATGATGGAAGATGAAGTAAAGACACTTACAAAAGGGGCCTTCCAGAACTGCTTCAGAAAGTGGCAAGAACGATGGGATAAGTGTGTTCGAAACGAAAAGGAGCATTTTGAGGGGGATTAATGGCAATGTGTCTTTTACTATAATGATTTTTTTATTTATTTAAACATCACCGTATCTTTTGATCACAACTTATACATCTGGCAAAGAAAGATTAGTGATTAATGATGGGTTTACTGATAGATCATAAAGAGGATTTGAAATGTGAGAAAGTTTAGTAAAGATAATAGAGTGAGACAAAAGAGGAGTTTATTGTTGTGAGGAAGTTCTTTTATTCTTGAATGAGAGAGAGGGAGAGAAGCACATGATTGATAGGAACTAAAGTAGAAAAACAAACTAAAGCCAAATTTTATGAATTCTGTAATTTAAGAGGGTCAAAAAAGTGATATTCTATTTTGTTTTATGAATGGGATGAGTTTTGTGCATGGATCTATGTCATTATGGATACATCGCTGCACAACCCTAAAAAAAAATCAAAAAGCTTTCCATGCTGTTTATGTCATTTTAAATTTAAAGTTCTTGGTGATGAGGCAGCATGCTGATTTTTCTCTCATTATTCAAACTGAGCATTTTCTACAAAACCTGGAGGTGTTCACAGCAAAGAATTGTAAGTTCCCAGAACAGATCTGATGAAAAACTTATTTTAGCCAAAGAAATGTATTACACCTATCACCGTAAGCATGGCTTGGGTCCCACTCATTGGAATGATGAATGATTCAGGACACTGTTCGCATGTCTTTCCACATTGTTGTAGTTTTCACGTAGGAAGCCTGAGTGCTCACACCACTCTTTGTCTTTCTCCTTCCCCCTTCTGACTGGTGAGTCTTTCTCAGCAGGTTTTCTAATTGGCATACCAGTAGTTTTCAGTCATCCTGTTGCTGGCCCGCTATCCATAGCTGGTGCTGTGTTGATAGTATCATTGGCTGCATTTTCAGTGAAGATGACACCATAATTTTGGTGGTTTTTTTAGCTGTTTTTTGCTAGTTTAAAAAAAAAAAAAACTTGTTTCTGGACAGAGCCGTTATTTTGGTAGTTGGTTTGAGCAAAGCTATAAAATTTATATTATGAAGTAAAATACCAAAAGCACTCAACTATTTGAAGAGCAAAATTTACAAAGTATCAATATTTGTTCATTTTGCCTACAGATGGCAGAGATGGGATCCCAAACTGTATTCTCAGATTATGCTTGAAACTGTTGATCTTTAATAACCCTGAGTAAAGGGCAGGTAATCAGCTATTTCCTTGAACAGTAACTTAGATTTGATATATATTCCTGTCCTTTTTACAAGCTTCATGCAGTCCCTTAATTGTATATCTCATTATGCTCACTGGCATCTGCTATAAAATGGCAGTGTGTAAATCAACTATGAAATTAGGCTAAATTGTGTAATAAATTGTGTCACATTTCAGAGTTCTTGAAAATCTTCATTAACCTCTTTGTAACTTTACTTATTAGAATAAAATGGAAATTTACCTCTTTTTACTTTTATGTATATGTATGCACACATACACAAATACAAAGGAAGTTTAATTAATCATTTGAGCAATTTACTACCCTGTTTTCCCCAAAATAAGACATAGCTGGACCATCAGCTCTAATGCATCTTTTGGAGCAAAAATTAATATAAGGCCTGGTATATTATATTATATTATATTATATTATATTATACCCTGTCTTATTTTACTATATTGTATTGTATTATATTATACTATAGACCCGGTCTTATTTTACTATAATAAGACCGGGTCTTATATTAATTTTTGCTCCAAAAGACACATTAGAGATGATGGTCCAGCTAAGTCTTATTTTCGGGGAAACACGATATTACTGAGTTTTTATTTTATTTATTTATTTTTGAAAAATGTCTATTTAGATCTTCTGAGTTTTTAGTGAAAAAAAAATTTAAAAGATTATCCATAGTTGTGATTCTGCCTGGGATATAGAGAACTGGAAAAAGTGTATCACTGTCAACCAAATACAAGAATAAGCTAGATAAAGTAAACAGTCATAACTTTTTGTACCCATAAGATAGCTAAAGTCATAGGACCAATAAGTTACCAAATATCTAATGAAAAATAGGTCCCTCTCAGGATATAGAACCCAAGACAGCCCTGTGCCTTATACCACAGTCTCAACTATTCATAATGTGGGAGGATGAGAGACTAGACACCTTCCGAGCATGCAAGAATCCAGTTAAACTTTGTAAGAAATCACTAAGGGCTGAATGTGGGCTGCAGTGAGAGAGTAACCACTCCGTCGTGCCTCAGATGAAAGGGGAATTTGCACCCATTCTCAAGGCCTTCTCCATGAACTTTAAGGTGTACTCCACAAGAAAGGTGGGAGGTGGGTGGAAGGCTAGGGAAAACCTAGTGTCCACAGTAGAGTCTGAAATAAGATGAGCAGTCAACACTGTGGGAAAGGCTGTAGGGGCCCCCACTTGCTCATAAAATGTCAGCCATAATCTCTGAGAGAAGAGCAGCAAACCCTGTAGCCCTCCTGATGTCAGAGTAAGTGAAGATCTATTTTAGACACAAAACAAAAATGTGTTATCCTTGAGGGACAAAAATAGATAGTTGGATTTCATTAGAATGAAAAGCTTTTGCTCTGAAAAGACACTGGTAAGAGAATAAGGTAACAAACAACAGACTATGAAAAGATTTGCAAATCACCTCTCTATTAAAGGAAACATAACCAGAATATATTAAGAACTCTTAAAACTGAAAAATAAACAGCACAATTGAAAGGGATAGGCAAAAGGTTTGAACACACTTCAAAGAAGACATATGTATGGCAAATACTGTGCTTATTAAAAGATGATCAATATTATAATTAGAGGAATTCAACTTAAAACAGCAGTGAGCTATCATTACGCACTTATGTCTGTAAAAATCTAAAAATCTGACTATCACCTGTTGTCAGTGATGCAGAACAACAAAAACCAGTAATTTTATTTGTTCTTAATTGCTCTAAAAGGAAGTAAGTACCTAAAGCAAAGAGAAAAAAAAAGTAAGGTATCAATGCACTTTGGTTTTATAACATATATAAAAGCAATGACAACAATAGCCCAAAAGATGGGATGTAGAAATAATAGCAATTAGCAACATTGTGCTCTTGATTTCTAAACATTTCTGTACAACAAGGAACCAGGGTTCTAAATTATTTTTTTCAGTTATTATGTCCATTTGCAGTTGGTAAGGTTTTTTTTTTTTTTTTTTAAACATCTAAGATTCCTGGACTCATAATTTAAGCAAGTAATGTAAGATTAAATCGTTGGTATCCCAGACCAATTTGTGACTAAGGAACACTTTTTGAAGACATTCAGGTGCAAAAATTCAGGTAGAGAGACCTGATTTATACTGGCCTGTCCTTAGGTCTTCAAGAAGCATCCCTCCTAGAGGGTAGCTGAGCCAATGTGCTTCTTATGAGCATGTTTATACTTTACAATTTCTAAAGGGCCTCGCATTGGTGGCAATCAGAGCCACAGAGTAGATGCCCTAGTGGGCAATGAGAAAGCCCGTAGGTTTTGCATTTTGTGAAAAAAACTATACTAGAAACTGAGTAGCCCTAAAAAGCCTGAAGTCTCATTTTGATGAGGGTTTCCTGTAATACTCCCTGATATACATTCTAACATCTTACCTTCAGTGGTATGTAAAGGTCAATTGATATTTCAGTATTGTACTTATCAAAACAGTTCACAGCGTCTTTCTCATGAAGAAGAAAATCATGTATTTTTCTTAGGTTTCTCATGACGAAGACCTGTGATCTAACCATGGAATGATCTCTGTTGATTCCATGCCTCATAACACTATTGCAACACAGAATTATATAGTGTCTCTTCCCTGAAGGCGGAGTCTCCCAAAAGTGACTGGAATTTCAGAATCCACAGAAATGCCAAGTGGGAGGAAAGAGTCTGATCTCTTTGAACATCTGCAGTAATATCCTAAGCAATTATTTATCAACTTTGCACATGTTCAGGTTTTCAAAGACTTTTCTTCTGTCAAGTAGAGTCTGGAGTTACTATTAGGGTGAAGTTGCGTGTGACGCATCAGTGCCTCATTCTCAAAGCCCAGGCGCTACCTTAGGCCTTAATGTTGCTCTGATTAGTGTAGAACGCTGCATCTCACGGGGTCTGGGCTACTTTGAATGACACAATGTATTGAAATGAAACCCAGAGTTCTAGAGTCGAGTATCACTATCATAATTTTGATCTATTTGCATATCACCTTTGTTTACTTATATATATATATATATATGTAATTTTTTGTTTTTTTAGAAAATAGATTCACTTTTAGTCAATAATGTGCAATAACATGTATAGTGTCAGGTTGGCACTAGGCTGAGGGATCACTGCATAAATTATTAATATATAAATGTCTGACTATGCTGTACATATGAAAATAATATAAAATAATATTGAATGTCAACTGTAACTGAAAAAAAATAATTAAAAAAAGATATGGTAAGAATCAACATGCTAGAACAGCAGTTAAAAACCCTACAATAATATGCACATCACTGTTTTTAAAAAATCAACTCAAAATGCTCTCTCCCTCCCCCTCTTGCCTTGCATCTTTTCCCCTTCTCTTTTGAATTTCAGTCAACTTCTACATGACAATGTTATAATGAAAATGATGACATAATCTCATTAAAATATTTTACAACCAGATAAAAAATAGATTTACTGTTATAGTTAAAAAGATTTATTTAAAAAAGATTTAAAAGGGAGACTTTCTATCACTATTGCACAATGTCTGTCTTTTGCCAAAAAAATAGAAAAGGATCATGTCAGAAACTGGTGACAAATGAGCTCATGTTTCAGAGTGGAAAGAAAATTGTCTTTCTGTTAGGTTGGTGCAAAAGTAATTGCAGGTTTTGCAATTTTTAACCCTTAAGCTTCAATTACTTTTGTACCACCCTAATATTAGACCTGGATTAAATATTTGCATGGTATAGGTACAATTCAAATATGAGATTGATGATCCTTAATACTCTTATCACATCCTAACCTCAGCTTCCTAATTGGTAAAATGGATATTATTTCACCTAACTTTTAGTGTTCTAAAAAAAATAAGTATAATGAAATTATAGGAGAAAAGCAGACAGCAATACTGGAACAAAGTAGGTAATTGGCAAATAACAATTCTTCCCATAATTATCTTTTATAAAGCTGTTTTCTGCAATTTTCTCATCTCCATTTGCTGAAATCCTACTTAAGCTTTAAGACCTAAATGTAAAAAACTGCTTCTTCCTCCAAGATCCCTCCTGTTTCCTCTGCTATAAATAAAATTTTATTCTAACATTTTGAAATAATTAAAAAACATAACCATAAAAAATAAACATGGAAATAAATTATTTTGGTCTTTTATTGTATGTGATTTCCTTTGGTTTTAAAAGAAACAAAGGATAGTTAATATAAATACTGTATGAGTTTTTTGTTTTGTTTTATTTTGTTTTCCAGAGAAGAGTTGTTTTCATGAAACTGGGTGTGTTTTTTTTTTTTTTTAATTAACAGAGGGGGAGATTATACATTGTGTCATGATTTATTTTCAAGTTATAGCAATAACACACACACAAATTGAAGAAAACAGTTTTAAAAAAAAGACTATAGAGCCTAATGAGGTTATGACTAGAGACCTTATAAATGATTTAAAAAAATTCCCATAAAGAACAAAATTGTGTTTATGCATGTTCTTTAGGTTTACTTGAAATAGAATCGAGCACACACAAAAACTTAGAGTAAGTGCTTGTCCGTTTCATACCTGATACATATTCTATGACTGTACAATGGGATACATTCCTATCAGGACAGCAGAAGGCTGTTAAACCCGAAGAGGTCAGAGTATAACATAAACTAGAATAATGGTAAATGGCTAATAAATGCCTTTGTGCATATTGCAATTCTTCCTGGTATCATTGATGTATTTCCAGTAACCTAATACAGCTGATATGCAGCCATTACAATTTGTTTAAAAATGGACCTAATGTTTCTTTTTAAAATTATTTTAAAGAAGAATGCTTCCAGTTTTTTATCCACTGAAACCTTAACAAACTTAAAAGATAATAATAGCTGAACACCTTTCTTCCAAGCAAGTAAAGCAAAAAATATGTAGTATGAAACTGATTCCTCTCCACAATTGAATTAAAGAGCAATCAAACAGAGATATAAGTGGGTGCACACAACGCCCATTCTCATTGCCATATAATTGACACAAAATATACGCTAGTTTCATGTACAACATAGTAATTCAACATTTGTGTAGTTTTTAAAATTATCACCATAAGTCTAGTTACCATCTCTCACCATGCAAAATTAACACAATATTATTGAACATATTCCCCTTGCTGTACATTACAGCCTTGTGACTTATTTTATAACTGTTTATACCTCTTGTTCTTCAACCAATTCACCTCCTTCCCATCTTCCCTTCCCTCTGGCAACCACAAATCTGTTCTCTGTATCTACGAGGCTGGGTTTTATTTTGTTTATTTTATTTTTTTGATTCCATATATAAATGAAATCATACGCTATTTGTCTTTTTCTGTTGAACTTATTTCACTTAGCGTAATACCCTCAAGTTTCAACCAAATGGCAAAATTCCATTTTTATGGCTGAATAGTACTCCATAGTGTGTATGTGTGTGTTTGTGTGTGTGTGTGTGCACACACATGCCACATCTTCTTTATCCGTTCAACTATTGATGGACACCTAGGTTCTTTCCATAATGTGAGGTTTAAATAATGTATGCAAAAGTTTCAGCTCAGTGCCTGAACTCACGACTGCTAATTTCCCTACCTCTACACACATCCATTTAATCCAGGATCAAATAGAATGACAGCAAAATGCAATAAAAGAAGGTATTTCTTGGGAAGGAGATAAAACAAGAGAAAGAAAAAAAGTTGAAAAAAAAGGGTCCATTCCCCATTTGGCAAAGAACCATATTAAGTAATGGTTAAGAGCAGAAACTTCTGGAACCAGGCTGCCTGGGCTTAGATCTGAGCACATTGTACATCCATATATAAATATCACTTTTAATCCCGTATCAACGATTCTCAAAATGTTTAGGTGTTTATCTTCCCAAGTTTCACAGTTCCCTGAGTAAATGACCATAGGTCTCTTTGAGGAAGGGCTGGGGAAATTATTGTATTCAACATTTACCATGGTTTTGCCAGCTTCTTCCTCTTGGGGAGTTGGCCTCCTCTTCAGTCCATGGGTTCATGTCTCAAAATTGCCTCTGGTATGGAAACTGGGCAAGATTTTTATTGGGGTAACTACCTTCGTCTTCCTGATCATCCATCTTTGATTTCTTTTGATAATGCAAATAGCTTTGTATCCTTATTGATTCTCCTTATATTTGAAGACATCAGATTCCATTCATTATCTCCAGGCCAGGCCCTCCATCCCTTCTGACTTTGCCACTCAGTGTAAAATTGTGTTCACCAGGCTTCTGAGGACTGAGAGGCACCATCTGGTCCCTTCTGTTTTGGGGTTCTGTCACCTCCATTGTGTAGATCTGTATCCAACTCTCCAACTTTGAGTCCTAACCTACAGGAAAAAGGCATGAAACTGCATATGTTGTATCTGTGAATTGTCGCTACTTTGCAACTTTTCTGAAACTCTTAAACTATTAAAAAAATAAAAGATTGTTAAAAATGAAGAAATGCTAAGCACTATTTCAAAATTGTGATATAGTTGTATTTATATTAAACAAGATAATGCTTTTAATACATAAATATTCTTTAATAGGCACACTATCTTATAATTATCTTGAAAGTTGTTACTTTCAACATCATTGTAATAATATTATTTATTACAGCCATTTATTTATAGGCATTCTCATCCAATATTGAGATACAAGTCTAAAATTATATAATGAATGTCTCCTTTCAGTCCTGTCAATGGTTGTATCATTAATGATCTGCCAAACTAAGTATCTTGGTAAATTGGATTATAAGAGATGCCGAAGTCACTTTCTCTCTTCAATTATAACTGAGTAACAGGGCATTCCAAGACACTTTACTGAGCTGCCATGAAAAAGGCAGGGACGCTATCAGTGATGACCAAAATGAAAACTTTCCAAGAATAATGCCCTATTAATGGAGAATGAGAAGCAGCAGCTGAGTAAGTAGGCCAAGGAAGAGAAAGGACAATAATGCCCTGACAGTCTTGTCTCTGTGTTTGAAACTGTCCAGAAAAAATAGAGGAAACGAGTTGTCAGCCATACAAGGGGGAACTCATACAAGGACTGAAAACACATGGTAATAATCCTTCTAAGTTCATTTCTGTAGAAGCAGTAGGGTACTTATAGAGAAAGCCAAAAAAAGGGTGAGGGGGCGCTGATAGTGTGTAAGGTAGAAAAGAGTCAAACTACAGTTTTTCTGGAAAAGAAAAATTTTATTGGTGTGCTCCTCATTCTTATTAGAAAACTGTTGCTCCCATATATTACCTTCTATGAGAAATTTATGAAAAGGTGTGAGTCATTCTGTGACCCTTAAGTCAGAGCAGAGGCTAAGAATGGGATACAAACTGACAAAAGGTGGCAAGGGAGAGATTGCAGACATATATGTAAATACATGAAATATATAAAGTTATCTTTGGCATTGCATTTTCACCTGCCCAACATTTATTTTTGTCCCCCTTCCCCCCCCCCCAAACTCCTGTGTTTCAAGGGAAACGCCATAGTTTCTGTTTTACTGCTGGCTTCTCAAAACTCAAGTGCTGAATGCAATGCTTGAAACTCTCAGGACTGTCTGTTAGAATACCTCACATTTTTTAACCACAGGGTTGATTTAGGGATGGGCTCATGACCTAAGCAAGGTAGATCAGAGTCTTTTCTGGAAACTTTGCTGGAACTAATTTTCTAGCAATCAGTACAGTAGAAGGCCAGATGGTGGTAGCTATATCTGTCACCAAAAGGAAAGAACACACCTGAAAATGAAGATAATGTGGAGGGAAAAGATTTGACAGACAAAGGAAGAAACAGATTCCTAAATCACATTGAATGCTGTGATCCAGTCACATCTGAAGTCAGTTCATCCCTTTGGGACAACGATGTTAGTGAGACAATTTGTCCCCTTTTTGTTTTTATCTGTTGAATCTGAGTCCTGACTCTAGTCAGTTAATGAACCTAATTTATGTACTTAAAGTTGTAGCTTTCATTTCTTCTCCTGTTTGATTGCTAATTATAAAATTTTAGGCTCTTGGTCTCTTTGCTTTCCCAAGTGTCTCAGGCACTGATTCACCCTCAAGTCAAATTTATGGCCAATTGGGAACTCTCAAGACAAATCAATGTTAGAGGATAAAGCCTAAACTTTGCTTATGAATGGGTTGGCTGAATATGTGAGTGTAAACTAAAACTAGAAGATAGCCGACTAAAGCCTCATTTAGTGATGATTTCTATAGAGAGTGGAAAAAAGTAAAGATGTAAAATTTTCAAAATGGACAGAGCTTTGAGGATGTGCCTGGTCATCTACTTTGTGTAGAGGTCTCCATGTAAGAAAACACATGGTTTAATGGCCAGTGGCAAATGACTCCTTCAGTTACTCAAAGACAAAGGGTTAAAGATTAGGAATGAGGATATCTGGGGTAAAGGCATGTTTGTGGGTATAAAAAACTATGTTGTGCAGAGCTCTTTGTATCTTATGACAATACCCATCAGAACCCACTCACTGGAGCAGAAGCTTTACAACCAAACAGACTAAAAAACTCAGCCGCTTTATATCAACCTGCCCCTGTCATTGACTACCCACTTCTGTCACAGGCATGGGATTGCAGTGGTCAAGGTTGCAGGAATGGAGACTATTCACCGGCCCTACACTGTGGAATTTCACTTACCTAGGCTGATCCAAGTCCTCTTGCCACTGAATGTCTAACCTGCTAGCTGTAGAAACCAAAGCTGGTATCCAGTTATGGAACATTTAATGGAATACTTCTTTGGACTACTGTTCTATATGTATTTTGGGGAATGTAGCTTTAGTTATTTTTTTTCCCCTTAATTTTTCCAGTGTCCCAATCTTTAACAATTCATATGGTTGTCTAGATTACATAAATGCGCTTGGACAAATTTCTTCTCCTGAGCCCCTGTCCTGATAATCCAACATCTTCACTCTTTCTTGCTATGGGTTAAAAGATACTCTTCTCCTCACCCCCCACAAACCATGTCACAAGTAGTGAGCTGGAACTGGAATTTCCTGACTCATTATAATTTTGTGAGTCAGGGTGGCTAAATGAAATGAACTGAAACCTATGTATTCAGAACAAAGTTCATAAATCCTCAAAACTTATCACTTAATTTTACTACATTTTATTATCATCTGTGCTCTTGACGTTATTTACTTCCCATTGTGTGGTGGGACTATCATGTAATAGTGTGATAATGCTCATCTCTTCCTAACTTCTCCTTTAGGGAAGTCATGTTAGTGAGCCAGTTGGCCATGGTGCGAATATTCACTCCATGGAAACTGGCAGGACTCCCTTCTTCCCCTTGAATAACTGGTTGGTAAACCTTTTCCAGAACAGGACTGCGTGCATATAACTCACATAAAACCATCTTCCTTTAAGATGGGGGACCATTTTTTCTCTGTTAATGTTAAAATAAACAAGTGGAATCCTTTTTTGTTCTAAACAGTTTTTATCCCTTCAGATTTGAAAAACAATATTGGGTTAAGAAGTTACAACGTGAAGACTTTCCAATACCTTTTCAGGATGTCAGAATGAGTTGTCTATTATAGCTCATGGAAGTTCCCCATAAGGTCAAATTGGTTCCCCTTTATTTAATGAAGAACACGCTGGGCTTTGTAAAACTTCATTAAGAATTTAATGTTTTTCAGAAATAATTTTGGGCCACTGAATCTCAGTTAACCCCAGCTGTCTTTGTCATATAATCTCTAGAGTACTTGTTTCTGCAAATATTTCCCACAATGCACAACTGTTTAATAATACTTAAATTTTCAGCTGGCTAATGAGATCCTTATGGATTCAGTATTTTTAAATGACATTTTAGTAGAGTACATGCATGGCTAACTTGATATACAAGTAGAAAAATGTAAAATTTGAGTTTGGGATGCTTCTGATTTTCTGTGAAAACTGTCAAATACCTAAAATATGGAACTGTACAAACATCCAAATTTTAAAAAGCTGAAGAGATTCCAAGTTGTTTTCTCCTTGGAATTCTTTAAAACTGCCAATGACTTTGGTGTTTGGTTGCCACATCTTCATCTTTGCTAAAGGTAACATGTTCCTTTATATTAGACGTATAAACTTATTTTCAAAAAAGAAATATTAAAAATAAATGGTGGCATTTATTTTCCCATTACCAAGGGCTCATTTTTTTCTAGGGCTTACATAGCCAGGTTTCTAAAATGGACTAACAAGATAATAGCTAGTAAAATAGAATGAAAAACAACCAATAAATTTAGGGAAAAAAATGCTTGGTGGCCTTATAAACAATTTGCAGAGGAATTTTGCAAAATGACAAGTTGGTGTTGAATCTTGCTTTGTTAAACGACTTTGCACAGAAATTATATTGACACGATTTTGATGCATTTTTCCATTAGGAAACCAATTTCCACTTAAGTGGTGAAATCAAGCTCCAGCTTGATTGTTATAGTGAGAAGGATTATGCTGTCAAGTCAGACGGATCAATGTGAAGGAGGTATTTTTGTTTAGACAAATACTGAAAATTATTTGAGTGCAAAAGAACAGCACAACAATAAAGGTCTAATATAAAATAAGCTTTCAAGAAAACTTGTCTCTCTTCTTGCTTAAAATAAAGTTTACAAAGGCTGGCTCAAGCTATTCTAGAAAATACAATTTTCAACAAAATTTAATTTCTCATATTGACTTAAAATTTTTCACTTTAATTGTATTGAATGCCTGAAAGACATTTATTTTCTAGATTGGATTGTGCTCTCGCTGTTAGTTATTTCTCACTCTCTTCCAATATTGTAAGATATTATCCACACAGGCTTTAAATTTGGTGTGATTCCTTTGTTACTTGAAAATCATTTTCTGAAATCAGTTATGGCTAATGAGACAGATATGAATCCTTAGATTGTTTCAAAAGACATGGTTTGCCTCTCTGGCTTGTGACTTCCTGGGGTAATTCCTGGCTCTAGCTCTGGCCCTAGAGTAGACAATAAATGTCTGCTTTATTTAGAACAAACTGAAAGAGCATCTTGACCTAGAAAGGTTTGAAAAGCTGTTGTATTTGTGCGGTATATAAGCCAGAGATTTGGTGAATCATAGAATCCTCAGATGAGCATGTAGTAATTTGTTGAAGTTCATTTTTTCAGTGGCAAAGTAGGTGACTTTGTTGTGTTGCTTGAATGTAGTGTAATAGTGAATTTATTCTTTTGAGTTCCTATTTGATACAACTCATTACTATCAGTCTGAGAAGTATATATAATACAAAGGAAATGAGAACTTAGAGCTTCTTAAAAAGTAGGGATTCTAGTTAAGAGTAAGGATGTTGACAGTACTTAGTGGAAGAAGATCACATAAATAACCTGAGCCTTTGTGAGGTGGTCACTATTACCAAACAGGCAAAAAAAAAAAAAAAAAAAAAAAAAGGTAAGATATTGAGTTCCCAGCTTAGGGCGGGAGTCCTTCTATGCATTCTCTAGACTCATCTGGAATCCCAAAGAGTCTAGCTTACATATATAAGGAGCTGTGTTTATGCTATTATATCAGCCTATGATCATTGTTTTGGCAACAGTAGGGAGGTGAAGACAGAAGCCTTGGTCTGGTAGATATGCCTTGGCTGACGTGCCTATAGGGTTGCTGTTGACATTCAATGATGCACTGGTTCCAGTCCATCTCTGTGGTCAAGGGTAATGGCAGAGGAGAGCTGAACAGTTTACCATATCTCATGGTGCTTCTTTGAACTCACCATTCCCCATCTCTCCTTCCCTTTTTTCCTCTCTGCAACTTAAGGTTGTATTCTCAGAAATAGCATTGGCTGGGAGCTGAGAAAGATTATGTCTGTACGGAGATTTCACGATTTTATTGTTTTGGGCTCAACAAGAAATGCTGTCTTGTTTCCCTCTGGGAGGTGTTTTACCTACAATTCTCTATAACCCCCTTCTCTCCCACCCCCCCAAAAAAGCCTAGGAAACAGTTATTACACTTTTAAAGGGAATAGGAGTCAGGATCAACATAAGCTTTGTAGGCACAAGTAGTTGTAGAGGGATTTTCAGAGGACTGCAATAAATTATCATGGCAATAGCAGAGGAGTAGGGATCAGAAGAATTCAGCTGTGGGCACTGCCACTGACCAGCAGCATGATCTTGAGGACTAGGTTGACTCATCAGTACAGTGTAGCATTTAGAATACTAAGGTTCTTTGCAATCAAACATTGTATGGTTCTACCATGGCCCTCAATAAAGGATTCTAACCTGAACTGAACTCTGAGTCCTTAGCTGTGTACTTGCTTTGAAGGATATTTTGCTACCTCTCTTGAAAATGAGAAATTGTGTATGCATACCTTACTGGAGCCATTGGGCTTTATATCAACTTGTCCTTGATAGTTTTATTCCCAAAGGACAACATATATCACGGAGATGATCCTCTCTGTAACTCTTGACATATGTTACATTGTCACACCAGTGCATTTACAGCTACTTAGGCCAAAGCGACAGTGGTAGTCAAGGTGTGAGTGTCCTTAGTTGACTTAAGTGAAATGAAGTTTTCTGTGTTTCTTAACACTTTGTATTAAAAGAATACATACGTTATAATGGGAACTGTGGGTGGATGACTGCAGCCAGTGATGAGAGAAATACATCTTTCTGCAAGTCACAGAAATAAGTCCTTAAATTGTGTCTGTATGGGTACAATGCAACCAATGTCTCTGATGATCACTTTGTTCTCCAATGGCAGAAGTAAACAAATGCTTCGTATTGCATTGGAGCAACACTGGTTTCTCATAATATAAATCAGAAAATTCAGTGGCTAGCTGACTATCCCAAACTAAAAAAAATCGTGAAGTCTGAATGGTTTACAAACTTGAGTCTGCATTAAGCATGTTGATGCCTGTAACTGGCCTGTTATTCCTGTATTGAGGCTGTTTCTCACAAAGCAATTTCTATGCTTTGGGGATCACTAGTTAGTCAAATATAGATGTTTCTGGTTCATGCAGAAAGAATAATTTGTGATCTTACCAAAGATATATTTATTGTTCTCTGAGTAAAAAACATGAAGTTCATTCTTTCCCTATAAAGTAAAGTCAGAGATTAAAATGTAACTGAGAAAGCAATTGATAAATTTACAAAGATTTTGCTGAGCAAAAGAAATCTAACCTGGGGTGATAGATGTAAGAAAGTGTTTTATTTTGGAGGGGATAGAGTAGGGGCCATGGATTGCCTTGGTGGGGTGGGACATGAGGGAAATTTCCAGGGTGATGCTAATGATTTCTATTTTATTTTGCATGGTGGTTACACAAGTATAATGCAGTTGTCAAAATTCATTATCCTGAATATTTTTTTAAATTAGTTTCAGGTGTACAATGTAATAGTGGATGGGGATGAGGCAGGAGGGGAGGGGATTAGAAAGCACAAATTGGTATCCTGAACATTTAAGTTCTGTGAATTTTATTGGACTTCAATAAAAAATGATCTGAATAAAGATTTTTTTCTGAAAAATTATATTTATGTATAAAAATTATTAAAACATTGAATTAAAACTTCGAATTAAAGACTGCAATCTTTAGAATAGCAGCTTAAGGAACCCTTTGGATCTTATTCCCAGTGAAAACACAAAACAGGTAATGATTATACAAAACCTCAATCATTTGAAGCTTCTAGAAGTTGTCCTAAGGGCAAATGATGCCCTGTCTATGTTTATAGATAGGCCAATGTGACATCCTCAAGTGGTAATTTGTAATCAGAAGAATCACAACGTTCACCAGCACAGCAGATTGTGGCAGAGCCTTCTGCAATAAAAACAATTATGTGCTTTCTAAAAATGGATGACCATTAATAAAAATGTCCTCTTAAAAAGCACTGTGTTACTGGATATTTTCTAGACAGAGAAAGGTCTTTGACTGGAATTTGACAGATCTAGTGTGGCACTCTTTGCTTTATCTCCTTTATGTCCCCTCCTTTCCAGAACTTACTGAAACTAAAATTGTCCTGTAGAAAGAAACTGGACTTTGGAGTCAGAAAGAAATAAATTTCACTCTGTGTCCCCTCACTTACTATTTGTGTTTTGATAAGGAAGATATTTAATCTGCCTAAGCCTTTGTTTCTTTATTTGTAAAATGGGGAACTTTCCAGATTGTGAAGATTAAATGTGATAATATGTGGGAATTTCTTCACTAAAAGACTCTAATTTGAGTTGGCATTGTGAATACTGAGTGAGATTACACAGAGCCACAAACCATTTAGCTCTGTGTCTAGGGCTGCTCTAGAAGTTTCAAGGCTCCCTTTTAAATCTGTCAACCTACGTATCTATTGAACTACTTGGGAAAAGGCATTCACTTTGTACTCTGAGGTCTAGAATCAGTTATTATTTTGTGTATAATCACAGAATAGTACTTGGACTGCTGAGAAAGTAATGCCTGTGTTGTGAACATTAAATACTTAATTCAACATCTATTAAAAATTTACCACGTACTCTCCCATGGGTTAGAGATGATAAAATCAAGGAAAACAGATTCTTGTCAAACACGGAGCTCTTATACAGTGGGGAATAAAGGCAATAAATGGACATCTACAATTCTAGGGGTGCCAAAAAAATGTATACAAATGGACACTTTGGTCAATGTTGTTCAAACAGTAGTTCGCCGTCATCAGAAGTGTCTGGACACTAATGGTAACCACTTAGAGCACCTCTTGTAATGGCAGAAGTCAAGCGTGGCTTATATTTATTTTTTGTTATCAGTATGTTCAAGTATATTGAATATTACAATTTTAGTACAGTTTTTCTTTCTTAAAATGTGTATACATTATTTTTTTGGCACCCTCTGTGTAATTCGGGAACTGTGATGAGGACAAAACTAGAGTTTCTGACTGAGTCAGGGAAGACTTTTTAAACAAAGAAATGAGAAAAACATAGCTAAATTAGAAGGAAGAATATGCTAATTAGAGAAAGAGTAGAGGGGGAAGATAATTTCTTGTAAAGGAAAGGATATGTGCAGAGACTTAGAGGACAAAACAAAACAAAACCTAATCATGTGTTTTAAGAACAAATAAGAGGGTGAGTTGTGTTGCAGGGAACACAGGGAGAACAGGGAAGGGAATGCTGCAGGTGACTGTAAAGCTAATCAAGAACTAGACCAGGAAGGCCCTATAAGTCCTTTGAAGATTTTAATTTTATTGTGATCAATGGTGAAAGCTTTTGAAAGATTCAAAGAGGGAGTGACCTGCTAGTATATTTTTGCTAAGGTAAATCAGTATATTTCTATAATTATAAATTATTTATATATTTATAATTTAAAATATATATTATATATATATATTTATAATTATATATATAATTTATATATAACTGTTTATATATAATTTATATATATAATTTATAATATATTTATAGTTTATATATATAATTTATATATAAATTATATATATAATTTATAAGTATAATTATATAATTATATATGAGTACAAATAGAAGCCTGGGGATCACTACCAAGACTGTTACAGTAAGCCAGAATTACAGTGATGAGGATTGGGACCAAGTAATTCATAAGAACAAGGGGGAGAAAAAGCCAGGTTTTAGTGACATCTGCTAAATAAATCCTCAAGACTTTGCTTTAACTTGGATAAAGGCTATGAATAAGGCCAGTGTAGGTCCACGTCCAGGTGTCTGATGTGGACATCTGCATGGAGGAGGAAGCTATTCACTGGAACAGGGAACGCAAAAGAAGCAATAATGGTAAGGTTGAGTGGGAGGTTATAGATGAAACACTTGGTTTTGTACATGATTCATTTGAATTTTTAGACCTATACATGGAAATGTCCAGTATGCAATTAGATATAGAGATCTAAATCCAAGAGGAAGATGCAGGCTAGCAAACAGATTTAAAAATCACAAGCAAGAATGAAGATTGAGGCAGTGATAGTAGATGGGATTGCCTTAGTTAGCATGAGAAGAGATTCTTATCCAAATTAATTTTCTAGTGTTGAATGGTTCATCCAAACCCAGCCAAAGTAATTCCTTACTTAGGTCTACTACGGTAAGACTTTTATTAAAACCTGAACGATATATGGTGATGGAAGGAGAACTGACTCTGGGTGGTGAACACACAATGGGATTTATAGATAACATAATACAGAATTGTACACCTGAAATCTATGTAATTTTACTAACAATTGTCACCTCAATAAATTAAAAAAAAACCTGAATGATAATAGTTCATTAACTAACATAGCAGAATAAAGTAGTCTACCAAAATTATTTAATAAAAGAAATTAATACAAAAGGTGTTGTTCCAATACAACAAAATACATTTTCTGTCTGATAATTATTATATTACATTTTCAAAGAAACATTATGTTTTAATTTGTGTTATGACTATTTCTCTAACTATATCAAAGCTCTTAGGATTTATATAGGGCCTAGAGCTTATGATTTTCTTAAAAACATCAGGTAAACACATATTACTGGCATTTAGTAAATGTTTTACTGTCTCAGGGAAAAAAGTATTACCGAGATTTTTTACTAGTGAGTAAAGCCAACTGAGGTTATAACTCAACTAGGTTATAACTCAACTTCAACCACAACTTAATCTTCTGAAGAAAACACAAGTATTCCATTGTATAAGGGGAAGGTTTTAGTATAAGGGGACAGCTGAATGTCATTAGAATATGGACATACTAAGTTCTGACAATTAAGTTCACGGACTCATCCTAGAAAAAGTGCTACATACCTCATTGCTCAATATCACTATGGTCACCTTCGAAGTACTTCCCTTGGGAAGCTGTACACCAATGCTAGTACCTAGTCCACCCTTCAGAGCAATTTTAGAACTCTTTTCTGGAATGGTCACCAGAGCTGTCGTCGTATTTCCCTTGATGTCCCGAATGTCATCAACATGTCTCCCTTTCTATATTTCCTTTATCTTTGGGTAAAGAAAGAAGTCATTGGGGGCCAGATCAGGTGAGTAGGGAGGGTGTTCCAAAGCAGTTATTTGTTTACTGGCTAAAAACTCCCTCACAGACAGTGCCATGTGAGCTGGTGCATTGTTGTGATGCAAGAGCCATGAATAGTTGGCGAAAGGTTCAGGTTGTTTTCATCTAACTTTTTCACGCAGCCTTTTCGACACTTCCAAATAATCAACTTGGTTAACTGTTTATCCAGTTGGTACAGATTAAAGAATAATCCCTCTGATATCAGAAAAGATTAGCAGCATCACTGCAACAAGTTTGTGAACTTAATTGTCCAACCTCGTATAAGGAAAGAGGTAGTACTAATGATGTCATTAACTGATATCTGGTTATGAGCTGGATGAGCTATTTTGTTCAATGGTTGATCTACCCATATTGTTACTTCTTATGATTCTCTTCTTCCTTTTTGTTCTTATAAGTCTACCTGTTATATTTGATTAGGGGCCACCCTAATGACCTCATCCTAACTTGATTACATCTGCAAAGATCCTATTTACAAATAAGGTCACATTCACAGTTACTGGAAGTTAGGACTTAAATATATTTTTTGGGGGACACAATTCAACGCGTAGATGGTCTTTTACCAAAGATCAATTAATTTCTGTAAAACTAGAAACTAAATAATGGCAACAAATTGAATAGCTTCCCTTGCTTCTATGATGGTGTAAAGAAAACAAGAGAAATGGCCAGTCTCCAAAAAGATTCTTTTACCTCCTAAGCTGCTAGAAGATATTTTTTTAATGGTGACAGGCACAATTTTAGGGAAAGTAAACAGTTTAAATTTTCATAGTTCAGAAACAGAATTCCCATTTGATAACTATTGGTTATAATATCATTGCAAATATTTTTAAAAATTTAAAAGATTGTTAAATATTAATATCCTATGGAATTTTTCTATGTCCTTTCTACTTATGGATAACTTATAATGATACATTCAATAGGAAAGTGGAAAAGAGTCTGCAGATATAAAGTGACTAATACTTTTTCACCCCAGCTTTCCAGAATGTATACTTCTATCAGTGTGTGAAGGTGCCCATTTGGCTACATTCTCAATGACACTGAAATGAGAAAAAACAAAAAAACAAAATTTCTCTATTCAGAATGTGGACTCTATTTCATTATTATTTTAGTTGATATTCCATTGATTAACTTAATGATTAATAATGAAATTAGTATTTGTAATATTCAATGAAGACATTTTTACTTATTTATCTTAAAATATTCATGATAGTTTTTGAATTTTTCTTAGTGTTTCCTTAGTAAAATCTATTTTATTTTTGTTTTGTGAACATTTTCCACAATTTAGAAATTCTTTTCCCATATCAAGATAAGTTAAATATGTACCTAGAGGTAGGAAAAATATATGTAGATACAGAACAAATGCCAAACATTTTTGGGAAAGTTTGTAAATAAGTTTCTTCATTCTTATTCATTCGCTCATCAAACCAATGATCTATTGAATACTGACTGTACTCTAAGCACTGTGATGAATTAGCCATGGTGCCTGGTCATACAAAGTTCACAGTCTGGTGGGGATAGATAGATATGTAAACAAATGTTGTTTGCTAATGTACTGAGTCATATACAAGAAGTAATAAAAGTACTGAAGAGAGAAAATTTAGTATTTCTTGGAGGATGAATAAAGGAAGTCTTCAAAGAAAGTCCCTGCTTGAACTGGATGACTATCATGAGTGGAGGTAATTCAGGCAGGAGAGAAAGGAGGGGGATATTCCAAAGAGAGGAAAATGCATGTACAGAAAAATGTGGACACATTTCACCTAGGGTGTACATGATAAATTATGATAGTCGTCATTTCTGGCTTGATCATTTTTGAAGATTCAACCTTTAGCCATCGACCCTGTATATTAATTTTTAAAAGTATATTCTTAATTAAAAACATATTTAAAAAATAAATCAGTAAGTAGATTCATGCAAGCATGCAAGAAATAATGAGAGGTAATGAAGGAGAAGAAAGAGGTTTGGTGTGACTGGAGTCATGATGATAACGTTACTAGAAATAGTGGAAGAGATGGTTGGAGCTCTTGCACCTGACATTTATTCCATTAAATAAAAGCATGTCTGGCCACTTTTTGACACTGTAAAATTATTTTATAATGCATAAGGGTCACATGTGTAATAATGTCTAAGGATTTAGAAATATTATTTTTAGTTTTTAAAGTTAATTCCATAATCTTTTCATTTAAAAATCACTCGACCATAAATCCAAGGTTAGTATAGTTTAAAAATATATTGGCAAGGTTCCTATATATTTATGCTGAAAAAAGGGAAAAAGTATTATGCCATCAAAGTATCACTTAAGTTATTCTGTAGATTCTGTCATTTATGAAGTAGATGATATTCATTCCAGTTCTCATCTGCTTCAGAGATGCCCACAAGCCTGATCTGCTTTCCTGACATTGGTGTTTTGCAAAACAGTGAGAATTTTCATGACTTTTCACTGTCTCAGTGTCAGTGTGATGTAACTTGGGAATACCATGTTGGTATGCATTCCAAATGATAGTCATATAATTTAGAGGTCAGATTCTGAAGTTATCTGAAGTGCGACTTCTGATGTGATTTCTGAAGTAAGACGACCATAATTTGTCATTTTCTTGGTTTTTGTATTTTGAAGTTGAGAAGCTTTGTGCTGTATTGTACTTTGTGTAGTTGTAGGAGTAAAGTTGTGAATAGCAATTTTCTATCTGTGCAAAGTGCACTGCTGAATAAAGCTTCTTTGGATGCTTCATGACAGGAACTGTTCATAATAAGAAAGGAATTTGCTGTCTTAATCTTAGTTAAAAAATAATATTCATAGATACAATTCTAATGCACACACATACTTGTAAATATAGTAACTGAACTGATGTCATTAAAAGACCCCCAAAACAGGTCACAAAACCTCTCTACCCACAAAATATTTCTGGTTCTTTCTTCAGTAGCTGATGTTAATCAAAATCTCTTTGTGTTTTCATGCTCATTATTGGAGGTGTTCCACACTTGGGCATGATTTAAATTTCCATAAAAATGCAGTGAATCTGGAGTTGGTATTAAAATGTTATTAAGATGACAAGTTATGATCAGAGCCTCCTTAGAAGGGATTGGTGATAGAGGTTTTCCATTTATTAATCCTAGCAGAGGTCTTGCATGGCTGCTCATTAATCATTTCCCTTTCATTAAGATGTCTTTTAAGATGTAACAGAGCCAAAAAAAAATCTATTGTCCCATAACACTTTGCCTGAATGTCTTCGTCTTGGGTGGCTGAGAGTGACTCTGCATTTAGCATATGGATTTGCTCTGCTGATTCATCTCCTTCCTGATCTCCAAATTGTTTTCCTATGGCATTTTTCTCTGATCTTATGAATTGCCAAACAGTTGAGATTCATAATGATTCTAACATTTCAACTTCAAGGCTTTGAGTTACGTTCAAGTGTGGAGTTCTGGAAGTCAAGAAGTTCTGGGTGAGACATAGTTTGATTCAATTTTAACATATACACATGAACTTAATTGGTTATTGGCAAATTACATTATATGTCTCTATAAAAAAAATCATAAGCACTCAGGACACCATGTCAATAGAAGTAAACACATGTAAAATAGAAATAGATTCTGTCTTCTGACTTTTCTGCTTTGTTTCTTAGATATTCATTTGTCATTTGCTTGCATTTATTAATAAGCAAGTGGCAGTGGCTTCCAGCTATTTAAGAGTGATATAGAAAAACTAGAAGTTAATAAATATTTAAAAATTGAGATCGACAGTAGTCTCCCTCTTCCTTTAAGGAATGGTAAACTACTGCTATCATTTTATGTTAGTCGGAGAGACTTCAGTTGAGCATGGAAACTCTACTTTCCTATAAGAGCTTATGTGAATAGATGCAGCAGGTTGCAGGGGAAAAAGGCAGTTTAGGCTTAGGAATGGGTGGAGATAAAGGTAAAAAATATTGTGGGCGCTCCAGCCAGTTTGGAAGGTGGGTAAAGATAGTCAAACAAAATATATACTTATGTATTCTGAACTGAATAAAAAATGCCTAATAAATAATAATAAATAAAATACAAAGCACAGCAGAAAACATCTATGAGTATGGCAGAGTATATGTGTATGCATGAAAAATACAAACAAATTTTTAAAATGAAAGAAGCACGTGAAACTTATATTTGAATATATTTAAGTGGAAAGACTGTCAGATTCTAGGACCTACCACTCTATGTGATATAAAATATTCACTGTGGCATAAAAAGTTAAACAGAATTACCCTAGGACCCATAAAATCCTCTCCTGGGGGTATATATCCAAAATAATTGAAAAGAGGCACTCAAACAGTTGCATGTACACCAATGTTCATTGCGGCATCATTCACAATAGCCAAGAGGTGTTGTTTTAAACACAATGTGGTATGTATAGGTATACGATGAAATTTTATTCATTTTAAAAAGGAATCAAGTGCTAATACATCCTGCAACATGGATAAACCTTGAAAACATTAAACCTTGAAAACATTAACGTATATTTTGTCTGAGAAATAACCTAGACACAGAAGGACGCATGTTGTATGATTCCACTTATATGAAATATTTAGAATAGGCAAATTTAGAGACAGAGAAAGTAGGTAGATTTGAGGTAACCTAGGATGGGGAGTAGGAAGCAATGTGGAGTTATTGCTTAATTGGATACAGAGTGGGGGTGATGAAAAGGTTTAGAAATAGATTGTGGTGATGGTTACACAAACTGTGAATGTAATTAATGACACTAAATTGTACACTTTAAAAACAGTTCACATGGCATATTTTATGTTATATATTTTACCACAATACAAATATTAAAAATATAGGCAACTCCAGTACATTTTATAAATCAATAAATGAGATAACTTATCATGTCTTGCCATATCATAATGACATACATTGACATTGTGCCTGTGTTTTAGAAAATGAAATGTATATTTAGACATTAGTGTATTAATCCTTACAGAAACCAAAATTGTATTATTTAACATCAGTTTGAGGCTATCATAGAATGGTCACGTTGGTAGTGCTGCAGTGGAGTGAGCCACAATCACCATAATCTAAGGAAATTCAGGTGACCCTGTTAGAGACACCACCTGGAAGAACCTGGGAGAAGGGAAAAGAGAAATTGTGTTAGGGGAGGGAGGGAGGGAGGGAGAGAGGGAGAGAGAGAGAGAGAGAGAGAGAGAGAGAGAGAGAGAGAGAGAGAGAGAGAGAGAGAGAGAGAGAGGAGGGAGGGAGGGAGGGAGGGAGGGAGGGAGAGAGAGAGAGAGAGAGAGAGAGAGAGAGAGAGAGAGAGAGAGAGAGAGAGAGAGAGAGAGAATATATATGTAGAACTGAGTTAGCCCTAGTCACACACTCAACACCATCATATGAGTGTCCCTAGACAATGGACAAGAGCAGAATTACTCACTAAATCCGCAAACAGTCCTTGGCTGAAAACTCCCAAATTCCAAATTAGATCTCCTGTCCTCTGCAGATAAACTTCTCTGAACTTTTAAGTGTTAGGCAATTGGAAATTCACTGTTGTTAGGTTCTGTGTATTTACACTGGAACTTATATTTTAACTCCTCCTTTTTAGCGTTCAGCACATTTTTCTACCTTCTGCTTTCCCTAGTAAACAGGTCAAAAATAGTTCTTTTTATTCTTCTTTCCAGCTACCTCAAGGACATATGACACAATGGTTTAGAAATAAATATACAAGTGTTCTGGAAAGAAAATCATAAGAATCATAACATACTGATCCATGTTAATAAGCCTAATCACTTCAGCTCTGTTCATTGCTACAGTGATTTTATTTATTGTATAATACTGTGGTAGTGTGATAAGTGGAGGCATTGGGGAAGTTTGTTATAGAGTAAAAAAACTATTGAAGGTAAATGTGTGTATGTGTATGTACACTCAAACACATCACAGCAAATATGAAAATATTAGAAAAATATCATTGGTCAGCTAGATACATTTACAAAATTGAGTTTATTTTTAGAGTTCTGTTGAGTGAAATGTGTCATGATTTATAGTTCACTAGCGTCTCCAACAATGCTATATAGTTTAGGAAGTATCTTTTGAAAGTATTTACATTTGAGGAATACATAAATTATTATTTTTAACATCACTATTGAGGTATAATTGATATACAGACATCTACACATACTTAACGTGTACAATTTAATGAGTTTAGATCTATGCAAACACAGTTCATCTTGCATAGATGAGACCTATTGTAAGGCATACATGGAGCTATTTAGATATGTTTGTATGAGGTAAACAATTTTTGTCAGTAAGTATGGTGACGTGAAGAATGTTTATACTTCGAAAACCTTTTTGGAGTATTACTGCAAGCAGAGACATTGCCTGCTGAGATTCCATTAAATCTTCAGTATGATACAAGCTTTTTTTTCAATATGTAATGATAATTATCATTAGATGAATGCCGAATATCTCAATTGTCTTAGAAATCTTTAACAATTTAAGCAGTGTTGACCATAAATACCCTCTTTCCATGTAGAATCCTTTACCTAAGTGAGATTGGAAGAGGGTGAACATTACCATTCAAAATAATTATAAACAACATTTCAGACCATTTTACTTCTAAAATGATTTTAAAATTAAATAAAATACAACCAGCAAAAAACTTTTTAATTTGATCAAAGTCTATAGTCCAAAGCATATCATTTTAAATAATAGTATTTTGTGAGGACCTTAGCCAGGATAGACTAAGGAAAAAGATGCATTTATGTTTAAGAATAGTATATCACAACGTGTTGTAATTAAAACACCATGTTTAGTGTCAAAGGCAGATGTGAGATGATGTATTCTTAAGGTATTAAAAAATCAATTATAATGGAGATAAAAATTCATGTAGATGACATGAGGATGGATAATCTGATTTTTTCAAAGACAAGTAAAAAAAATGAAGTTGATAATGATAGAATTCAGATATGTCAAGTTACCAGTTTAAAGTATTTGAGGCAATGATCGTGCTAGGTGGGTACTAGACTTATCGGGGGGATCACTGAATAAATTATATAAATATCTAAATACTATGCCATATACCTGAAACTAATATAAAATAATATTGAATATCAACTGCAACTGAAAAAAATAAAATAAAAGATAAATAAGACAAGAAAAAATAATAAAAATAAATCTGAAAAAAAAGTGGCATATAGTTCAATTTGGTTTAATTAATTTTCTAATCCAATAATTTTTTAAACAATGCACACTATATTGGCTTCTCTCCCAGATTCCAGGGAGTTATGAGAGTTCCAAAGACAAAGAGGACACAGTCTACTCCTGCTTTGCAATTGTTGGTGATTTGTATATGACTATTCTATGTATTTTCATTTCACTTAAAATCTTGAAATTGATCATCAAAAGATTATGCTATAATCAAACTTTCCTTCATCTTCATTCTTAGTCACCACTTGTTTCCTCTTGTATCCACATAGTTTCTTTGACATACCCTGGTTGCAATCAGCAGGAAGGAAGACATGCTTTTGTCTTTCATTATCTGAAAATACTACATAACATCTTTCTTCATTATCTCTTCTTTTAGACCAGTTCATTACAGGAGAACATCATGCAAGAAAACGCTCTGTATGTGGGCTATACCAGATCCCATGCAGTATTTTAGGCTCTCCACGATGAAGGCAGCAGCCCCAGGATATCCTTGACCACCTTTTCCCCCTTGATTGTCCCCCTGAAAGTCTGAGTAAGCTGGAATAACCGTGTTACTACCAGACACAGGAGCTTTTGAGACAAAAAGTATGACATGATAAATTGTGATATTTCCTAATGATAAAAGGGACAACTTGTTAGGAAGACATAATTCTAAATTCACTAAGAACTTCAAAATCTGTAAATCAAAAGCTGACAGAACGGGGACAATAGACTAGAAAGGAACTTAAACCTCCATAAAGTTTATATTTTAAGAGAACTGTGTTAGAACCATGATTGAAAATGCTAAGAAAAATTTATTGTGTGGAAGACTTAACAAAGGGTATATATTTTAAAAAGATATTTCTAAAAAATTATGTAAAAACTGCTTTAATGCCCATGACCTCAGACTTTGAGAAAACTTGAACACATAATGCATGCCTGGTGCTTTGACTTACTGCATGGTCTGCTGTGAAGTTTTGAGGGTTAGCATTTAGGAGGTTGTCATCCTGAATATCCCTGTATGCAGACGATAAAGGAACATGGGGAGAATATTATGCTGAGCACTCCCCGGCATGTTGATTTGGTAGATTTTTTATTTGTTTTATTACTTAACTCTATTTAGCTCTAACAGAAGTACTTCCGCATGTGTATATTCTGGGTATGCTCATTTTCCTGGATAGATCATAGGACGATAAATATGCTGATAGTTCTTTGTAGGCTTGCTGTTAAGAGCTGTGATTCAGGGAAATGATCAGCATTTAATTTTAGAGGAAATTAGAAAATAAAACAACTTACTGCATATAGACTCTTTTTAGGATATACTGCTGTAACTGTGTTATGTATGAACTTGTTCTAATTTAAATTTGGGTCTGAATATTGTTTATGGCTTGAAAGTATGCATGGAATTTTTTGCTATACAAATTCCTTAATGCTTTTTGAATATTCTGTAAGTACTTCCCTACAGAGCTTTTAGTAATCAAGCACTGATTTAAAGGTTAGGAGAGTAACTGTAAATCTGCTGTTGTGCCCCATTCTGAGCATCTCTAAAACCATGGCCTCCAGGTACTCCATTTGTTAGTGCAAATGATGGCAATGATGAATGGCTCTCTGTCCTTCAGTCTCCTTGTTTTGAAACCGGTCTGTAATACTGACATATTCTTTATGTTACTGCTACTGAATAGAGACATAACCCTATTCTGTCAAAATTACGTATCTAGTCACTGATTGTTTTCCTTTTCATCGGATTTCCTGGCGACTTTTGTGTGTAATAGAATTTGTGGGCATATCTAAGAAGCAGTAAATTCTCATTGCTATTTCAATAGCATTATTTTCTGTAGATGTACAACTAATACACAAAAATCATATTATTGATAAACCTGGCCCTGCTTTTGAAACCAAATTACAAGAGGAATTTAAAAAGCTACAGTAATTTTAACCATTGTGGAAAAGTAGCTCCTTTGCCAAAGTGTACAGTGTGTATATTTAAATTCACATTTGATTATTTGTAAACTATGTCTACTTTAGTTGAGTGTCACCTAACAGTATGATATAACTAGTGGAGAGTTATCTATTCACTTAAATTACCAAATTGTTTAGGGATTACAACAGAAATGCCTGATGAAGAGTTACTAAATTCTCCAAAGGCTGTTTGAAAGAAGGCCCAGTTTGAGGAGTGAGTTGATGATGCCCCAGTTGTAAAATAAGCCAAAATAACTTTTTTTTTTCTTTTTTACTGTGGGAAACATAACAGTGTACTGAAAGGTAAGACGTATTATTTTTATGGAGTATTGAATTCAAGGAAGTCAACACATTCCTTTCTCTTTTTTTTGAAAAAGGGAAAAAGGTACACTGTTGGTTCTCTTCTGCAAAGATAAGGTGGTTGGGTGGGAACAGAACTGTTCATTCTGTTTGTGTGTTTATGCCAGAAGGGGAGATTAAACTCTTTCCTGTGTTGCATATCTGCTGGTTAATGGATTTGTCTACATTCTTCTTATCTGGAACTAAAGGTAAAACACTGCAGAAAGATACCAGAGTAGTAGACGTGACAATAGGTCAGGTGGTGAAGGTATAGAGACTACCCCTTGAATTACTGGTCTGAAGAGAAATGAAAGATGACTTTCACTCTGTTGGGGTCATAGATGTTAAATGAGACAGTAGCAGTGGGATTACTGGGTCTCAGTGCAACACCAGAACAAGGAGTGTGCATATCAGAGGGATAATTTTTGAGGCTGAGGTGTGAGTGTTTGGGGGGTGCTTTGGAAGGATTATAGTTCACCTGGAAGACACTAAATCTTGCTTGGGGTGGTTCCTTGTGATTAAGTGTCACTGCATCTAGATCAATGGTGATGTCAACATAAAGAAGAAAGCAAACTTTTCATGGGCACTCACATACATAGACATGGCATTTCTTCTTTTTCTCATCATCACCCCAGTACTATGGTCTAAGGCCGGTTAAGATGGATGGGGAGAAGAGAAGGTGTGCACCAGACACCTAGACATTAAGCCAATAGGGCAGCCTACATAAGGGGTGTACACATTTTTTATCAGATAGTAAGTTCTAAAAATATGTAGAAATACATCTTAATAACTGATACTCTGCTGTTTTCATAACTGAAAGTTCCTGAAGCTTAGTGGAATATGCCTGAGATACCATCAAGGGAGCCATCTATTTAGTAGCATGAGGAGAGTTTGCCAACTTTTAGTTGGTTATGTTATAGAGGGAAGAAGGACGATTTCAGGTTTATATACCAACAGGTTGATGTATCTAATAAAAATTACACATTTATACCC
The DNA here is from genome assembly GCF_964194185.1 of Rhinolophus hipposideros. NCBI lineage: Eukaryota > Metazoa > Chordata > Mammalia > Chiroptera > Rhinolophidae > Rhinolophus > Rhinolophus hipposideros. The sequence continues at coordinate 32,497,004 of NC_138053.1, forward strand.
TCTCATTATTTCCCATTTGATGTGAGGATCTTATCCTTCAAGTTTAGATAGCCAATGTCTTCCCCATTGGTTGATTCATTCTAGATGTATGATTAAAATGTGCGATTTAAGTGAGTAGAAGGTGTTTTTATTATAATAAGCTTGTTTGTTACATAGTATTTTTTAGATTTCATTGAAATGGATAAAATTTAGATAGGAATAAAGGCTTTTATAGCTAACTAAAGAGATACTGGAATTACAGTAAATCTCTCCTTTACGGGAAAGGAAGTTTTAGAAATGTTATTTCTTGGTGGTGCCCGTCCACCTTTTTGCAAAGACAAGGAGACAGCACTTTTAATGCTTACCCTTAGAGCAGGGGTGTCCAAACTGCGGCCCGAGGGCCAACTGTGTCCCGCAATCCATTGTTAATTGGCCCTCAGCAAGTTCCAAAAATATGTTTAGTTTACTTAAATAAACCAGGTGAGGCAATACGTACTTCACCTTTAGTGAGTGCCCCAGCTGTTTGTGTATTTTACGGCATATGGCCCTTGGTAAAAACGTTGAAAAAAGTTTGGACACCCCTGTTTTAGAGTTTGATAAGACCATTCCGTTTGCTCCAATTATGTGAAAACAGTCTTCCAAATTAAAGCTCCTGCACAATACATACTATCACAAAGAGGTACCTTGATATTGGTTATTGAGGTCAAATATTTGAAAAGAAATAGGAAAACATCTCTCCTTGCTGAGAATTTACAAACTTGAGTTTTCAGGTGCCTTCTTTTTCCTTAGGTTTGATACCATTTCTGCCATAATCAGACAGAAGAATGTGCCTTACACATTGTGTTCTATTGCTGGCATATTCAGGCTATACATTGGTAGGGCCGCTTTTAGGAAGTTGATCAGATGTAGTTGGATTGTCAGTTGATGTCTCATGATCTGGTCAACTGGCAGCAGAAGGGTATGGCATGTTACAAAGATTCTATAGTAGATTGTATTGTGCCTAATTATCAGTTCCCTTTCGGGTAAGAGTGTTTTCCATGTTTCCTTAGAGGTAGAGGAGAGATATTTCCCTACCCTCTTGTCAGGCTAGGGCAGATGACTTATTTATCCAATGGATGTTGAGTGGATTTAAGTGGAAACTTTGAGTGTGACTGTGGAGTTATTTTATTGTCTCTTTTCTGCCTCATTTAGGAGAGAACAGAATGTGCCAGATAAGGGCTACCTTACTGCCTAACTCCTGTAATTAGAAGAGAGATGGAGCAGATCTTTTTCCTATCCACTTCAATGCTCTAGTCAATCTGCAGCTGTTTTTTAATGTGAGAGAAAAGTACATTTTTTGTTGTTGTTGTTGTGAGCCACTTAGACTGTAAGCTTTATTACTGTAGCCAAAAATAACAAATATAGACGATCGGAAAATAGTAGAATTAGTTCTAGGGACTAAGTAAATCTGCTTGACAGGGGTTAGGTTTTGGGTAGGAATTATGGAGAATCTTGAATCAAGAGTAAGAACAAGCATAGGTCCTCTGAACTTAGGGGAAAACAAAATGTTACAGGGATTTAATTGGCACTAGAATACAAAATGAAAAGCTAAGGCAGTGCTACTTTGATTCATTTATAAACAATTTTCATATGGAGAACCTTTAATCAATCATTGTACTAGGCGCCGGAAAAATAAAGTTACAGTGCTCACACTTAACAAATTCACACTGTCGTAAATGTATGGTATAAAGTCAAGCTAAAAATGATAGATTACACATATGCAAAAGTATAAATGAAGCACAGATAAGAGAAAAAACTAAATTTTGTTGGGGGCTATGGAGGACCTTCTAAGCAAGTAATACATGAGCTGAGTTTTGAAAGATAAATAGTTTTATAGGCAGAAAGGAAGGTGGGAAGGTATTATAGGCACACAGAAGAACATATGTAGATAACTGTTGTCTATAAGCTCTTCATTTTGGCTGGAGCATTCAGTGTTAGTTTGGAATCGTTGGTGCGATGAGATGAAAATGAACAGTTAGGGGTCACGTCAAGGGGAGACTTTTACGCCAGGCTAAATAACTTGGCATTTACTCTCAGTAATAAAACTTCATCAGGAAAGATTTTAATCAGGGGAGACAGATGATCTGAACTTCATTTTAGAAAGATTACTCTGGTAGCTCTTAAAGAGTCTGTTGAAAGGGACCAAGGTTATAACCAGGGAGGATTCATTAGGAAGTCATTCCAATAGGTTTTAGAATTATTTAACATAATAGAGTAGAATCAAATTTTACATATGATTTAAATTCTAAAATGGGAAAGGTGTGATTAAAATATAATAAATATTACCCTGGAATATTCTTCAGTTCCCTCATACATTACAGCATAGAGTCCAACAAATATTCTTTGGCCAACTGGTAGCAGAAGGGTATGGCATTGAATAGATCATTGTTTTTTGAGCATCAGATGAGTAGCTGCCTCATGCATCTTTAAATCTTTACTCATCTTGGTGAGGTGCTTACACTAAAACAAGTACACTGGAATTGAGAATGACTGCGAGAGAATTTACTTCTCTCTACTCATGCTCACAATGGATGTGTGTTCACTGTGAGGTTTGGAGGTTCTCCCATATCTTTTAAGTTTTTCTCTCTTCATTGTTCTTTCTCTCAAGAGCTCATTAAGCTCAATAGGCTTTACGAGATATGAGACCTTATAGGCCTAAGAAGGAAAAAACATTTACACTTAGCCAAGTCTTTTCTAGCATCAAATATTCTTTAAGAGTATTGCTAACTCAACTTCCAATTTGAATCGTCGAAATCTGGGGGCTGTGTGGAGTTCAAAGCTTTTGCTTTGCTCCAGTTTTTTATCTTTTTATTGTTTTAAAAAAAATCTTATTCTGCTGACTCATAAATCATTTTCAAGTAAAGGCTGTATTTACTCTTCCAAGTTTACTTCTTCATCTGTGTATCAAAGTCCATAGTACTTTACAGCTTATGTGATTACTTTATCTTGTTTGAGGCACACACTACCCTTTGGGTAGGTAAAAACGCAGCATTTCTATATTGTGGATGAGAAAGCTCTGGGTCAGAGTGGTTAGTGGTGATGGAGTGGGAACCAGCACTTTTATATAAGTGAATAATTTCAGTGGTTTTCAATTTGTTATTACAGAGCCAATTACACCTACACTGCAACCATGCTAACCCCGTAATTTTGGCATCAGAAGGAGTTCAGGGTCACTTATCTAGTTTTAAGGACTCTGCTGGCCTCATGAACTTTTGTGAAAATTAGGAATTGGTTCTCCTTGGAGGACAGACAGATCTCCACACAAATATGGCTCACCTAGCAGAACTCTTGTGTGTGTGCGTGCAAGCATCAATGACACAACTTCTCGATTCCTCCCATGGGATGTAAGTTTACTGCCAGAATGCTTCACCAGGTAAGTGGGATGCAGGTGAAATTGCATTCCTCACACTTCTGCTGCATAGCTTACTGCAGTGCACAACCTACGTGACCTGGTGACCTTGCCTGTCAGTGGCAGAAACAGCCCAAGTATTGAGCCTAGCTTCCAGACCACAGGTTTCCATTTCTAATATCCTTGCTTATTCCAAACACCTGTTTTACCCAGTACTCCTCCTCCCCCAAAATTTCTCTTTCTTTCTCAATACATCCCTCAAATAAACATAGTATTGTTCTTAATTCTGTGTTATATCCCCTCCTTGCTGTGTCTAGCAGGCTTTGTGTTTTCTCCCACATCAGCTTTTGCTTTTTAAAGGAGTGATGGGCCGTTTAGAGACTCTAAGTGAAAGCATCGTTAAATAGACTATAACAGTTTCCAAAACATTGGAAAATGTGATTTTTGTGATAATGTGATAACACTGAGGGCCTGACAACTAAGCACAAAAATGTTTTGTACACTCCTTGTGGTTTAGTCATTGAACTTTCCTTCAGCAAATTACGCCCCCTTTATTTTCTGCAAACACTTTTCTGTGTGCATCTATTTGTATAGGACAGATACCCCTGCTGTTTTCAAAGATTTAGTGGAATTCTGTGGGTTTGGGAAACAGTATGCTTAAAAGGGCATCCATATTACAACAGGGTGAGAAATGTGTTACAAATGAGCATGTTTCTCAAATTTACATTCTCATACAAGGCTGCTAATTGTTCCTAAGCAACAAGTTACTATTTTCTTTCTACAGAGTCTTAGGATCACTCAGGCAATAGATAGGAATAAACAGATCCAGGTCTGGCAAGCAATCTCACTTGCCCCCAGCAGAAAATAATTACAACTTTTATTTTTAAAACGTGTAGCAAAACTGTTGAACACATTCTTCTCACCTTTGTTACGACGCATGCTAAGATATGGATTCTACAAGGTGATATCACAACTCAAATTTGCTAATTTAATTTTGACCTTATAATTTTAAATCAAAGCACCAACTGCCTTGATTATAAAAACAATATATTTTATGTTCTTCTTGAACATAAAATATGCCTGTATATCGTATAGGAGTTATACCTCAACTAAGTAGGAATGTAATTGAATCCCATCATTTTGGGAGACAAGTTAATTTTCTAATTTTTTTCCTTGTGATGAGAACATTTAAGATTTACATTCTTAGCAATTTTGAAATATACAATACAGAATTACTATAGTCACCATGCTATATGTCATCTCAATGACATTTGTTTTGTGACTGGAAGTTTGTACTTTTGGACAACCTTCACTCATTTCACTCACCTCCCACCCTCTATCTCTGATAACCATTCAATATGTTCTTTGTAATTATGAGGTCGAGGTTTTTGTTTTTAAGTTTTCCCATATAAATGACATCATAGAATATTTATCTTTTTCTGTCAGATCTATTTTGCTTAACATAATGCCATCGAGGTCCATTTATATTGTCATAATGTTGAGATTTCATTTTTTTATGCTCAAATGTGTGTGTGTATCACATTTTATTTATCCATTCATCCATTGATGGACACTTGGGTTGCTTCCATATCTTGCTACTGTAAATAATGCTGCAGTGAAAAAGGGAATGTATATATATCTTTTTGAGTTAGTGTTTTTGTTTCCTTGAGATAAATATCAGAAGTGGAATTGCTGGGTGGTATGGTAGTTGTATATTAAATTCTTTAAGGAACTTCTGTACTGTTTTCCATAGCAGTTGCACCAACTTATATTCTCACCAACAGTACACAAGGGTTTTCTTTTTTTAAATCCTTGCTATGTTCTTGCCTTGTTCTTATTTTTTTGATAAGAACCATTCTCACACGTGTGAGGTTAACTTTCCATTTTTGAATACTATACATTTGTAAGTATTTTGATGTTAACTGGTTTCTCTTTATACATTTAAAGAAAGTTAATTTTTTAAAAATGAAATGGGTGACTCTCATGCCATTTTCATACAGAAAAATAATAAAAATGACATTGAAATATTACTCCATAAACTAGAAAAGGAAAAGAAAAAGCACCCACTTTTTAACTTCTTTTTTTTTTTTTAACATTTAAAAATTTTTTATTATCCCCAGAATTAAGAATTGGACAGCAGAGTGCAAGCCTTTATTTTAGGCTTTTAGTAATTTCAAGAGTCTTGGGTTGTCCTTTAACAAGACCAAAATTAGGTCCTATGAAAAACAAATAGCAGTGAAGCAATGTTCTCTTTGAGTCTATGAAGAGGATGGCAAGATTAAGCAAGACAGAAGTGAACTTGAATTATTACCTGCAAAAGGGAGGCTGTGGTTTGAAACATATTTTATTTCAAAATATAAATATTTTTCTGTAATTCCAGGATAGGCTAATTTATGAAAACATGGAGCTATTAAAAGTTCTCATGTTTCAGTGGCTTAAAACAATCATATTACTTCTTTGTGTCTTCCCTACTCTGGGACCTATGGGCCTTCTCCGTTCTGCTGGTTGATAGGAAACATGAAATGAGGATTTCATGACAAGGGTTTTATAGGCTGGGCCTGGAAGTGTGCATTATTCCTGCCCACATTCCATTCTGTAAGACTCTGCCTCAGAGCCAAACTCACAGCAAAGGAAGCTGGGAAATATAGCCCACCTGTGTGCCCAAAAGGAAAAGGAAAAGTGTGTGGGTGAACAGCTAGCCAGGCTCTGCAACCCATTACTTTTTTGATTATTGACTAAAATAAAAAATTGAATTTGGTTGCTTGTAATTTACCTGGTTTACAACTGAAATTACTCAGTCTCTCTGTGCTCCCAATGCTCCATAAGATTAAAGTGTTTTCTGTTCAATCTTTCAGGCTGCTAAATGTATGTGAAAATTTTGAAATCTGTAGGGAGAAAAAGTTATAAGTTTGTTAGTTCCCAGACTGTGCACAGGTTATTCAAGGGTTAATTATTCAGGATCTCAGCTGATGTTACTCTTTCACTGATTGTTATACTATTAAATCATAGTGCTTTTATAGTCACGGATATGGTGAACTTTGTAATTCTAATGTATTCATATATGGCTGAGAGGATAGCTATTTCTTCAACTACATGTCTAGCTGTAGATTGGTAGGATAAAATTAATGAGAGAGAATATAAATTTAAAGGTGATAGATTTCTTCTTAACATCACAAATAAAAAGTTGAGGCAGATTAGTTAATTAAAATGTATTAAAAAAAATAAAATGTATTTAACTTTTTATTTTCCTCTAGGTTTAAAAAAAAATCATGTATAAGTTTAGTGTCAACTGTCTGTTAATAAGCAATGACTTCTTTTCTGTGGGGGTCATCATTGTTAAAAGTGAACTGGCATCTTAAGATGCTTAACCATAGAGTTGGGAAGACTACGAGAGGAGCTGGTCCCCTTGTTAACTCTCTAGTCTTGGCTTCCTGTTGAACTCTATGATAACTTCCAGGGGAGGGATGTGAATAAAGGGGAAAGCCACGTTGGACTCGGCCCCCTTTTTTCCCATGTGGGTGGTGGTGAGCAGGCCAGTGAGTGTGCCTGCACTCCTCGGTTCTGTTTCTTTGTCTTTTCCCGAATAAACTGTTTTCTTTATTGGAGAATTATTTGGCCAGTAGACATTATATATTTAGAAATGTGGAAAGATTCCCCCAAAACAAAATTGTAGCCAGTGCCCCTTGCAAAAGCGTTAATATAGAATCAGATTAGGTAATGGTCTGACCATCACACTCTAGGTAGTTAGGAAAGTCATGATTCTGGAGTTTCCACAGAGGCCACAGTGATCGTATACCAGTTTTTGAATCCTTTAGGAAAGGGTTGATGGATCCAGCCTCAGTCCAGCCATACCTACTCCTAGAGCAGGTCATGCGCAGTTGAACTCCTGCACAAAGCTGGCTCTCTAGTTTCAGCTGAGGGGCTTGGTGTAGGATCCTGGCCTTTTATCTGGAATGCCTTTGTCATGATTACTAAGTCCACACCTGCTTCTTCCTTGTCCATCTTTGGCAAAATCTCTGGTCGTTCCTGTAGCTTCTATCATGGATTTTCAGGAACAACCTGAAATTTGAAGCAAAGCATGTATTTCTCTCATCTTGTCCAAGAGTAATAATTGTTCTCAGTAGTTACTTTCCTTGATAGCCTGCAGCTAAAATATAGGCTGTTCCACCCTCAGCTACATTAGATATTAATGTTGTTGATCATTTCCAAATTCCACAGAACCAGCCAGATTAGGCTGCCTTCTCCTGACACAGGGAACTACAACTTGGTACACTGGAGATTTCCTTACTGGGTTGATCCTTATTTCATCTAGACTCTACCAGGGTCACCTTTTTCTGTCATTCCTAGAATACACATCTACATCCTACAGTCTTTCTCCCAGGATTATTTTACCCAAACTAGGGTTTTATGAAACATTACTGTTGTCTCCACTTATTAATAGATGTAAAATATTGTTCATTACCTACCCCAAAACAGGATTCTAGGGTCAAACACATTTGGGAAATAGCTCATACTGTTTGTCTCTCTTGCAGCATCACAGTACATATTAGCATATTAAGGAATCTGATAAATCTTTCATTAAAATAATTTTATCTTTGTTTAACAAGTATTCTACTTATTTGAAGCTAGAACACATTTTTTAAATGGAACACTTATGAATAATGCTACTTGGAATCCATAGTTTTGTGTATTTAGAAAGGGAAGATGATCCTTTTGTCCATTTTGCTGCTATTAGATGCTGGGAGTGTGTACGTATATGACCTGGGTTTATCAATGGAATGGTTAAAGGAGGCATCATCTTGGAGGAGTTTTATACACAGTATAGTCCTCATGAAAAACTTTCTGAGGAATACTGTCTTTCCTCTGTTTGGCAAATAGGGTATTTGTGAAAATACCTAGACTTATGTTCTTTATCATGAAAACACATGAGGTAAAAGGAACAGCATGAGCACAGAAAAAATATTTTACTAGAGTTCAGAAGGAATCAAGTCCACACTTTCTCATCCAAGTTTACTTACATACTTAACCTCTCAAAGAGATGAAGAAGTATGCTAAGGATAAAATTAGTGTTTCTCTTTTCCAGGCAAGATATGGGTAATCCAGGAGGAATAACCTCTATCCTTTCTGACCCATGGCTGGGTGGATAGATTGTTCCATGATACAGGATAGGTCATTGAGAAAGGTGAGGAGAATTGGTCTTGTGGTCTGTCATGCTTGGGGATTTGTCTACTGCTCTGCAACTCCTTTTGCCTAGTGGTTCAACTGAGAGGCTCACCTGGAATTTACCAGATCAATAGGAAATGAGTGCCGTCATCTAAGTGATATGGCGCTGTGTCTTCCTCATTCTGACAGCATGGTGATCCCCACTGGATATTAGGCATTCTCTACTTAGCAGTCAGGGAAGCAACCTAAGGCATTGCAGTGTAGGAGTGGGACTAACTGATAAATATATTACCTTGTAAGAAGACCCGGCAAGGAATGGACAGCCTCAGAATTTGCACTATCATTTAATTTTAATGGCCCGCTCCATCCCCTTAATTCAATTGGCTCTTCTCCCTTAGACTCTCTACATCACTTCTGTCATTCAGGAATCTTTATTCTTTTACACACAGGAAAGATGCTTCTGACTTTTGTCTCTTGTTGAAATGAAAATTCTAATGTAGCTGGCTCTAACCCAATATTAATGCAAGATTTTCCTGGTTGAATTTAGTTGTGGATTCATTTGACTCCAAATAGAGAGGTTGAAAAATGGTAATTGTTCCAATTTTAGTTCAAAATCACTATCAGCAAGACTTTGACTAGATTTACTTTCCTATGAGCATACAAGTCCTACACTCAGAGTAAAGCCTGTAGAGTTGTGCATTAAAATAATAATAATAATAGTTTTTATACTCATATAAACTTCTCTCAACACTTCTCTCAACACTCCACCTTATTAAAATATAACTGTGGCATTCTTGTACCAAGAACCTTTTGATACCTTCCTGAGTAGATTCTCATCAAAAGGGCCTTTACATTAGATGAAAATGATTCTGTCAGAATAAATTTTAAATGGATTACCCCCCGCAAATATTATCCTCTGATCCCTAAATTTCTCCCTTGCTAGAAAGGGGAAAAGAGATTTTCATTTGTTTTGCTCCACCAGAAAAACTCAAAATTTGTATGTATGTGACCATACGAGCTCGGAAAATTAAGTTCACGAACTTGTTGTAATAATGTTGCTAACCTTTTTAGATATCAGAGGAATTATTCATTATGAATTTGTACCAACTGGACAAAGAGTTAACCAAGCTTACTATTTGGAAGTGCTGAAAAGGCTGAGCAAAAAAGTTAAACCCCCTGAACTTTTCACCAACCATTCATGGCTCTTGCATCACGACAATGCACCTGCTCATACGGCACTGTCTGTGAGGGAGTTTTTAGCCAGTAAACAAATAACTGTATTGGAACACCCTCCCTACTCACCTGATCTGGCCCCCAATGACTTCTTTCTTTACCCAAATATAAAGAAAATATTGAAAGGAAGACATTTTGATGACACTCAGGGCATCAAGGGTAATACGACGACAGCTCTGATGGCCATTCCAGAAGGAGTTCCAAAATTGCTTTGGAGGGTGGACTAGGCACTGTCATTGGTGTACAGCTTCCCAAGGGGAGCACTTCGAAGGTGGCCATAGTGATATTCAGCAATGAGGTATGTAGCGTTTTTTTCTAGGATGAATTCTTAAACCTAATTGTCCGACGTCATATATGAGGTCTGATTGTCAGTTGTAAGTTTTTGGATTCTAAAAGCAGTTAAATCGAGTCTATTGCTTTTAAATATGTTTGAGGTAAATACTAGAAATTGTGATTTTACTTGAAAATGGCAAACATATCTCTGCAAAAACTTAAATTTTTATAATGGCTGAGTAGTTACATATTTTATATGTTAATGAAAGTAAAAATTATTATGCCAGACTTCTGAAATGTTACTTATATACCACTTTCCTTTGGAGAGTTCTTACTGTGAACTCATAGGGATACCTATATCAAGGATTCAAGCATAACCTTCCCCCAGCCTCAATATACTTTAACCAAACTCAAGTACTTGCTTTAGAATATAAAGCAATGATAATAATAATAAAAAAATAGTCACATTGGTGGAGGTGGTTGTGACAGTGGGTGTGGCATTAGTAGAAAAATCTTTTGATCATTTGAATATTAAAAATTGATTTTGCTTAAAGAGACAATGGAATATTTAAAATTAAAGAGAATATTAGATCTTCAAAAGCTAAATCACTACATGCAATTATCAAAACCTGAGCATTCAAGAAGGACATCATTTTGATAATAGGATATAGTGTTCACATGCTATCCTACATGAATTATTTCCATACAACACCAGGACTATTGTGGATGTCTAGACTCTGTAAGAGCATTGGCAGAAAGAGACTTTTTCAATTCAGAAATGCAGATTTATCATCATGTTTAACTAAGCTCACAAGAGATTCATTTTTTATTTCTCAGTGAATAGCCCTCACGCACTCCCAATTATACTGAGAGACAGCTTGAATTCCATTAAACTGGATGTTTAGCTTTGGTTGGTAGATTTTAAATTTCTGTAACTCTGTAGTTAAACTACTTTAACCCCAATTGGCAGTTTTCATTACAGATATAGCTTATTTAAATGATTTCTACATGATTGCAGAAAAGATGGGGAAAAAAATAGAATAGTCTAAATTCAAAAGTTCTTTATTTCTGAAAAATCAGTCTTTTCTTCTTCATCAACAAATCAACAAGAAAGATTAATGTGACAAAAAACGACTTTATAATTCAGGAGGAATATTTAATAATTCTTGTATTAAAATATAAACAATTTAATACACAGTATATAGTATAGGTAGACAATTTTCTGTTATAAATATGTGGATAATTTTGAATAAACCAATTACCAATTAAAAACCTGAATATGAGAAGGTGGATGTTAGCTAAACTTATTATGGTAATCATTTCGCTATATCTGTAAATAAAATCATCATGCTGCATTCCTTAAACTTATTCAATGGTGTATGTCAATTATATCTTAATAAAACTGGGAGAAAACCTGAATGATAATAGTATTTTATTTTTCTATTATATTGCCTTGTGGATTTCATAGGGATTTTGTCTTAATTGTGGAAGGAATAATGGAGGCACCTATAAGGAAGTTACTGTCCCTTTCCTGTAAGTTGATAGTAGGGTCAGAGGTATTACATGTATGAGGTCTGACAATTACGTTTGCAAACTTGCCATTGTGCACTTACACTGGCAGCACTGTGCAAACAGCTCCGTAAGGTATTATAACCTTGGTACATCAGTGTCTCACAGCTGTGTTCATGTCGACAAGTGGCGGTGTCTTCTTGAGGGGCATGTATTATTGTTGTTGGGTGTTTTTGTGTGCCGTCGTGAGAATGTCTGAGCTTGAATTAGAGCAATGAACAAACATTAAATTTCTTGTTAAACTTGGCAAGAGGGGAAGTGAACTCAGGGACATGTTAGTCCAAGTTTATGGAGATGATGAAGTGAAGAAAACAGCAGTGTACAAATGGATTAAACATTTTTCTGAGGGGAGAGAATGCATCACTGATGAAGAGAGTAATGAGCAGAACTGACAAAAACATTGCAAAAATTCATCGAATTGTGTATCAAAATCATCAGCTGACTGTGCGAAGCATAGCAGACCAAGTAAACATCAATAGAGAAACAGTTAGGACAATCTTAGCTGAAAATCTTGGCGTAAGAAAGGTGTGTGCAAAAATGGTCCTGAAAGAGCTTACCGAAGAACAAAAGCAAAGGAGAGTTTGCCAAGACCTTTTGGAGAGGCAAGATAATATTTTGGGCCATGTTACCACTGGTGATGAAACATGGGTGTACCAATGCGACCCTGAAACACTGTCAAAGTGCTCAATGGAAGTCAGCCAATTCTCCACAACTGAAAAATTTCTGTCAGTCCAAATCAAGAGTTAAAACGGTGTTGCTAAACTTTTTTGGTATCAGAGCGATTACTTATTATGAATTTGTGCCAACTGGAGAGACAGTTACCCAAGTTTATTATTTGGATGTGCTGAAAAGGCTGCGTGAAAAAGTTAGACGAAAACAACCTGAACTTTTCGCCAACAATTCATGGCTCTTGTACCACGACAATGCACCAGCTCACACGACACTGTGTGTGACGGAGTCTAGCCAGTAAACAAATAACTGTATTGAAACATCGTCCCTACTCACCTGATCTGGCCCCCAATAACTTCTTTCTTTACCTGACGATAAAGTGAATATTGCAAGGAAGACTTTTTTTTTAAAATTTATTTATTCGGGTGACAATTGTTAATGAAATTACATAATTTCAGGTGTACAATTCTGTATTACATCATCTATAAATCCCATTGCGTGTTCACCACCCAGAATCAGTTCTCCTTCCTTCACCATGTATTTGATCCCCCTTACCCTCATCTCCCACCCCCACCCCCCTTACCCTCTGGTAACCACTAAACTATTGTCTGTGTCTATGAGTTTTTGTTTCTCATTTGTTTGTCTTGTTCTTTTGTTGTTTTTGGTTTACATACCACATATCAGTGAAATCATAGGGTTCTCTGCTTTTTCTGTCTGACTTATTTTGCTTAGCATTATACTCTCAAGATCCATCCATGTTGTCACAAATGTTCCTATATTATCTTTCCATAACGCCGAATAGTATTCCATTGTGTATATATACCACAACTTCTTTATCCATTCAGCAATCGAAGGACATTTTGGTTGTTTCCATGTCTTGACCACCGTAAACAAAGCTGCAATGAACATTGGAGCACACGTGTCTTTATGTATAAATGATTTCAAATTCTTTGGGTAGATACCCAGGAGAGGGATTGCTGGGTCATATGGTAATTCTATTTGTAATTTTTTGAGGAACCTCCACACTGCTTTCCATGGCGGCTGCACCAGTCTGCATTCCCACCAACAGTGTATGAGGGTTCCTTTTTCTCCACAGAGTCTCCAACACTTGTTGCTATTTGTCTTGTTGATGATAGCCATTCTGACTGGGATGAGGTGATACCTCATTGTGGTTTTTATTTGCATTTCTCTGATGATAAGTGATGTTGAGCATTTTTTCATATGTCTATTTGCCATTTGTAAGTCCTCTTTGGAGAAATGTCTCTTCAGGTCTTCTGCCCATTTTTCAATTGGGTTGTTTGTTTTTTTGTTGTTGAGTTTCATGAGTTCCTTGTATATTTTGGACATTAGACCCTCATCAGAGGCACTGCAAAAATCTTCTCCCATTCAGTCAGTTGCCTCTTTATTTTGTCAACGGTTTCTTTTGCTGTGCAGAAACTTTTAAGTTTCCTATAGTCCCATTTGTTTATTTTAACTTTTACTTCCATTGCCTTTGGAGTCAAATTCATAAAATGCTCTTTGAACCCAAGGTCCATAAGTTTAGTACCTATGTTTTCTTCTATGCAGTTTATTGTGTCAGGTATTATGCTTAAGTCTTTGATCCATTTTGAATTAATTTTGGTACATGGTGACAGATAACAGTTCAGTTTCATTCTTTTGCACGTGGCTATCCAATTCTCCCAGCACCATTTATTGAAGAGGCTGTCTTAAAAGGAAGACATTTTGATGATATTCAGGACATCAAGGTTAATACAACAAAAGCTCTGATGACCATTCCAAAAAAAGAGTTCCAAAATTGCTTTGAAGGGTGGACTAGTTGCTGGTGTTGGTACATTGCTTCCCAAGGGCAGTACTTTGAAGGTGACCAAAGTGATATTCAGGAATGAGGTATGTAGCACTTTTTCTAGGATGATTTCATGAATCTAAGTGTTAGACCTGGTAGTATTCTCTTTAGTTTGTATTAGAAGCTTGTACTAATGCCAAGGGACAGTGTAACATTTTATACATTCAGTATTGTAATTGTGCTTTGAGTTTTCAAGAATTTGTTTTTTCTTGTGCTTTCCTCAGATTCATACATCTGTGATTTTGTGAATACCTGATTCATTAAGAAGGTGGAAATTGGTTTGGTTTGCTGTCTGTTGCCTATTTTGTTACCAGCCACAATGCCAGTTTAGACTCTCAAAACTGGAAAGATTCCAAACTGCCTCCCTTGACCCTCTTCATTTTACTACAAATACTGTGAAGTCTGACTTAGCTGATTTTAAAATGCTTCTGTGATTGTAACTGACTCCTTGAGTATCTGTTGGTGGCCCCTGTGGATAAAAGGAAGTTTCCCTTTTGGGGCTTTTATGATGTCTTGCCTCTTCTTCTCCCACCTCATGTCCTGTGTCTTATCACCTCCCTCCCCACACTCCTGTCATATCTACCTAACTTCTGGCAATCAATTGAATTTTTGAAGTTGTTTTAGGGCTTTTTATACTTTATTATTTGTGCCTAGGACCCCCTTCTTTGCCCGGTGAGCTCCTACATATACATGAGAGCCCAATTCAAATATCTTCTCCATAGAGAGGTTGATACCTTTTATCCAATGCCTCCTCTGAAACATACTATACTAACATAGCACTCTTACTGTTGTCTATTCACGTGCTAATCACTGCTACCAGTCTAATTTAGTTAAGGACATGGAAATTAAAAATAAAAATGCATTATTCATTTCTGTATCATCATTCCATAGCTTTGCAACTTAATACACAATAGGAGCTTGTAAAGATTTGATAAATCAATCAGTATAGCTTTTACAAATTTCAGATTTGGCACACTCATAGCAGATACATGTCTTTATTCATAGTTATTATATATTAGAACAAACCATGTTAAATTTATTTTTCTATTAAATTATTAAGAGGACATTGGTTAGTAAAATTATATAGAATTCAAGTGAACAGTCCTATAATACATTATCTATATATTACATTGAATGTTCACCACCCAGAGTCAGTTCTCCTTCCATCACCATACATTTGACCCCCTTTACCCTCTTTTACCACCTTCGTCCCCTTTACCCCCGGTAACTACTAAACTGTTGTCTGTGTCTATGAATTTTTGTTTGTTTGTCTTGTTCATTTGTTGCTTTCAGTCTTATATCTCACATATGAGTGAAATCATGTTTCTCGACTATTTCTGTCTGACTTATTTTGCTTAGCACTATGATCTCAACATCCATCTATGTTGTTGCAAATGTCAGCATTTCATCTTATGACCAAGTATATTCCATTGTATATATGTACCACATCTTCTTTATCCAGTCATCTACCAAAGGACACTTCAGTTGTTTCCATATCTTGGCCACCATGAGTTATGCTGCAATGAACATTGGGGAATATATATATATATATATATATATATATATATATATATATATATATATATATATATCTTTAATGATAAATGTTTTCAGATTTTTTGGGTAGATACCCAGAACAGGGATTGCTGGGTCATATGGTAATTCTGTTCTTAATTGTTTGAGGACCCTCTATGCTGTTTTCCATAGTGGCTGTACCAATTTACATATTAGCACCAGCAGTGTATGAGGGTTCCTCTTTCTCCACAGTCTCTCCAACACTTGTTATTATCTGTTTTGTTGATGATAGCCATTCTAGCAGCTGTGAGGGGTATCTCATTGTGGTTTTGATTTGCATTTCCCTAATAGCTAGCGAAGTTGAGCATTTTTCATAGATCTGATGGCTGTTTGTGTGTCTTCTGGGGAGAAGCGTCTGTTCAGGTGCTCTGCCCATTTTTTAAATTGGATTATTGCTTTTTTGTTGTTGAGTTGTATGAGTTCTTTATATACTTTGGATATTAGCCTCTTATCAGAGATGTTGTTTAGAAATATCTTCTCCCATTTGGTTGGTTTCCTCTTTGTTTTGTTAATGGTTTCTTTTGCTGTGGGAGAGTTTATAGTTTGGTGTTGTCTTATTCATTTATTTTTGCTTTTACTTCCCTTGCCTTTGAAGTAAATTCATAAAACTCTTGATCCAAGGTCCATAAGTTTAGTACCTATGTTTTCTTCTAAAGCCTTGTTAAATTTGAACTTGACCAATACGTGACCTGACTCGAGTCTTCTGTTTAATTGTCAGGTAATTGAGTGGGCTGATAAAATTTTGGAAACAGTGCTTATGCATATTCATGAAGGAACTCTGGTGTTAAAATGCAGAGGAGAAAAAAACAACACTGAATACCTAGTAAACTTAGAACTGATAATATACTCTTTATATTGTTAAGGTGGTTTTTATGATTTTGAGTTTCTGTTCAAATCTAATTTCATGTTTCCTGACAAAAATATTTAACCATAAAAACAGCTGGCTCTGTTATGTTAAGTGCAAGTACTGTTTGTTTGTATAATACGTTGGTACTGGTATCTTCACTAGGTAGAGGGATTTTAAAATGTATTTGAATAAATCCATTAAAATAACATAAGCCATCTATGGATGCAGCTTTTAGAGTTGGACTCACTTGAAAGGGACTCACTTGATCTGTAAGGTTAGGTTAAAATGCCACGTGAAGAAAAATGTTTTGTTGTTTTGTGAATTTAATTCTCTTTGGGGTACTGTTTTAAAGTAAAAGTTTGAGATCTAAATTAACATCTTTCGAATGACATTTTTAGTGCTTGTGGCTTAATTCATGTTTTCAGTATTTCTATCAGAATCTTGAGTGCCCCTCGTGCTAGTAAGTTAACCATTAAATTCCCTGGAGGATGTTTTGTGCTGACAGTAACCTTTCCCAAAGGTAATGGGAACCACATTCATAATATGAGAACTCCTAACAGGTACTTTTTCACTGTTTGGAAACATAGTGCCAGAGTAAAATGAGAGGACTTTCTTAATATTTCTTCTTTCCTTTTATAATATCTGTAATTTCCTCCCTGTTTTGTTTGAAAGCGTCATTAAATGCTAAAGCTTTAACAAGTCATGCTGAATTTCTGAATTACTAAAGAGATGTAAAATTTGAAGCTGATATTAAATAGATTTTGTAGGAATGGCAGTATTATCGTGTTGATAGTGCCTTTTTTTTGTATGTGTATGCATGTTCTCCCTAATATAAGTTAAGATCACTTGTATAATAACAGAATTCTCTGTTGCATTTAAAAGGCATTTGATGGTGAATATTCAAAACCATATGAATATTACTCTTTTTTTTATTAGTTTCAGGTGTACAAGACATGGTAATACTTAGACGTTCATCATCCACATCCCTCACACTGTGAACCCCCCCCCCACCACCCCCCAACCTCACACCAAGCCACCATACCACACATACAAAAAAAAAAACAAAAAACAAAAAAACATATGAATACACCAATATGTAAAAAATGGTGAGTTTGTTCCAATATTTAGGATCAACTCTTCTGTGGTGCTTTTAGTCAAGGGTTTTTTGTTTTGTTTTGTTTTTTATTGTTGTTTTTCTATTGCATATTTACTGGAAATGCTCTTTCTTTGGGAAAAAAATACACACGTTTGCTCCAAGAGAAGATTAAGACCACCCACTTGGCACTTTAACCTTATTTTTTACAAGCCTTAGGAATATTTGTTTCTTACAGCAGTTACTTGGCAGTTTTCTAGGATTAAGAAGGGTGTTTGATCAAAAAGGATGACTATGGTGCATTAAGGCTAGTGGGTTATTCTCTCACCTTAGAAACCAAAAATATGTTTTTAGGAATGCTGATGTTATAAATGATGGATGGAAAAAGGCAAAACACTACCACCATACTTTAAGCCTGCTGCTCCCTTAAAAACAGAAGAAAAAGAGAGAAGAGTGTTTTCTTTACATATAACTTTATTTCAGGAGTTTCAGAAAAGAGAGAGTTGCATTATGTATTGTTAGGGTGAATAAAATATCTATGTGAAAGGACTTTTAAATAAACTGGGGAAAAAAAGAGATAAAAGTACATGGAGACAAAAAGATGCTCTTATTAACAGATAGCAGTTGTCTTGCCTAGAACACGAGACCCAATTCTGTTTATTTTTCTCTCCCTCCTCTTTCTCTTCCTTCTCTTCTTCCTCCTACTTCTTTTCTCCCCACCCTTACACACAGGAAGTTTACTTCTTTGTGGATATATTTGTACTTGGGTCTAATTCCCATGCTCAAGTGGTTTAGAATGCACTAACTGTAGTTATCACTTGGAATTTATAATCAGATTAAGAGATACTGTGTTTTTTTAATTATTAAAATTGTTTCAGTGTTCAAAGAGATAAATGGCTTCTTCTGGCAGAAAATATAACATATAGGTATAGGTAATTATTTTACCCTTTGAGGTACATATTTTAGAATTAAAATACTTTTATAGTGGCTACCATTTTCTTTTGGAGAATTGTTATTCTTCTCTTCTTTAACATTTAATTGTATACAGCTTACATAGTAGTATCTCATGCCTGTCATTAATGACTTTATATCATTGAAAAAGCAGAGGTAAATATCTGGAATATATTGCTAAACAAAACTATGGTACACTTTCTCAGGCTGGGTTCAGGAGGAGAGAGAAACAACTTTTTTTTTAAGGAGAGGGGAGAAGATTGAGCTTTTTGATAAGAGAGATAGGAAATATAAACTCACAGTACCAGAATGAGTTAATGGAGGCTAAGCTTACATTCAAACCAGAGTTGGAAATGGGGGGGGAGGGGTAGATAGTGGTGGGATGGGAGAAACAAGGACTGAATGAATTTGTGAAATAGTTTTAGTCTATTTTTAGAATATGGAATTGAATAACTACCAAATAACACTTAAGTCATCAAAATTATTTTATGCCCTGTGGGGCATGCAATGTTAAGAATAATAACAACAATAATAATGCAAGAAAAGGAAGGCAACAAAGAAGAATCCTTTGGGGGATTCTCTGTTTTAGTGGGTTTAAACCTTGTAACAAACCTAAATATTAGGAATTATGTTAACTATCATTTCACAGATAAGGCAGGTGAGATTCAGAAAGGTCAAGTGACTTGTCTAAAGCCACACTTAGCGTTTGGTATAGGCAGAATTCAGATCCTGGCCAAATGATTCTAGAGCTTGTTTACTCAGTACTATGTTAAACTGCCTTATATAGAGATTAAAAAAATGTTTCATTTTTTTGTCCATAGAAACAACAACAATACCCAAAATAAAAAATAACTTAAACTTTTTGTTGTGGAGATAACCCATAAACACACATGAAACATTCTGATTATGTATAGATTTAAGTGTGGCACAAACTGTAAGTGCTGAGGATTAAAGAGAAGTACCATGTTTCCCCAAAAATAAGACTGGGTCTTATATTAATTTTTGTCCAAAAGATGCTTTAGGGCTTATGTTCAGGGGATGTCATCCTGAAAAATCATGCTAGGGTGTATTTCCTGGTTAGGTCTTATTTTCAGGGAAACACGGAAGGTCAGTGAACCCTGGAATAGATACAGATAGATTTCTAAAAGCAATTTTGATTTGATCATTTAAGGTGGAAATTGTAGTGGGGATTGGGAAAGGGAAAGCATTCCTTTTGGATAAATACTAAGAAACAAAGCACAGTGAACAATATACCCAGGGAAAAATAGGGACAACTGGATTTGATTAGGGAGTTTGCATTTACAGAATTCAATTCAATTTGAAAATTATTTTAGATTCTCTTATTCCCCCACCCCACTCCATAAACAGTATTTATTGGCATAGCTCACTGGGTTATCAAGTAAAGTGCTGATGGAAATACACTGAGAGCAGTAGCTACTTGGTGTTTATTCTTGAATGTGACTCTTTCAATACTATATGATTCGGTTTTCTCTGAAATAATCGAGTGCATAGCTTGAATATCTATGTGCGTTCAAAGAACAAAAGTTTCATTGTATCTGGGAATTGATGGTAAAATACCACGTGTCATAGGAGAGTGACATAGGAATTCTCAATCAGAATTTCTACTTGAAGTAAAATGTTTTTCCTGGAATGCAAACCGGATCACTCTAAACATGGTATTAGGTACTTAACCTGACTTCACATGATTACTCTAGATATAGAAGTGGAATGTAAATATGCTACAGAGAATTCTGGAATGTGGTATTAGAGGATGGTTCAACTGAGGTTGAGCCCGGATAAGGGAAATTTATGGAAGAGTATGTAAATAGAGTGAACGTAAGTTTACTCTGGTGAATGGAGTGAACATAGTTTACTCTGGTGTTAGAGGATAGTTCAACTGAGGTTTATCAGGATAAGGAAGATTTATGGGAGAGGATACAAATGGAGTGAATATAAGTTTACTGATGGTGAGACTGAACTTCAGGTTCATCTGTGGGAGATATGAAATAAGCTATTTCTGTTAGCATTAAAATCTATAACATTGTTTAATGCTTTCTTTTTCTTTTTGTTTTAGTTTTAAAATACCAGGTTTAAATGTATAATGTCTCTCTTATATCAGTAAAATGAGAATGGAAAAATTTTAACTAGAGGATTTTAGGTTTAATGAATGAACTTTATGGAACAATAAAAATGGTATGGTGTTCGAGATATGGATGTTAATTTTAAGTCTTTTCCAAAAACTATTAAAGAACACAAAAACTTCCTTTTCCATTTCATTATTTTCTAAAATAACTGATACTTAAAAATAAATAGAAAGGAGAATATTTTGCAGTCATTTACATTGAATAAATTGTGCTTCATAAAATGTGCCACATTGTCCTTATTCTTTTCTTTTCCTGTCAACCCAGTAAAAACTTTGAGGGACTGGTACTGTTCTGTCGATGGGTATTGCAGACTATTGATATAGAAGGGGGTTTTTAAATATACAGATTTTATACAAGATTTACAAAGTGTACTCAAACAATACGGTAAATGTTTAAATAAAAAACATTATTACAGTAAAAGGCACATTGCGATTAATCCCCCTCAAAATACTCCCCCTTGTGTCAAACACACTTATCCCATTCTTCTTGCCACTTTCAGAAGCAGTTCTGGAAGTGTCTTTTCTGAATTTCTTTAGTTGTGCAGTTGTGGCTGCCTTGAATCCTGAATCATTTTGACATTGGAAGAGCCAGAAGTGGCAGAGTACCAGGTACAGTGAATAAGGTGGATGAGGACACATCATAATGTTTTTATTTGACAGAAATTGCCATATCAGAAGTGATGTGGGACACGGAGCCTTTCCGTTGTGATCACAAAATATACAGTGAATGCTGCTGCCGAGTGCCATTCAACAGAAAGGCAGGGATCTTCAATATGGGAAGCGGTGTGTGGAAACTTAGTAACCGTGTATGACAAGTTTCAACTTGTTTGGTGCAGTCAGTCGAGTGTGAGCTACAGTTGTGAGAAGGTGTGTTTTAAAATATGCTGTAAATGATGGATTATGAACAATGCATTAACACGAAATGAGCAAACGGTTCACATCCTCCATCATGACAATGGTCTGTGTCACATATCGCTTCTGTTACAGACATTTCTGTCAAATAAAAATATTACCGTGTGTCCTCATCCACCTTATTCATCGGATCTGGTACTATGCGATTTCTGGCTCTTCCTCAAAGTCAAAATGACCATGAAAGGTAAACACGTTGAATCGATTCAGGACATCGAGGCAGCCATGACAGCGCAACTAAAGACACAAAAGAGGAGTTCCAGAACTGCTTCAGAAAGTGGGAAGAATGATAGGGTAAGTGTGTTAGAAGTGAGGTGGAGTCATGTGAGAGGGATTAATGACAATGTATCTTTTACTGTAATTTTAAAAAATTTAAACATTCACTGTATCCTTTGATCACACCTTATATTTGTCCAATTGTTCTAGCACTATTTGTTGTATTGCCTTTTCTCTTTTGTCAAAAATCAGTTGACTGTATTTATATGGGTCTCTGTTCTTTTCTATTGAGTTATTTATCTATTATTTTGCCATTACCACACTCTCTGGGTTACTGTAGCTTTATAGTAATTCTTGAAGTAGGGTAGTGTTAGTCCTCTGATTTTATTCATCTCCTTCAATACTGTTCTGGCTATTCTGGGTAAAAGGCACATTGCCATTAATCCCCCTCAAAATACTCCCCCTTGTATTCTGGGTGTTTTCCCTATCCATATAAAACTTTAGAATCAGTTGATATTGATATTCACAAAATGATATGTGATTTTTATTTGGATTGCATTGAGTCTATAGATCAAATCGGGAGCAACTGACATCTTAACAATATTGAGTTTTTGTTATCTGTGAACATGACACATGTCTCTATTTATTTAGTTCTATGATTTCCTTCATTAGAATTTTATAATTTTCCTTATATATATTTTGTACATATTTTGAGATTTATACTTAACTATTTCATTTTTTGAATGCTCATATAAATTGTTTTTTTTATTTCAAATTCCATTTGTTCTTTGCTGGAATGAAGGAAAATGATTGACTTTTATATATTAAACTTTTATTCTGAAATCTTACTATAATTGTTTATTAATTCCAGGAGGGATTTTTAAAATATGTTTCTTTTGGATTTTCTACATAGACAATCATGTCATCTACAAAGACAGTTTTATTTTTTCCTTCCCAATACGTATCACTTTTATTTTCATTTCTTTTATTGTTAGCTAGGATTTCCAATTCAGTGTTGAAAAGAAGTAAGATGACACATTCTTATCTTGTTCCTGAAAAGTGGCTGGCTTTTTAACTGTTCATTATATATTCATAGAAACTTTGATTTACAACTTAATTTACTGTAATTATGTAGACATTCAGCAATCTTATTATATTTTTCACTGTCATATGTTTGAGGTTAGCACTTCAAGAAACAAACTCATTCAACTCACCAATAACTGCTTATCTAAGGGTAGAGATTATATGTGAGAATAGTAGATACCCTTATTCTGGATTCTTGCTCTGAAGAAATTCATGAGGGTCTCAGTAGGGACTTTTTATGTAGTTGTTACTGCTTTTATTTGTGGGGCTTTTACCATCTTGGACTGATGAGCTAGTTCAGATGAAGTGGAAGAGAGCATTTCTTTCTCACCATTGACGTTAACCTGTTTGCCTTGCATGGTTTTATTCATGCCATAGTTTTACATTATAATTTTTGACTTTCAGATCTCCCTATTTGTATCTTCATTGTTTTTTGTATTTCTTTTTTTTTCCTGTCTTGTTTGTTCAATTATTTTGTTCTTTAGATTCCACATATAAGTGAAATCATATGGTATTTGTATTTCTTATTATGACTTATTTCACTTAGCATAATACCCTTTAGGTCCATCTATGTTGTCACAGGTGGCAAGATTTTATTTTTTTACAGCTTAGTAATATTCCATGATATATATGTACCACCTCTGCTTTATCCAATTGTCTATTGATGGGCACTTGTGTTACTTCCATATCTTGGCTTTCATAATAGTGCTGCAATGAACATAGGGGTGCATATATCTTTTTAAATTAGTGTTTTGGATTTCTTTGGATAAATACCCCAAAGTGGAATTGTTGGGTCATAAGGTAATTCTATTTTTAATTTTTTTGAGGAACTTCCAAATTGTTTTCCATGGTGGCTGTAGCAATTTGCATTCCTACCAACAGTGTATAAGGAATCCCTTTTCTCCACATCCTTGCCAGCACTTGTTTGTTGATTTATTGATGATGGCCATTCTGACAGGTGTGAAGTGATAGCTCTTTGTGGTTTTAATTTGCATTTCTCTGATGACTAGTGACTTTCAGCACCTTTTCATATGTCTGTTGGCCATGCATATGTACTTTTTAGAGAAATATCTATTTGGGTCCTCTGCCCATTCTTTAATTAGATTTTTTTTGGTGGTGTATGAGTTTTGTAAAATAAATGTTGGACATTAAACCTGTATTGAATGTATCATTGGTGAATATCTTCTCCCATTCAGTAAATTATCTTTTTGTTTTGTTGATGGCTTCTTTTGCTGTACAAAAACCTTTTCAGTTTGATGTAGTCCCATTTGCTTATATGTTTTCTTTAGATTCCCTTGCTCCAGGAGAGATATCAGAAAAAATAGAACTAAGAACAACATCAGGGAGTTTACATGCCTATGTTTTCTTCTAGGAGTTTTAGTTTCGGGTCTTACATTAAAATCTTTAATCCATTTTGAGATTATTCTTGCATATGGTGTAAGAAGGGGGTTTTATTTCTTGCATGTATCATCCAGTTTTCCTACCACCATTTATTGAAGAGACTCTCTTTATTCCACTCTGTATCCTTGCCTCCATTGTCATTGAGTAAATGACTATATAGACATGGGTTTATTTCTGGACTCTCTATTCTGTTCTGTTGATATATGTGTCTGTTTTTATGCCATCACCATGCTGTTTTGATTCCTATAGGCTTGTAGTATAGTTTGATATCAGGTAATGTGATACCTCCAAACTTGTTCTTTTTTCTTCAGATTGCTGTGGGTATTTGGGGTCTTTTGTGGTGCCATATAAATTTTAGGATTATTTGTTCTTCTGTGAAAAATGCTATTGGTGCTTAGATTCCACATGTAAGTGAGATCATATGATATTTAGCTTTCTCAGTCTGACTTACTTCACTTAGCATAATATCCTCTAGGTTCCTCCATGTTGTTGCAATGGTAAGAATTCATTCTTTTTATGGCAGAGATTTATTGTATAAATGTACCAGAGTTCATTTATCCAGTTGTCTATTGGTAGGCATTTAGGTTGTTTCCATATCTTGCCTAATTTGAATAATGCTGCTGTAAACATAGGGGTGCACCAGTCCTATTGTTTTGATCTAGAATAAAGAATATTCAGTGTGTGTGTGTGTGTGTGTGTGTGTGTGTGTGTGTGGTGTACAATTGACTTAAAGAGTGAAAAGGTTTTAATATGGTAACTTATTGCAAGGCCAGGAGGCCTTTAAAGACTTACAAATAAAAGTACATTAAAATGAATAAATTTGAAATATAGAAATAGCTTCATTTTTATCCATACAAAGTTTTGTTTAAATAAGTGACTTGTGGACTAGTTCATAGTCTCCTTTCTTCTTTGTGTTTCGAACAACTATGCGATTCATTGAATGGAATTAGTGGAATTAATTTATCCAAGTTTCAAAGAGTAGATCAGTTAGTACTCTCATAGTAACAATGATAAAACCTTAACACAAATTACATATTCAAAAGGGCATATTTTGACTCATGAAACTAGGAAGTTCAAGGGAATAAATTTTGTTAGTTTAAGACATAATTGTACCCAAGATTTCAAATAACACTATCATTTGAAATTATGCAACTATTTCTCTCCATTGCTGTGCTCTGTCCTCCTTTGTTGACTCTTGCCATGAATGTGTGATAAGGTCCCCCAGAGTCTCATGCACAATTCCTACTAGCTATGACAGCATAAAGAAAGTGCTTCTTTTACAATTCCAGCAAAAGCCCCAAGTTTCACTATTATTGACCTGATTTTTTTTTAGCAAAGAAATTGGAAGATAGTGATTGATCAAGACTGTGTTGTAAACAGACTTGTTTATCACAAGTCTTGTACTTGATGGGGTGGGAGTATTGAGTGATGGAGGGGTGGTGTATGTCAGCTCTGTCTCTTCCCCAACCATATGGAATGAGAATTAGGAGTGATTCCCCCTTCAAAGGAAACAGAAATACGAATGTGGTTAATAAAACAAAATAGAATAAAACAAACAAAAAAATCAATACAAAGCAAAACCAAACCCAAAACAAACAAAAACCCAACACAAAACACAAAAAACATTTCTGATCAATGCAGAAATGTCAATTTATCCTTCTAACTCATTTTATAAATGACTGAGGGAGTTAACTAAGATTTTTAGCTAGTATATAGCCTACTGGATTTATTTATAAATTTTAAATATCATTATATTTCATTTTTGGTTGAACTTTGAATTCTGTGAATTTAAACACACACATACACACACACACACACACGGAGAAAAAAAGGTGAGAAATATCACTATGACCTTCCCATATGGGGAAATGAATATCATCTGTCTGTTAATTTGCAGTGGATTTATACAAATGAACAGACTATATGTTGATTTCATCTCCAAGTGAATGGTCAGCTCACTATAGTGAACACAGATTTGGCCTTATATATAGCACCTTCCATATTGATATTATCATCACATTCTCTTATTTTGTTTTCAGTGTATATTTTCCGGTGGCTTAAAATATGTTTAGTAATTACTTTAACTAGTATCCCTATGTTTTTGGTGGTGCCATTATAGAAAATGATCTTTCAAACAATGTTCATTAATAACTATAATAAATCTCTAGTCATTATAATACCAAGACAGCAAAGTTTCTTGCATATATTATTTTTTTATTAATTTTGGAAAACCGATGATACCATGGTATTCCTTGGTGATTTAAAGAGTGGTCATATTTCTTATTGCTCAATGGAAGGTGAAATTATACACTAGAAACAAAATGGCAATGTCGAATCACATTGCTATTGGTTTATAATATAATAACTTCTGGTGGGTGCAGTGAAATACAGGGTTATATTCTCTGGCTCCTTCTATCTATATCTCATATATATATTAGCAACAATGGTGCTCCGTTCTATTTAATATACAAAGTATCTTCTAAAAGAGGCTGTGATGGAGGACACACTCATTGTCCTTCCTTCCATCAAAACCCTAGCTGTTTATATTGACGAGTCCCAGAATAGTTGCAATTCTGATTTCTGCTTTCTTCCCTCTTACACTTTTGGTTTTGTTTCATAAAACACTTTTGAGGGAACTCAAACCGACTGTTTTGTTTACTCTGCAAACTTCTGAGCAACCCCAAAGTCTCATTGCTGTTTTTCAAACATCCAGGTCAAATTGGATGCTGTTAATATAGACCCCCTTTTAGTAAGCACTAGAATTCTTGCTTTTAATGTTAGAACACCATTAGGAGGTATCATGCACGTTCTCAGTTGACCTTAGTTTTTTTCTTCATCGTTTCCTTCTGTGTGCCCTTGAATTGCCTGTAGACTTGTATAGACTAAGTCAGAATGTTGAGAGAGAGAAGTCAGCTTTGTTAGATCAAAGCATGTGTCCTAATTAGTAACTATCCTATGCTTTAATTTATTTCTCCTTGTTCTGAATTTTGCAGGCTGAGCTCACCATACTTGTTGGGTTGGGTTTTCTGAATGGTAATTTAATACTTAAAGTTTCAACAATAGGCACACTGAGCATTTAGTAAAATACAAACTGTAGAATTACAGGAAGCAGGTATAATTCCTGTTGTCAAGATTGATGATCTTCAATGCTGTTCAAGATAGGAAGAGCCTTGCAATGTTTTCTCGTGCCAGCATCTGCCAATATGAAATAAATTTTAGCTACCAGATGCTGCCTGTGGACATGTTTTCATGGGCAAGCGCCATAGATTATCCAAGGCTTCTGATACCTGTAAAAACTAATGATAGGAAGCACTGACCAAGTTTAAGGTAGAAAAATGTAGATGAATAATACATAGTTGAGATGTAACACAAGTCTTTGTATTATGCTAATTCTTTATGGGGGAGGATGAATCTTTTAGCACTACCATGTAATCCTATAATTTACTTACTGCTATATTTCCTATAGCCACAAATAAATTTTGCCATCTCCATAAGAAAGTGTTGAATTGGAATAATTTCAAGCTATTTTCCTTGAGTAATGAAATAGAGATCATTTTACTCCAAAGAGGTGATTTGAGGGACAGAACCAACAGTGCCTGTTAAATCATGAATCTTTACATTTAACAGATGGCTGTCTGAGGAATTAGACTTGAGAAATGAGCTTTCAGTCTAGAGGACTTGCTGCTTTTATTCCCCCGGAGGAGGCATATCATTTGGAGAGCATCTACGGAAGGAAGCTGTCCTGAGTGTGATGTAATCACTATAGGAATAAAATCCTGAGTGTGATTCTGAAGCCATTCCTCTCCCTCTGGGTAGAGAGAGGCTGTCTAGGGGAGGGATCACCTTGTCTCTAACAAAAACATGCAACACATTTAGAACTGATATTTTTGTTTAACTTCGTAATACGTAAGTCTGTGATATTTACCTTCATTATTAGAAATAGTCATATTAGGTACAGTCTTAAAATGATCTTTACCAGGGAGTGAGGCTTATTTTCCTATTATCATTGTCTGAGAATTCAAAGATAAAGAAGACAGAGAGTGTCTTTCTTTCAGGATTAAGTCATCATCCCACTAGGCTGAGACCATAACTCTGAGGTTTTCTTTAATTCATCTAGGACTGTGCATGTGTGTATGTATGTATGTATGTGTGTGTGTGTGCATGTGTTTCTGGTAATGATGAAATTAATGGAAAGACTGCATAAAAGAATGTAAATGGCTAAAAACTGAGATAGAAAGGGAAAGATGTATTTTTCACAAGCTAAATTAAAAATAAAATGGACATAATAAAATTAGAGAAGATTTATGTTAGACAGCTCCTGCAGTCTGTTACATTCAAAGCAAATTGCTTGGTCAGTCTGTGAAGCTTTGTGAAGAAATATCTTGACATGTTAATACTGTACTCTTAACTGCAAATAATCTGTCCTATATTGCAGAGTAAAATTACTATGCATGTCATCTTCTAATATAGAGGTTGCCATATATTTCCCAGGCAATGGGGCTAGAAAGTAATCTTCAAGCTTCTACATGTCATGTCCTAAGTACTCATTTAAAGATAATTAAATGCTTAAATTCATAAAACTATGTTGTATGCATATTATCAGTTGTGATTGTCATAAACCTGCCAGCTCATTTTTTAAAATGTGTTATAGGGGAAGATCAAGTAAAGGGGACTGAGAAGGCATTTTAGAACAACTTGTAAAGGTTAAGGGCAGTTTTAGAAGTGGATTGGATACTGAGGTTCCCCACAGTGAAAGGAACAGTGAAGAATACAAATCCAAAAATAATAGGGCCAATTTATATACTAATTTAAAAAGTGTGTGTGTGTGTGTGTGTGTGTGTGTGTGTGTGTGTGTGTGTGTGTGTGTGTGTGTTTGTAAAGCTATAAATGACTGTAATTCCTGGTATCTGTTGGCGAGCACCCCACTCAATGACACTGGAATTCTTGCAGTTACATTTTAAAAAGTAATTGGTGCATTTTAAAGAAAAAATAGGAACTTTTCTGCTTCCAGTAATAGAGACGTCTTAGTTAGGAGCTATTGCAAGAAATAGAACACATTAACAGCAAGTAAAAAGTTGTTTGAGACATTATTTAAGGTCTGTTCAAGAATTGCCTTGAGATAAATCTCTCCTGTAATGGCAGAAAATATGGAAACCCTGCAGCATGGCAAACATATCTGTGAGTCAAAAAGCGAAAAATGATGCCTTCTTGTGGAAAAATATTAAACAATGCATTTTTTTCACTCAGAAGATAAACTTGAAAATATAATTGGTAGTCCAAGATTAATCCAGGTATTTTCCTAAGGATTGGATAAAAATATAAATGTTAAGATTACTGCTGATTTATCTGTTTTGTAACTGTGTTAATAATAATGTCCATAAATACATAATTTTTAAAGTATTTGACGATAAAATAATTAAGACATTTCTGAGAAAATAAATTGTGTGTGTGTGTGTGTGTGTGTGCGCTTGCGTGCAAAGTATTGATTAGGGAAGAATGCAAACTGGCAGGATAGGTGGCTCACGTCAGTCACCAAGCACCTGCAGTGCATCTGCTGGCACCAAATACTTGCCAGTACTTTCAAAGAGTGTCATCTGGACTTTTAAAAAAATTCTCGTGAGTAGTAAAATGCTAAATTAATTTTTAAAATTTTATTTAAATATACGATTTTTAAAAGTTTTGCATGAGGTATGTTTTATTCTGGCTTAGTTGGAGTAATTCCTATTCAGAATTTTATGAACTAAATAAAAAATTACTTGTTTTAAAATTTTTCATAATGTAAAAGTAATGTGATGACAAACTGTAAATCTTGATGTGGTAAATGAGGGCAGTGATTCTTTTAATGATAAAGAATGACCCATGATGTAACTCAGTTATCATGTGTATTTTCAAGGCTGGACACACCAAGCATCAACTACATGAAGGTTCGAATATTTCAACGTCTCACAAATTGCTTTAGGGAAAATAAAGTCTAAAAGTCATGTAAAAAGAGTAAGGATTTATGTAAGTATTCTTTGAGAAATACAGGGCATTTACATTGTGAAAATCACTGCATTTGTGGTTTAAAAAATTAAAGATTAATGTCAGGCACCTGTTTTATGAAAGATTCCTCAAAATGTACAGGAGACTGGCAAGTGGACCAACAACATTTCAGTTGTCTACAAGATAGAAAACTTAACCTCTTAATACAAAGAAACAGTACAATGCAAAATTCCCACAGGTAATAGCATATGCGGATTCTGTCTTAATACTCCCACTTTGACAGTGTCTTCTGGCCTTCCTTTCAATGTCTTCTCTGAAATAGTCCATACTTGTAGATAAGTATATAGAGTCATGCATGCAGGTACATTTTGCCTTTTGTGTGCGTGTTATTGTGTGAGACTCTTTCTAAAAACACCAGGACACCAAGATAGGATGCTGAGCCAAGCTGGTGTTTTTGTTGCTCTTCAATTTAGTACAGATTTTTAGAGATCAAGAGACTAATTGTACTCTTAGAAAGAATGATAATAAATATTATATTATCACAAATAGAGATACATTTTGAAGTAAAATGCAAAATCCCTTTGGATTTTTTTTTTTTTTTTGAAGTGGATTGTGAAAGTGGGGGAGGAATAAACTTTATTGGCCCACAGAAGGAATGGGGGAATCAGAAGGAAGAGCTAGGGAAACGAATGAAAACAGGTGGAAAAACTAAAATGGAATGATTTAAAATGTGCAAATATAGTTTGTAACCTCTACCATTCAACTTAGAGATAGGTATGTACCGTGAAATACAGGTAGACTAAAGTGTGTGTCACTTTGCAGTTGACGATAGTTGCTCCCTTTGGATTTTTAAAACGAATCTCAGGCTCTCAAAGAAACTTGAGCTTTTGAAAAGACGCTAGAAGGATGCATTCAGGCTCATTGTCTTTTCTGCTGTGAAGTTAGAAAGTTAGAGAAAGATGTGTGGAGTCCAGACAGCTTCTAGTCTCCATTGGTTTTTTGTTGCATAATTAGTAGTGATACTTCTGTGATGAGACTTACCTTAAATAGAAACTAGACCATCATTTTAATCAGCTGTTACAGGGAGAAATCAAGTAGATATTCAGTTAAATTCGATAGATGAAAGTTTTCTCCAACTTCCAGATTTCATAAAACCAGGTGGTCTTTTTGTTAGTCCTTTAAAGAAATGAAATTTTATATGCATTTTCAGTACTTTGATCCTGTTTTTCACTTCTTCCCTATTTGACACCTAAAGTTTTTAAAAACTTAGGTTCAGTTTTTTACATTATTTCAAAATTTAGCATAGAAAAAGTAACCTTTTTTAAGTGATGAGTGTTTATGAAATTTCTTTAATACTGATATATATGTAATATGTGTTACATATATATATATACTTACATCTATATAGATGTATATATGTGCCAATTTTCTTTTTCATTTCTTTAAGCAATGTATTTGAAAAGGAAGTACTGATAGCTTTCATAGGAGCAGAAAAGGAAGTACTGAAAAGGAAGTACTGATAGCTTTCATACATTCGATAATTTCTGTAATGGTATATACTATTTTGTTATCTGTGACCTGAAATTCATCAAATTGAAAATTTTTGTTTTCTAACATGTCTTACAAATATAGAGAAACTAGCTTTTTTTTCTATCTCTCTGCATAGATTCTTTCATATTTGTGAAGAATAATGTAAAGAAGGTTTTGTATTTGTAGGTATAGTATAAACTGCTCAACAGTTAATAGTATGTGAATGCCTATCACCTCTTATAGTCCCATGTAATGCACAGCAGGTGCTGCAAATAGTGTTTAGGGGCTCAAGGCTCATTTCAAATGCTCCATGCCTTCTGATAGATCAGAAATTAGTCATTAATAGCTTAGTTGTCTTCTAACAAATGTTTTAAAGAGTGGAGAATAAACAGACATTCCATTGGAAACAGTGAATGTTTCCAAGCTTTTCAGAAGCAAATATTTTTGAATTTGGGCCATTACTGATTATTAAAGCCCTTTTTGTCTAATTCTCCTGCTGTGCCTGACATCTTACTGTGAAAAGCAGGCACCAGTGTGGCACAGCTGGATACCAAGCATAACAGGATTCCAGAACCCAAAACATTCTAAAATCTCCTGATTTCCGCACATGTTCATTTAAGAATGCTGGTGCTTCCATTTTCCATCCGTGTGTGTTTATGTATGTGCAGTATTTGCAATGCCGCTTAAGAAACATTCATGATGATGATGATGATGATGATGTCTGAGAATTATAAAACTTTTGTTTCACAGAATTTTAAAGTCCAATAATTGAGTCTGCTCATTGACTGAAGTTGAAAGTGTGTTAACTATTTCATGACGAGTCATTTATATAAATTTTCTTTCCAGAAAAATGCAGGCTATTTTAAGATCTCAGATTAACTATCTGTCTGAAAGTTTCTTAATTTATAGATTGTCTTGGAGGTCCTTCTTAACTATGGTATCTTCTGATATTTAATAGGAAATATTGTTCACTTTATCTTATTTGAAAATCATGCCTATTGAGTTCTTGTCTCATCAGTACTTGGTTTGCTCTTTTGAATGAGATAGTAAAGGCAGGCTTATTATTTATTTTGGGTCTTTCATAAATTTAATATATTTCATATATTAAGTGTCTGAAATGGTATTAGTACCCAGGGAGTTAAAAGTACTTTGGGCAATACTAACAACGTTTTGTAGTCAATGCATGAAAAGAACACGTACAATGCAATGATCATTGCTATGCCTTTTTAATTTTGGAAATAACTGTGATAACATAATGGAATTTGTCAGGTTTATTTTTTTTAAAGTCTTAATTGTTTTTCAGCGGGTGTGGAATGCAAACTATTAAACTTCATACCTCAGGAAAAATTAGATTGACCCATTTTTTAAAAAAAAATTGAGAGTAAAAAAGACACTAGATTGGATCAGCCTGAGGTTATAAAAAAGAAATAGAACACAACTCTACCATGTAATGTTAAAGCATATACTAATCAAGTCCATGGGTCACTGACCGATAATTTTGAAGAAATGATATAAAGAAATGAACAATAATATAAAAAAACAACTCCTGATAATTAAAGCATTATTAGGAAATAATGAAACAAAATATATGAGAACCCTCAACAGCTCTATGTAGCACATTACTGCTACTAACAGTAACAGTTTTATCTAATACTTTTAAGCATGTACTTTATGTTGGGAACAATGTTTTAAATATTTTATGAAATAATTTAATTTCCATAAAACTGTGAGAAAGATACTGTTTCTCTCTGTTATACAAAGATGAAGAAACAAGCACAAGAGGTTAGGTAACTTGCACTTTGTTTCATACTTGGAAAATGGCAAAGCATTAGGGATATACAAATAGAAACATTGCTGAGAACAGACTACTTGGGATGCCTTTGAGTTGCTGAATCTATTGCTCCACTACGTTTAGAAGTCACTGTTCACCCCACCTAAACTTAATATAGTAATTATATTGGCTATTCATTACTCTTAATATAAAATTAGCTTAACAAAACAAATTATCTTTGGCAAGGTAGTTTTTATTTTTATTTTTTTAAAGAATAGATTGTTCAGCTTCCCTATTAGGTCAGGGAAAAGAAAGGCATCTTTTTTTTTGTTTGTTTGTTTGTTTGTTTCTGAACTATGATTAAGACCACGATATGTCAGCTTCAAAGGAAGTATATTGGGACTAAGTGAGATTCTTCTGGAGCCTGATCCTTTGGATTACTATGAGAGTCCATCATTCCTCCCTGCGTTTTCCTCCCTCCCTCCTTCCGTCTTTCCTCCCCGCCCCCCACACACGTAAATACAAGGTTAATTTTATCTGATTCTGATCTCTGACAACCCTGCTTATCCCTAAAGACATGGTACTAACTGTTGGCCAAACCGGAATGGAAGAATATTCTAACTTGTGATTGAGGTATTTCTTGGTTAGGGTACAGAATACACCAGGGAGTAATCTATACACCAGACAGCAGTTTACCAGCACATTTTATAGAAAATACAAAGATTGATGGATTACCCTTGATTTGTTTGGAGTCTTAGTTCCTATTATTGAAATCAGTCACACAAACTCCTTTTGTCCACTGATTGAAAGGGTATAAAAAACTCCTTGGATGACACGTATTTTATTGAGATCAGTGTTATCTCATTTGTATCTTGGTCGCGCATAATTGAAAATGAAGCACTTCTTGTGAGAGTGAGGAAGGAATCTGAAAGCTGTGCTTAAAAGTATCAGACTTCTCAGATATTTTCCTATGGTTTCTTTCTCTCGCATTATATCTTTTAACTTTAACTGTTAACTTATCTCAGAATAATGCTTTTGTAAAATACATCAGTGGATGCACATTATAATACATACCATTAGTAGTGAAAATAAAGATAGCTTCTAAGTACATAATTGGTCCTCATACCCAAATCTCTAAAAAATGCTCCTATTTTGCATCTCGTGCTAGGTAAAGGTTTCTAGCTCAAAAATGAAACAAGCAAAAGGACAAAACAAAACACATGTGGTCTGAGTTGGTTGATGAGAGCTTTGTGCTTGTTTGTTTTCTTTATTTTTCCTTAACATGGGCCAATTCAATTGGTTCTTGATAGGATTTTGATTGCTGTCACCATGCCAGATGACCATAGGTCTTAAAGAAGCTCAGGATTCAATTGTGGTGCCTGTGTGTTTACCTAGTAAAAATACTAGTGAATGGGGATGGATGTTTAGGGCAGAATTCATCTAAGTGTAACAGATCCCACATCTTTGTCTTCTGAAATCTGATAACTCTAGGTTCCTGACAGCCCTATACTTCCCTGGTTTAAAAAATTATGCCGCCTTCTCTACTTAACTCAGTATGTATTCTAATTTATTCATTGCTTGGATTAAAGATTAATGTTAAGTCATTTTCTAAACATCTTTTAAGTCTGCTTTCAGACTTGTTCCTGTCTTTTAAAGCCAGGATATGGCGCTGGCAAAAGGTGCATTAAGGTTTTGGCAGAAGCTGTATTTATTTGTAATGATGCATAATTAATAGATTATTTATACTTGCAGGTAGAATATTTTAACGAACAAGAGATCAAGAGTCAAAAAGTCCTTTATGGGCATAGCAGTCTTTATAGTACTTTGCCTATGGGTATCTCCAGATTTTAAAAATAATGATAATTATTACTAGCAGGCTAAAAATTCATCAGCAATTTTGGAAATTCTTAAATAGGAAGGGTAGTATTTATTTTTAAGGTGGTATCTATAGTGACTGTTCTGTGACTGTATCAATATTATGTAGTTATGTGGAAGGTTGTGATTTATTTTGGACATTGGGTGGGATGTGGGGAATTATATTTTCCAAAGCTGGCTACAACAATAATCTCTCTATTTCTTGTCCTATTGTAACTGGGTGGGATTTTTAAAATAAATAGTTTATTTTAAACTATTTTAGTTTATTAATACTATTTTAATTGATAAAGTACAGCAGAAGTGACACTATCGACTTTTGAGGTTGGGCCATAAAATTTGACACTTTTTCTGCTTTGTGCTCTGAACACTCATTCTTGAACCCTTCAACTATTATGTAAGAAGTATTATTTTCTATAAATTACCATGGTGTGAAAAAACTAAAATTAGTAGATGCAGAGAGACCACATAGAACATTTTTGGAACGGATTTAAAGCTGTTAGCCTGTGATCCATTTCTTTCCTAATTAAGGGGTTGGGGGAGAAAGATGACCCAGTCTAATCCACTATAAGTAAACGACATCCTGGTAAATGGATAAATACTACTTTCTAGGAGAGGAAAACTGATGTATGGAATGCACTTCCAGGGTATCGCAGGTATACAATGCTTATGGTAAATAAAGCTGTATACTGTATGGATTTATGAAACATTGTTCCTTGGAGACTATTGTATAAGCTGTGCAACACGGATGTGTAAAATGGAGATGTTTTATGGCATAAACACACCCTGCTATGTGAAACAATTTGCATATTTCACTGAGAGATATCTGTACCCCTTTGATTCCTTGTCTACTTGAAATGATTAGTGAAGCTTTTTACTGGGCAAGATTCCTGATATGTTTGTCTCATCTGACAATCTAATGTTTGTTAGTTCAGTTTGAAATGCCACATTGTCATATTCATATTGTAGCAAAAATTACTATTAATGTGGACTTTCAATTTTGAAACTTTAAAACTATCTATGTGAGCCTAGGCCAGTAAAATATTTAAATTAAAAATAGATTAAAGATACTATTTAATATTTTATAAAGTCATCTCTTTTTTCCTTCTTTCTCCAAAGTATTCTTGGTGACATTCTCTTCCCTATTCCAAAATGTACTAATATATATTTTTTTCAAGTCCCAAACTGAGATAAATTTATAGACAAACTATCATATTTATAATATTGGGGTTTCCTATCCTGGTAGATGATTTTTTTCCCTTCCATTTCTCTGAGTGTCCTCTTTGGTTTGTTTGTAGGCATCTTTGTATTTTTATTTAGTTAATGCTTGTAAGCTTTATGTTAAAAGAGCGTTATGCTTTTAAACTTTTTTGATATAATTCATCATTTGAACTTAAAATGTTCTATATTTTTTCAACAATTAAAATCAGTAATACATGTTTTACTGTAACAAAGTTTCACACATATTTTTACAAAGAAACAATTTTGCAGTCTTCCTCAATCTTCTCCATTGTCCCTTTACTGTTTTATCATCCCAATGCATATCCTTCCACAGCCTGTAAATGGTATTGTCGATTTACATGTATCCCATTCTGTTTTCTGGTTAGTAATTGCTGTTATATGGAAGATTTTACTTTTATAAAATGTAATTTTTGTTATTATCAGGTAAATTATCATATGCAAATATGCTAATATTATACTGATATTTCAATTCTTCATATCTGTTATTTTCTTTCTTGTTATTAGTTACTTTAGCTATGCCTTAGAGAACAAATTTGAATGAGAATGATGTTGAGAACATCCTTGATATTTTTGTGTTTCCTGATATTGTTGGTAGTGTCAATAATTAGTCTCTTATTACCATAATTAGAGATGTATATGTCTCTTCCAAAACTACCCAAATTTTTTGTAGTATAATTGAATAATAATTGGAAACATTACATATATATTGCAACCAATACATATGGCAAGGACATAATATTTAAATAATATTAATATATAATAGGATAAATTATGTTGTTAAATTTACCAATATTTGGCATTTCTTCCATGTTAAAATAAACACTACTGGTTTAATTACTTTTAAGAATATTTGTTTTGATTTTTTTCTATTTAGGGTTTAAGTTGAATGTTTAGTTTCTATTTATCGAGTCAAGTAATTAAAGATATAATTTTCATTTGAGTATGGCTTTGTGAAATACCACATATTAAGATAACATATATTAAAGATAGCATAAGATACCATATATTAAATATATATTAAACACCATATATTAAGAAGGTATATATCCATATATATGAGTCGCATCGTCATTATTTTCTAAACAGTTTCTAATCAATTTAGATGGAATTAATTTATATGTCATCTACCACTTTTAAAACATTTTTTGATATTTTGGATTATTTGAGGTTGATTTTTTTGTTTGGGAAAGAATCTTGTTGATTGCATTGCAGTCAGTGTGTGTGCTCTTGTATTATTTCTGGTTTTAGGTATTTATTGAGATTTTCTTGATATACCAATATAAAATCAATTTTAGTAAATGCTTCTTGAACATTAGAAAAAAAAGAAACTTTATTTGTAGGTCAGAAAGGTAAAGAAACATATAAATACACACACACACACACACACACACACACAGAGAGACATCAAATCAGCCTCTACAATGCCTTCAATATATGGTCCTGGGCTCCCTGGGGGACCTAATACTCTTTCATGGGGTCCACAGAGTCAAAACTATTTTTTTATTGATACTATAATATTACTTGTTGCCTTTTGTTGTTGTTGTTGTTGTTATGTTGATATGTAGACTGATGTTACAAAAACAGTAGTAAATAAAGTACCTGGCTTCTTGATGTGAATGATGGCACCGACACTTAGTTACATTCGTATTAACATAATCGTTACCACAACACACTCAGTTAAAAAATAGCCAGTTTCACTTAAGATTGTCTTGCTGAAGCAGTAAGTATTACTAATTCCATTAAATCTTTACCTTTGAATGGTCATATTTTTAGTATTTTAATAAATATAAATATTTCAATAAATACACATTTTTAATAAAGCACTTCTGCTGCAAACAAACGTATGATGATACCTCTAAGACAAACACTTGTGAAATTGTTCGAATTGTAACATGAACTAGCCTCTTATTTCATGGCATACTTACATTAACCTGAAAGAATTGCTGACAAGTAAACTATGGTTATTCACATATCAGTAGTTGATTTCCTTGAAAATAAACAAAGTGAGCCTGTCACTGAAAAGGAATATAACTGGCAGTAATGTAGCCAAAGAAAAAAAATTTATCAAGGGAAAATGAGAATTTTGGAAACTTGAACCGGCCACCCTGAGCTTCATAGCTTTCCCATATTTAGTAACTTTTCTGATGAGATTTGGTGGCTTTCTTAACAAATGTGATTTTTGATGGTACCAAGAACTTAAAAATTCACTATCATCACAAATGTTAATTGTGTGATAATGTTAGTTATTGAAAGAAAATAGCACCCTCTTTGACTTCTAGAACAGTAGAAGGCAAATAAGCATAAACACTTATTATAAAATCTTTAAAATGTAAATAGTATTAATAAATATAAAAGTATCATTGCCACAATATATTCTTAAACAACATATTTACATGTGTAAAATATATGTCCAAATAAATCTGTGATATAACAACTGATTTTCTAAACAAATCACACAATTCAATCAGCAGTTTTGTCTTCAGGGAAAACACAAGATAGATTATAGATGAGAATTATAAGAGTCAATCTATCAAGGATGACATTATAATTATAGCAAATGTCTTTGTAGGAAACCAATTGATTCTTATACTGAGGATCTATTTTCTCTTTAGTCTCATTTATCAGCTTGGCAACTGAATAACCTTCATGGCTTTCTAGTCTTGTTCTCTCTTTAAACAAGAAGAAGCTTTACATTTTACTCTTCAAAGTAAGACACTTAGCAGGTTTATTCCAATCACGCAGTGAAGAAGGTAGAAAATGTAAGGGAAATAGTATGCATTACAGCTATCTTTCCAAGGGATGTCAACATTTTAGCCAAATTTCCCCAGTAACAGGATGATTGTATAATCAAATCTGTTCACACTCATAGCTGTTCTTAATAGTTTCAGGTGAAATATGTAACTAGGGACATCAACATGTTATTTGAATTTCACACCTACTCTCTGCTAGATGCCAAGGTGTTTTA
Source organism: Rhinolophus hipposideros (assembly GCF_964194185.1). Classification (NCBI taxonomy): domain Eukaryota; kingdom Metazoa; phylum Chordata; class Mammalia; order Chiroptera; family Rhinolophidae; genus Rhinolophus; species Rhinolophus hipposideros. The sequence continues at coordinate 32,536,701 of NC_138053.1, forward strand.
AAAATAGGTGTTTCAGACATGGTAATTATATTCACCAGGCATGTGTAAATATGTCATTGAACCTAATGTTCTCAAGTTTCAAATTCAGATAACAGTGTGGATGATCCATGTGTGCTAAGAATATGTAGCTTCATTCCTAGGGGGAAATTTCTAAATAACTTCCAAAATAAATTTGTTCATAACGTCTAATAGTCAGGGGTAATATATAACACAAGTTGAATGGATACACGTACCTCAGTATTGGAGAAAGCAAAATCAATATATTTATTGCATAGCATGTGGTAACCATTGAGTGAGGCTGTGAGTGGGAGAATGTGGAATAGGGATACAAAATACATATACGTATGTCATAGTTACACCCTCTAAATTTATAGGCTACTTGAGAAGGAAGATGCTGTCCCTGAAACCTATGTGTATATGTGTAACAATGATTAGGTGTCAGCCCAAGTGTTACAGGATAAGAACCCAGTGAGCATGTGGTGAAAATGCTAAAGAAGGTTTAGCTCACAGGTAGATGAGTAATACACTGGTGCTCGACAGACTTTACCAAATGCTATTGTGAATATTCTTATACAATTCTTGTACAATTGTCAGAATGTTTTATTAAGGCCACCTTTTATAATTTCCCCTCCTCAGAAATCTCAAAACTATTTTTGAATAGTAACAGTTTTTTTCTTTTTAATCAACACCATAGGTATCATCTAACAATGTTTACTGATTCAGCAAGACATTCTTAAGTGAATATGGCTATTTTGTAACTGAGTGTGTGGTGGTAATGATTATGTTAATACGAGTGTAACTAAGGGTTGGTGCCATCATCCACATCAAGAAGCCAGGTACTTTTCCTACTACTGTTTTTGTAACATCACTCTACATGTCAACAACAACCAAAAAAAAAAAAAAAGGAAACAAAATATTATATGTGCCAAATTTATTGACATTTTATAGGATCCCAAAATCTAATATTATAGGATAAACATATGATACTTGCTTACTCTATGAAAATGCCTATGCTGTTTATTTTATAAACTATATATAAATTGTGAGACATCCTCTCAAAATGTTTATTTGTATGATGGTTATGATAGGCAGAAGAACACCCTCCCTCATCAAGATCTTCATGCCCTAAATCCCAGAACTTGTGAATATGTTACCCCCATGCAAAAGGGACTTCACAAGGATGATTAAGGATACAGACCTTGACATGGGGAGATAATTCTGATGATCTAGGCAGTCCTAGTTTAGCCGCTTGAGTCCTTAAAGCAGAGCTCTTTCTTGACTGGGTTACAGATGTGAGATGTAAGAACAAGGGGGTGAAATTTGAGTCTTTAGAGAGACTCAATCTGCTATTGCTGGCTTTGCAAATGTGAAAGGGAACCATAAACCAAAAAATATAGGGGCAGTTTCTAGAAGCTGGTAAGACCTTAGGCTTGACCCAAATGAACAGGAAATGGATCTTCTCCTAAGATCTCCAGCAAGGAAGACAGCTCTGCCAACACCTTAATCTTTGCTCCATGAGACCCTTGTCCGATTTCTGACCTACAGAAGTATACAAAATAAATTTGCATTGTTTAAGCCACTGTTTTTGTAATTTGTTATGGCAACAATAGAAAAGTAATTCCTTTTCTGCCCAACCCACCTGAGGGATAGGAGACTCTCTCAATGGTGATCTTTTGCTACAGAAATTATGCTTTTACTTGTGCACATTGCTGTTTTCTGTCTTTCCAATTGCACAGATGTACACATGCATTCTAATGTTAACACCTAAATCGATCACTTTAATTTTCACAATATTTAATATGAATTGTAATTTAAGAAGACTCACCATTCTTGTGATGTCAGTCATGCTTGATGGTTTACCAAGGTTTCACAACCTTGCTTGCATTCATACAATTAAGTGATTGAGTGCAGTTAGTATTTACACTGTGGTCGTTGGAGTGCAGTCAGTATTTACACTGTGGTCGTTGGAGTGCAGTCAGTATTTACACTGTGGTCTTGCCTTTGATACCTCTGCTGAAAACAAAGAAATGTGTTCTGAAGATTTGGTATTTCATTTTGTTCCCAAAGGATCTCGTATAAAGATTCTGAACTTTATATTAAAAGGTTTGTTTATCATGGCAAGCTGAAATGTGAAGTCCTTATTCCTTATTGGGTTGAGCACAATTGAGCCTTGAACAGTACTTTACCTTTTATAAAAAATAGTGAATCTGCAATTTAGACATATCAATATTCCAAACATAACATTTCACATGAACACTTCAGGCTAGTCTTCTTTAAGGAGGCTTTTCTCAGCTCATAAATTTGAACAGGATAATGATCAGAACTATTGTGAAAAATAATCCATTGTCATTGCCATACACAAGTGGTACGGAAAATAAATATCTTTCTAATTTGCCTAATATTCTAGCAATATATTTTGCTAATATAATCAGTGGAAATAAAGATATTAAAAAGATGGACTTCTTTGTAAAAGTATGAAATATTGTATTTTAAATATCTGTGTTAAAAAATCAAAAAACAAAACAAAAAACACAAGTTTTTTTCTTCCCATTGGGAAGATGGTAAAGATCTATCCTTAAGCATAGATAATACATAAAGCTAATTTTTTAATGTAGGAGACATTCATTTGTAAGGAGTATGTTTAATGATCCAATGCTCATTTACAATGGACTCATTTTAAGTCACGCCATGAAAACAATGACTACTGCTATATCATGAAATCATAGATGATGTCTTTGTATTTCTTTCTGATAAAAATGCATAACAAACATGAGAAACATAGATGGCTTTTCATTCTGCAGTTTACTGGTGTCTAAGAACATCTGTGATCTGTAGTTTGGTTCTTCTGTTTTTCTGTCATCAAGATTTTGTCAAGTATTCTTGCCCCTTGTGAATAACATCACCTGGTACGCTTTAGTCAGGGTTTAGTATAATTAATCTGAATTTCGTAAATTGAGTATTTACTGATATTGTGTAAAGAGTGAAGTGCTGCAGGAGGCAGAGTGATGGATAGATAGTATGAGTTTTGAAAATGAATAAGAATCTGACCTTCAGGAGTGCATATGACCTCAAGAAATACCCGGTGATACTGGCAGTGGATGTGATGGTTGTAATAGTGGTGAATATTTTGTGCAGGTAATTGCTATCCTTCAGTAACAGTTCTTGTCAAAGTTTTTAGGTTGGTGCAAAAGTAACCGCGGTTTTTACAATTATTTTTAACCTTTTACACCGCAATTACTTTTGCACCAACCTAATACATTATATTCAATATGTAGAATGCTACTCACATTTTTGTTTTGGAGGTGTTCTTATATAACCTTTAGGGACTAAGAAAGTTATAATGATAACCATCATAAAATATAAGGATTAAGGTCCTTTACTATATGATTTCAATCTACTGGATGAGTCCTTTCCCTCTCCCCTTTTCATTAGGAACCCAAATATATAAGATAATCTTTATAAATATATTATATTTAAATATAACATATATTTAAAGTACATATGAAATATGAATATGTTTTATATTATCTATAAATAAACTAGCAAAACAAAAGTCAGTAAAATACACTACGACTATGTCTTACGGAATCATCATTATAACACATGTGGTCAGTTATATAATTGTGGCCAGTGATATGAAATATCACTTCTTCAGTGATATTTCCTCAAGGCACTTTCAATGTTTCAGGAGTCAAAATATCAAAATTTCAGATGTCAGGATACAAGTAAATAGAGCTTCTATTTCTGCTTGGGAATATGCTTTTTTTTTTTTTTAACAGTGTAAAGTACGTTTTATTTCTTTATTTTGTAAAAACTTATTAAAATATAGCTAACGTACTATATTATGTTAGTTTCAGATGTACACCATAGTTATTCAACATCTATATACCTAAGAAGTGGTCACCACAGTGCAGCAATCATCTGACACTGTACCACACTGTCACAATATTATGGAGTATATTCCCCATGCTGAACATTGCATCTGCATGAATTCTTTGTTTTATACCTGGAAATTTGGACCTCTTATTCCCTTTCACCTTCACACCTTTTTTCAATTACAGTTGACATACAATATGATTTTACATTAAATTCAGGTGTATAGCACAGTGATTAGACATTTATATAATTTAAGAAGTGATACCCCCGACTACTCTACTACCTTACCTGGCACTATACATAGTTATTTAGCGTATCACTAACTATATTCCCTGTGCTTTACATTACATTCCCATGACTATTTTGTAACACTACCCATTTATACTTCTTAATCCCTTCACCTTTTTCACCCTGCCCTCCAATCCCTCTCCCATCTATCACCTTGAAATATTTAGTATCCATCTGACACCATACATAGTTATTACAATATTATTGACTATATTCCTTACGCTATACCCTACATCCTGATGACTATTTTGTAACAAGTTTGTACTTCTCAATCCCTTCCACTTTTTCATTCACCCTTCTACCCCCTCCCATCTGGCAACCATCAAGGTATTCTACTGTATCTATGAGTTTGTTTTTGTTTTGTTTGTTTTTTTGTTCTTTAGATTCCACATATAAGGGAAATAACATTGCATCTGTCTTTCTCTGACATACTCCACTCAGCACAATACCCTCCAGGTTCATCCATGCTGCACAGATGGCAAGAACCCATTCCTATCAATGGCCAACCAATATTCCATTGTATATATGTATCACCTGCTCTTAATCCATTCATCCATCAATGGACACCCAGGCTTCCTCCACATCTAAGCCGTTGTAAACAATGCTGCAATGAACATATGGATGCACTTGTCCCCTTGAAATAGCATTTTGGGTTTCTTTATATAAATACCCAGAAGTGGTATTACTGGTTCCTTCTTTGTCTGTGGTTATAGTTCTTGTTTTATAATATATTTTGTCTGGTATAAGTATTGCTGCCCCAGCTTTTTTTTTAAATTTCTTATTTCCATTGTTAAGAAATAACTTTTTCTACCCCTTTACTTTCAGTTTGTGTGTGTCTTTTGATCTGAAAATAAATATTGAAATAAAAGTGTTACTAAAAAAGAAGTTGGCAGCAAAAGCATATGCCTAAAATGCTCTGTTTTATGACTATGAAATTACATATATTTCACTGAAAAGAGTGCCAACCTCAAGATGAAATAAAATCATACTTAAGAATGAAGCACAAAAAGCATCTTTCCTTAAATTTTGTTGTGAAAGTAAGACTGCTTTTAGGAAAAGAATCTTTAGATGCATTAGATACGTTAATAATAATAGTATTTATTGTGCAGGCATAACATGGCAAGTGCATGCTAATGACTTTACACACATCTTTTAGATGAGACAGCTGACACCTAGAGAGGTTAGATAAGTTGACTGATATCGCAAAGCTATTTCTTGCTTGAATCAGTAGATAACGTTGGGAGCTTTTTGTTATATGTGTACATGATTTTTGCCAAATATGTTGGGTTTTGCTATTACAATGGCTAAAATTCAGAATCTTAGGTCATATAGACATAGACCTTTTTGAGATAAGTATAGGACTCTAATTACCCCTTAGAATCTGGCTCTCTCTCTTAAATCTGGCTCTCTTCCTCTGTTAAAGAGCCATTGGTGAATCCTCCAGGATATGCATTAATGTCCATTCATTATGCTTTCTACCTGGCAGCTATTATGCTAATACTAAATATTTTATATACACTATTTTATCACATAAAACCCTGTATAATTGACATAATTTCCAATTTGAAATGAAGAAACTGAAGCTTAGTGACTAAATTATAGAGGTTTACAAAATATAAATCAGCCATGACATCCCAGAAGTGGAACTCATGTGTTGAAACTATGATAATGACGGTGTTTTTCGTTGCAGAATCTGTTCTCTGGTAGCACTTGGGAAAAATAGGAAATGTAGAAATGATGAAATAATAGGTCTTTCCTGGAAAAAAACAACTGTATCTTGTCAAATATATAAAATTCACCACTTGGCATTGGTCAATACAATAATTAATTCAAGTAAGAATAATCTTGATGCTGTAACTAACCGGTGAATGTTTAATGATGAACAGGATGTTAAGAAAAAGTTAAGAAACTGTTTCAAATAAAGAAGACTACAGAAATATGACAGCTACATTTAATGCATAATTATGTATGGGATTTTAGACTGGGGAAATAGTTATTAAAATAAACATTTTGCAACAATATGTGAAAATTGCATATGGAGAATGGATTAAACAATGACATTGTGTCAATATTAATTTTTCTAATTTTGATAATTGTACTATAGTTATGTAAGGAATACCATCATTCTTGAGACACACAAGTCTTTGTGGATGAAGTGATATAATATCTTAATTGAGCTCTTAAATAGCTATAAAAGTATCTAGTTAACTCTATGCATATATACACATATGCATACATTCATACATGTATACAGAATGCTCTGTGGCTAAGTAATCATTTGATTAGATAAAATACTTGTACTTGTTTATTGAATAATGTTATATTTATTCATTTAAATATACTTACTACAAATATCTCTATAAAATATTCATTATTCTGCTTTCAGTTTCATATATATATAATATATATATATTATATATATATATATATATATATATATATATATATATGTGTGTGTGTGAGATCCTACCATCCCCACGTCCCTAATTATCTTTTATGTTAATATGTTCTTATATTCACATGAGGAATATTTTTATATTATTATTATGTATGCATTTTTCCTCAATAGCTTTCTAGGAGATATAGCTGACTTCACATCTACCGTATTTCCCTGAATATAAGACCCGGTTTTATGTTAAGTTTTACTCCAAAAGACTCATTAAGGCTTATGTTCAGGGGATGTCATCCTTAAAAATCATGCTAGAGCTTATTTTCTGGTTAGGTCTTATTTTTGGGGAAACACGGTATGTATTTTGTGCCTTGTGCTACTTAGTATTTATGCGTTAGAATCATATAGGAACTTGTTAAAGTGAACATTTTGATTCAGCAGCTCTAGGTTAGAGCCTGGGATTGCTCATTTCTTCAAAGCTCCCAGGTAATGATGCCATTGCTGAAGGACCTTACCTTCCTCGGGCACTTCTTCTGAACTCGTTTTCTTCTGAATAAACCCTCTTAGACCCACTAATAATGAGTTTCATGAGGCGGTATGATAGAGCACAATACTGGCACAACTAAACTTACCTCAGAAAATATTAACTAAAGAGTAATTTCCTTTTGAATAAGTTTGGATGAGGATAAAGGTTAGATTGGAGTTCGAGAGTGGAGTGAAGTTTGCTGAATAAAAATGTAGCAAAGTTGGGAGAAAGAACTTGACTTAACTATAGCAACCGCAGTGATAAAGGGGTGCAAACATTTCTCAGGGTATGTGACACAGATCAACTCAATTCAATATTCAGAATCGTAAATTTCTTGCTTAATAGAAGTTTTGCAGCCTTCCACACCTCAAAAACATCAAATGTCCAGAAATTCCTGAGGTTCACCTACATTGAGCAGCTGCAAGAAAAGCTTTTTGTCTAAGAGTTGTCCTGTTTAATTTAACTCTCCTTTTATTTACCAGCTGCATTAGCAACTCTACAATTATTACTATTACTATTCAAATGCATATGACTCATTGGTTTGCTTAATTTTTATCTCTTTAACTTACATTGAAAAAATAGTGAACCCTAAGTTATCTGTTGTTGGTTTGTTGAATTGGAAATATAATAGTGGGGTCTGTGTTCTAGCATATACAAGTAGTCTACAGAAGCTAACAGCTGAAGATGTAGAAAATAGACATCCCAGGATTGCATAAATCTGTCTAGAGAGGTTTATTTTTTGCATTATGGATGTTTATGTCAGTCAGCTTTGTTAATTCTGTTGAGTTAGATAGAGTCTTTTGTTTGTAATATCATTGTCGACAGACAACTCTTTAGAAGAGAAAATAATTGAATTCTACACTGCTCTTCGGGTTTTCTTTTTTTGCTTTGGACATTTATAGGTATGCCATTTACAGCATAATTTCATCTATATTTTTTTATGTGACTTCAAATTTCTTTCACACACAAGCATTACCATGAAAGTATCTGAATTATATCATGGTATATATCATGATATAATACATATCATTAGGTTGTTCGATCTTTTTTTTTTCTTTTTTTGGACATGGCACAGCTATTTTATCTTTCATTACTTTAAATAGTGAAGAGACTTATAACATGACTCCAAAGAAATTTGAGGCAAATATATGTCTTGTGATGTGTCTAATAAAATAATGAATAAACCTGCCACTAGTTCCTAAATGCAGGATACCATCTCATCTTCATGAAAATGATTTTAAGGATTTTTGCAACTATGATTTTGATTGTTAATTGTAGTAGAATTTATGTGACCTAAAATGTATTTAAGTCACATACATTTTTAGACATTTTCATCATATAGTTTCATAATATGATTTTTTTAAATTAAAGTTTATTGGGGTGACAATTGTTAGTAAAGTTACACAGATTTCAGGTGTACAATTCTGTATTACATCATCTATAAATCACATTGTGTGTTCACCACCCAGAATCAGTTCTCCTTTCCATCACCATATATTTGATCCCTTTTACCTTCATCTACCACCCTTCTTCCCCTTTACCCTCTGGTAACCACTAAACTATTGTCTGTGTCTATGAGTTTTTGTTTCTCATTTGTTTGTCTTGTTCTTCTGTTGTTTTTGGTTTATATATCACACTATTTGGTGGTAAGAAAAGGTAAAATAGGACTATTTGTGACAACATGGATAGATCTTGAGATTATAATGCTAAGCGAAAAAGTCAGACAGAAAAAGCAGAGAACCATATGATTTCACTCATAATGATTTATTTCAATATGTGAAGTTCAGTTAAATCTGTACGTGCATGATTCCAGCTCAGAGGTTACAAACTGATGTTCTGCTTAGTAGAAACAAATTTTAAAGCGTGGCATAATTTTATATCAGTTTTTTTGTGACATGTATGTCATGAGAGGAACAAAAATATTGGATGTTTTTGAAGAATATTTATCTCGTTAAAGAAAGAGAACTATTGAATATCAAACAGAACAGGGACATAATAACTATAAATTAATATTAGGGTAAGAAAGAAAAAAAGAAATAAAATCAGGCACATTTGACTACAGGTTAGGCAAGAAACTAAAATAACTTTTGGTCTGACGCTTCTCTACCAGTTCTACAGGGCTCTACATATTGCCAGTGAAGTTTCTAGAACTCTGGAGAAGGCCTAACTAATCCTGACCCTATCCTGTCCTTTCCTGTGCACTTTGTGGTGCAAAATAGGAGGAAATACATTCACACGTCTCCTCAGAGATTTTTTTTTTCTGATGAGTTATTACAACCCATAAATGAGACTTTTGTCAGAATATTGTATTTAATAAAATTTCCCATGAAAGCTGTTACAATTTCGGGGAGGAAAGATACTCACTGCTTCATATCCCACTACAATCACATTTTTGCTAAAACTGTATAACTTGATTCCAGTAGGATTAAATTCATGATATTTCTGTAGTTACCATAGGAAGCCCCAGATTTCCTCAGACCTTGAGAGTCATCTCCTGAATATCATCCAATCCTCCACATGCCTCCTTCAGTCCCTTTCTCGCTCTCTCCCCAAACCCTTTAAAATTCATGGTTCATCATTAGCAAAATCTCCTATATTGTCAACCTCTTTTTTGACATTTACTTTACCATTTTGCTCCAAAAGAAACCTGGATCTTCCCTGATGATACTTTTCCAGAAGCCCTCTCAAGTGGTACTTGTTTTTCTCTCAAACCCCTAAGACCACTGGGCATAAAAGTGGAGTGTTTTTTCTTTTAGTTCCTCATTGATAATTCCATACCTGTCTCCTTCAGTTTTGCTTAAAATAAATAAGGTTGATTACGTTTTTTTGTTTGTTTTTACTGTCTGACAGTACATCACTACTATTCCTCATTGTGTTGTCATCTACAAATAGCTGAGCACTTGCTTCATTTCTCAGTGATTTGTAACTACTCTTTCATTGTTCTCTCCAAATCCACTTATGTTTTATTTCTTGATGGTTTGATATAGAGATAAGCCTGCCATTTCTTTGGTCTTTTAATACCTTTAAGCACTCCCCTGAAAGAGTTTGACCATTACTTATTACAGCCATGTGGTCCTATGGTCATACTCTAGAGCATGTCAATTCCTATACCTGCCACCTATCCATAATCTCATTTTCATACATCTCATTATTTGATCACTCTCCCTTCTTTTCTAGTTCATTCCTCTAGAATTCCACATCCAACAATCTATTGACCTTACTGTAATGTCCCATCATTGAGCCTACCAGTTTGGTTGCTGGTCCTTTCTTCTTTTCCTCAGCTCTTATGCCTTTTCTCTGTCTACACTCACTCACTTGTTCATCTCATTTCATTGTGTGCATTTACATATCATCTTTGAGCAGATGATATGGAGATACATAGTATATGCAGCCTATATCTTTCTTTTAAACTCCAGATTAAACCTATTATGCTCTTTGAAAGCAATTGTTATTTTATGTTTATTTTTTGTTGTTGTTTATTTGTGTATCTCAATTGCTTGAACAGTATCTGGAACACAGTAGGCCTTCAATAAGTTAATAATTGTTTTATTGCCCACCAGAGCAAGGAAGGGTACATAGCTTACTGAGTTAATTTGGGGGTAGTATTATATGACTGAAATGAAGTCACCCCAATGAACTTTAATTTTAAGAAAAGAGTGCCTGTGTGTATAGGAATAGAGTATTGGTTGGAGTGGATTTTAAGGAGTTTATACTTTACCATTCAGACAAAGAGGGCTCTCAGATGATTTTAAGCATATGAGGTTGCTACTTCAGTGAGCAGGTAGATGGTGAAGCCACCAACATATATTGAGGCGTAGCTGAGGTAGTGTTTGTAGGTTAGAATAATGTATTTCTTACAGTTTGAATTTGCTATTCCTGTGAGATAATGATAACATGAGGAGGAAAACTGTCAGCTATCGGTAGCACTAGGTAAGGAAGATTTAGACATATTTTGTGAATAATTTTAACTAGAGTATTCATTTTTATTCTAATAGAGTGAATCTTTATATCAGTTTACTCATGTGATTCACTGAAATACTTTTCTCTGTATAGATATAATACAAAAAAAGTACAGTTTTTTTTTTTTTAAATTTTACTCAGGTTTGGGTATTTTATTTCTCAATGAAAAGCAGACATCTAGATAAACTTTTCAGGGTTGATAATCTAGAATAATGGTACAAAAGCATTAAAAAAAATGCTACAACTGATGTTTATTAACATCAATTTTTTTACTGCCCTCTAGTGGCAAAGAGTCAAGTTATGGTATGAAGATGAAAGCCTGTGATTAGAAGACACATGATGGGGGCTATAAAAATATCTTGAAAAATAGAATGGCACAATTTTACACCATATGTCATACTTCTTTTCAGGAGATTATTAAACAAAAGAAAACTCTATATACAAAAGTCTAATTTTATTTGCTAAAAATTTATAAGAATTACATGAGCAGCATGAGCAACAGCACTACATTGAAAAGTACAGTTTTTTAAAGCAACAGTTACAAATAGATTTGAAAGTTCCAAAAATAATTTATTTTTAAGGAAATGGAATATGGATACAAAAATAACACCCTTTGTTTACAGCTAGTCTGAGTTCATCAAACAAAATTATTGCACTGTATTTAATGTATATGTAAATCCGCACATACTCCTGTATGTATATATGTATATACATACAATATCTCTATTTTTGCCTTAATATGGTTCAATCAATGAAAAGATTGTCTTCAATAAAAGGTAATTTATCATAGTATTTTAGTATTTTATAAGATCATAGAGTCATGTTTCATCCTCAAAAGAGAATTCATAGCCTAAATACATAGCATGAGCTCAGTTATCTGGTATGTCATATCTATTTCTATGAATTTAGTAAGCAAATACCTTTGAAAACTCTAACTGTAAAAAGTGTTATAATAGACAATAAGTGTATGCCAAAATAGAAAAAAATGTTCAAGTGTACATGGATATATATACACATATATACATATATACACACACACATATATATGTGTATACACACACACACAGAGGGTGCCAAAAATGTATACATATTTTAACAAAGGAAAACACTGTATTAAAATTGTAATACTCAATATATACTGGTAAGAAAAGATGAATATAAGTCATGTGTATATATTTTTTGGCATCTACAGTGTGTGTGTATATATATATATATATATATATATATGTATATAATGAATACCACCTTTTGATCATCATGAAAATTTAAAAATATTGGGATGAGAGAATTCACAGTTTTGTGTGCTTCCAGTGAAGCACTTCATAAGAATTTGGAAATATATGATACTTTAAATTATGCAGTTTTATTCCAATGTAAGTATAGTCTTGCAGATATAATGAATGGCCCATCTTGTTAAAAAATAGAGATGAATATGAGAAAATTGGCCAGACTTTACTGTCAGAACCCCATGTTTTCTCATTCTGATTCAGAAAATCATTAAGCTTAATATCACACTGAACTGACTGTCATTGTTCCTTCCTAACAGTGCATGGACAAAAATAATGATCAGATACCCTGCTTCCCTGAAAATAAGACCTAGTCTTATATTAAATTTTGCTCCAAAAGACGTATTAGGGCTTATGTTCAAGGGATGTCATCCTGAAAAATCACTAGGGTTTATTTTCCGGTTAGGTCTTATTTTCGGGGAAATACCATAGGTGGAGGATTAATTAATAAAAGATTTCTTGGATGTGGGCTCTGCTTCACTGAAGTAGCCATATCTGTCTTTGCGTGTCTTCAATGCTCAGCATATGTCTCAGCAGAGAGAGCAGAAGAATTACAGTCATCAAATTTAAATTTTTATCTGGTTCCTTTAAAAAAATGTGTCCAGATATTATTCACTACGTAGTGTTCCTAGAAAAGTAGTTTATAGTTACATCTGTGAATAAGTTGTTCTTTTATACACAAACTTATTTGTGTTTATTACACATGTGTATGCTTTCTATTACCAAACTCCTCTAAAATTGTTCCAGCACTTTCTTGTATCCCAAAATGTAATTTAAGTTACTATACTAAATGGTATTAATTATAATTCTTTTCTCCCCATAAAGTTAAAATAATACCAATCTTTGGAAATAGAAACACAATAATAAATCCCCCTAGTAATATTGCCAGTATTATAAAGGAATACTATAAACATCTTTACACACAAAAAAATGACAACTTAGATGAAGTAGACATATGAGTAAATTACAAAAGCTGTCTCACTCTTCCATGAAGAGGAGGATCTGACTTCACTAGTCTTTGAATCTGGGTTGGCCATGTCATTTAACTAGGAAACTAACTTCATTCAGTAAAAGAGGCAGAGGCAGATGCTTGAAAAATTTTCCTCAAAGAGCCTGTTTGGTTGTTGGACATGGGAACCTTACATGACCAAGTGAAGAATCAATCTATGACCCCCTAGAGGCTGAGAAGACATGTGGAGGAAAACCAGGGCACCTGGAACAACAGTTTGCCAGCTGCCGTACATGTGAGTGAAGACATCTTAATTCATCCAGTGACCTCATGACCCAGCAGCTGCCAATAGATATATGGGACGGTACAGTAGAACCCAAGCAAGATCATCTAGATTATAAAACCTCCCAATTAAATTCAGAAGTATGAGATCATTTAAAAGCTTGTTATTTTAAACCACTAAGTTTTGTGGTCATATGGTATGAAGAAATAGCTAGCTGAAACAGCAATATATTTTTCTTATTTGATACTCTATAAAAATAAGGAAAAATGACAAAATGTGGCATATACTTTTAAATTATTACTTATTTAATACATAGATAAAACCTCCTTTCTCCATTTCTAGCTAGAAGCTAATGGAGCTGAAATGGAGGGGGAAGGTGATTCTAGGTTTACGGTTAATGATCAAAAGGTGAAAAATGCCAAATCACATTTTGACTTAATTAAACAAGAAGTAAAAAAAAAAAATCAAACATTTTCATGTGTAAAATGACCCATTTTGGAAGTATACTAGGATGAACATGTGTGTGTGTGTGTGAAAGATAAGCAGTGTTGCGGTGGAAGACTGTGTATGGTGGAGGTAGTAAAGGGAAATAAAGGTATTAAAAGTAAACAAAGGAAATAAAAGTAAAGGGAAATAAAGACCAGTTTGAAGGCCGTTGTAATAATATAAGCGAGAAATGAAAGAGTTGGCATTGTGATGTTGAAGTCCAAGACTGGTTCAGAAAGATTGTGTATGAATCATTAGCTTATCAAAAAAAACGCTGTATTACAAAGTCTGGTGTTACTAAAACTAAGATAAATAAGGTAAACTTTCTTCCTGAAAGAAACAATACCAAAGCTCAAATAAATTAAATCTTCCAGAGAAAGAAAAAAATTAGTATACATTTAGCAATATAACTTTCCATTTTACATTGGTATTAAAACTCCAGGAATATTATACAATGTAATAGTTTTAAATTTTTATCAATACATATTTTTCTTTACCTCTTAAACTCCTGTTTTTCCTTCTTCTCTCCCTCTGCCACTCCTTCTGCTTTTCCTACTTATTTTAATTTTGCATAATTTTTGTTATCAATATGGACTTCTATCACTCTGTTTTCAGTAATCTTTGGGAAACAGTGTACAAAGTGGTAAAAAGAATGGACTCAGTATTTATGTCCAGATCCAGCAGCTACTAATTTGGTAAACTTGGCCAGGTTAGTGAAGCTCTCTGTAGCTCGGTTTTCTCATTCATATAAGAAGAGTAATAATGGAGCAATCTTAGTATGTTATTAAATATTAAATAGTCAATACATTCAAAGTGCTGAGGATTGTAATCACTCAGTAAATGTTACAAATTGGCTTTATCACTATACTTCATAGAAAGTGATGGTAGAGTTGATAGTAGTGCCTAACAAATATACTGAGAATCATCAAAATAGTATTAAGTATTTTATATTATTTCATTTTACAAGCATCACACCAAAAGGACACTTTAAAAAACTATAAAATGCACTGCAATTCTACCATTCTGACTTATCAAATACCTTCATTTTTTTCCTGAATTTCTTATCAAATTTATTCCATACCCATGCAATTATGTATTTTGCTTAATTCCAATTTATTAACTTGAAATAAATTCTATATTTCTCATTAAGTTTTCAAATTATAATTTTAATAGCTGAATAGGATTTTTCCAGTAGTCATAATTTACTTGACTCCTTATTCTTCTCATTTAGTTTTTTAAATTATTTTTAATACTGTATAAAGAACATTTATGCTGAGCCTTTTATTTCCCTTATGGTTTTTTTTTTATTTGATAGTACACTGAGATAATTTATTTTTTTTTTTACTGATTTAGACTTACAATAAGAATGGCACCTCAAAAATAATTACAAAATGAAGAGCAAGAACTTTAGATGAACAGTCTATGTTTGAAATAACAGATTCACACAGAAATATATGCCAATAATATCATTTTATCATAATTTGTTTCATAAAAGAGTGATGAAAAATGGATGCATCATTAAAATGAGGCAGTCGTCATTTTTGCTCACTAATATCTCCATTTTATCTCCTGATCTGTGGACAAGATTATATTTTTCTGTTTCTTGATGGTAAGCCAGAGACAGATAATTCTGTCTAATGGGTTGTAAGAACAAGTGATGTGCTTTACTTCTGGGATAAAGTTTTTAATTATGGGATTCTCTCTTTACTTCTCCTGTTGCAAGGTGGCCTCATGGTCCAGAGAAAAAACAGAAAGCTGCGTAGCCTCCATCAGCCTGAGTCTTGGTGTGATCATGTAGAGCAGAGCCACCCAGCACATGCACTAAATGGGTTGGGCAAATGCAAAACAAACATTTGTTCAGATATCCCTCTGTGATTTGGAATTGTTTTTCACATATAAAATTTTTACAATTAAAAAAAAAATCAATTACAGTTAGCATACAATATTATGTTGGTTTCAGGTTTTCAACACAGTGTTTAGTCACTTCTATAACTTACGAGGTGATCATCTTGATAAGTCTAGTATCCACCTGACACCATATGTAGTTATTAAAATGTTATTGAGTGTATTCCCTTTGCTGTACTTTACATATCCATGACTGTTTCTATATCTTTCCACCCATTCCCCAAACCCCCTCCCAGTTGGCAACCATCAATTTATTTTCTGTATCTATGAGTTTGTTTCTGTTGTGTTTGTTCATTTATTTTGTTTTTTAGATTCTACATGTATAGGAAATGATACGATATGTTATTTGTCTTTCTCTGTCTGACCTGTTTTACTTAGCATAATTCCCTCTTGGTCCATCCATGTTGTCACAAATGGCAAGAGTTCATTAGTTTTATGTCTAAGTAATATTCCATTGTATATATGTACCACCTCTCCTTTATCCATTCGTCTGTCAATGGACACAGGTTGCTTCCTTAATTTGGCTATTCTAAATACTGCAATGAGCATAGAGGAAAATGTGTCTTTTTGAATTAGAATTTTGGATTCTTTGGATAAATACCCATAAGTGGAATTGTTGCGTCATAAGGTATTCCTATTTTTAATGTTTTGAGTAAACTCCATACTGTTTTCTATAATGGCTGTACCATTTTGCAATCCCACTACCAGTGCTCGAGATGTTCTCTTTTCTCCACATCCTTGCTGACACTTGCTGTTTGTTGATTCATGAAAATAGCCATTCTGACAGGTGTGAGGTGATATCTCATTGTGCTTATAGTTTGCATTTCCCTGATGATTAGTGATATTGAGAATCTTTTCATGTACCTATAGTGCTGCACCTTGGGTGCGGGATGTCCCTGTTCTGGGTCTCTACCCTACCTACCAGTCTCAGCATGGCTTCTTTATATCCTAATTATAGGAATTCTGTTCAGCTAGTCTTCAGGTGGTTTTCAATTATTGTTTTTCTGTAATTTAGTTATAATTTTGATGTGGCCGTGGGAGGAGGTGAGCATAGCATTGAAGTACTCTGCCACCTTGAATGAAAGTCCAGGGGTTTGTAATATTTTGGAATCTAAATTGACTGATATTTTACAGGTTTACCCAACCATAAGTTTAGTAATATAGTGCTTAATATCTCACTTGCCAATTTAATCAAACAATTCTATCTCCCTCTCTTTCTGTAATTTTGTTATTTTCCTTCAAATATAATTATTATTTAATTTGATCCTCTGTGAATTCATAATATGTAATAATATTTTACTCTTTTCTTGTTATATTCGGATAGATGATCTTCCCTCAGTTCTTTTAGTTCATTAACATTTTCATATTTGAAAATTTCAAATATAACACAAATTACATACAAAGCTATATTAGAATCACAAAGAGTTTCAATAATAGAATAACTTTATAATATCATCAGTTCACATTGGTGGAATTGAGGATCCCCCCCCCCCCCGTTTTAGACATTTCTGAAATATTTATATAAATTTTATAAAAAAAATACTGCCATCCATAATAAAGTATGATGAAATATTTTATTAGCCTTTCTACAAAGTATCTCCCTTTTAGTAAAAGAAAATATTTCCTTGCAGCTACCATTACCTAATGGGTCAAAACTGTAAAACATTCTGAAGTCACTGAAATGAAGAAGTTGGAATATACATTATGAAAAGATTTGAAAGTAAGAATATATTTCAGTAACTTCATAAAAATTGCAAGTCATTTACCTGCAGAAACAAAAAAACAATTATCTTTGATAATATAGGATTGTAAATGTCAGGAAGTATGCAATTGTTTTCAATTTCGTCTCCCATAACCATGTAGACAAAATTATAATGTTTTCCATTATAGAAGACTAATTAGTTTCACAAAAAGTGGCATGTTTTCAGTGCAAGGTATCATAATTAGGATTTCAGCTTTTAATTTCTAAGTGTGTATTCTTTGATTTACTGACTTATTCTAGATAATTTTAGATACATCTTTTGAACATATATTTCTGAAATAATTATTTTACTCTTTCAACTGTATTTGTGTGTAATCAGAGAAAAAAAGACAAGATTTTCACAAGTATTTAAAAACTCAAAAAATAAAGAAGAAAAATCTATCTTCTAAGATCCAGAACAATTTTTAAAATATTTCCCATTCTATATATTTTCAGTCATCTTTGCTATGTTTTATCCCAGAAACCTTCCTAAGTTACAATTTTATCTCAATTTAAACAAAGATTATTAGGTAATAAAACATATAAAACAAGAGAAATGAATGAAATAAAACACATGGCAGAAGAGAATGAATGAGGAGAAAGATAATAAGTTGATTAATGTTTCATTAGGCAATAACTTACCTCCTCAATTGCGGCATTGCTAAATTGGATATTATTAATATGAGTAAAGTGTGTCTAATGGGATATAAAAATGTAAAGATACTTTCTTGAATTCACTTAAGTTTAAATCTAATTTGGTAGAGGACAAAGAGACAAGAAAACAACCAATAAATATAACCAGTAACTGACAGGGCCACAAAAAAGCTAAGAAAGAACTCATCAGTGGAGGGAGAAATAATTGTGATATAAACTGCGTTAGTTTATTTATGTCTTTTCGCTACAGCTGATGATAAAATCAACCTTTTCATGAATAATCTTAATCATGAATTTAGGTGTCAGCTGTAAATAGTCTCTCTTCTGAGTCTACATACTCAAGGCTCATATATGCATAGAAACTTCTATTCATATATAACAGCAGTCAATAGATGCACATGGTAAATGGATATTTGAATTAAGATAGATTCACCTTTACTGAGATCGCATAAATCTGAAAATACTTAGTTTTATACTCTAATTAAATTTCTGGGAGTATTCCTTGCTGAATAAATAAAGTAATCAATTCAACTAATTAAAGCACTGTTATAGGGAAGATTTGGTATAATAAACGTCACTTGAGCTTGCCTAGCTTTTTGCTAATTAAACTAAACTTAGTGTTACGATTTTCTTATAATTTGAACCCAACCCAGTCAGAAATGTAAGTACAGGTGCAAGTATCAAATTCTCAGAGTGAAATTAAATATATAAAAAAAGTATTCTTCAGGGTAAAGAGGTAAAGCTACAAGATTAAAAAGACATATAGAGAATCCTTGATCATTTGTGTTTCTAATATACTGCAAACATGTTTTTTTTATTTTAAATAATAGTCTGATCAATTTATCTGGCAATAGTGATATTTTATTTTTAATTTTAAAAATTTATAACTGAAAATAGCAAGAAAATAAACCATTGTTGAGATGTTCCAATGCATTTTTTGCAGAAACTAAACAAGATTAACATATAAAATGTTTCCTAAATATTTTCATTTTAAAAGCATAGAAAATGAAGAGACCCCTGAATTCTTTTTTGTAGTTTAATATATATTTATTAATA
The DNA here is from genome assembly GCF_964194185.1 of Rhinolophus hipposideros. NCBI lineage: Eukaryota > Metazoa > Chordata > Mammalia > Chiroptera > Rhinolophidae > Rhinolophus > Rhinolophus hipposideros. The sequence goes on from NC_138053.1 coordinate 32,556,100, forward strand.
TTTGCCTTTGTCAGTAGTTTATTTAACACAGGCTCACTGCAGGAGTCATAATAGTTTTACAAGCCAATAGCGTCCAGGACAATGTCTCTTAATAAAGGGGCAACATGTGCCACACCAATGATAGATTAAATTTGTTTATTATTGATTGTTTTATAAATTAATTGGGATATTTGTTGAACCTGAATACTTTTCACAGAGTTGGCTACACAGCAGAATTTTTACCATTCAAAGCCAATGTTTCATATTTTCCACACAATTTGTAAGGAAGCACAAATTTAAACTTTTCTTTGTACTGGCTACGATTTTCATAATTACCAAATAAACAGGTCTTCAGTAGGAAGGGGGAAACTGAGCAGCAAGGAGGGCATAATTTTCATCTGTCGAAGATCAATTTAGTCCCATCACTAGCCAAATCTGGAAGGAAAATAAATATTTTATTGGATTGGTATGAAACTTTGATTCTTTTAAAATGTTGAATCTAGAGCCCCCACAAGAAAAAAACAAAAGAGAGAAATGCATAATGTTTCCATAATAAAATTTCCTGGATCATATATCTAGGTCCACTTAATTATTTTTTAGAACTCAGAAGAATTCGTTCAGTTTCAAAACTTTAGTAAGTGAAGTTTTCTTCCCTTGTTAACCCTCATTAGAAACTATCCCTCCTTGTATTGTCTTTCAAAAGATAAGTAATGAATATGTTTTGAAAGATGTATAATTAATTCATTTCTATCATTACATTCACAAATGTATTTTCCCAGTATAAAGAGTAGTTTTAATTTGTCGGTAGATCATTATTTCTTGATGGTGATGGATCTGTAGTGCTTTAAATGGTGTTTTTTATAAAGTGTATTTCTCCTTTATATAAAATTACCTTTGGAATATGTCTGTTCTTGTTATTCTCACTGTGGCACTTGACCTTTGAAAGCTTTTATTTTCCCTCTCTTGAGAATGACTGGAAAATGGATCTTCATCCCTAGAATTCTAGCACTTCTATAAACGTGGCCTAACAGTGGAATTATTTAAAATGATTTTTTTCAATTACAGTTGGCATACAATATTATATTAGTTTCAGGTATACAACATAGTGATTAGACATTTATATAACTTACGAAGTGATCATCCCAATAAATCTAGTACCTACTCTTATCTGACACCCTACATTGTTATTACAATATTATTGACTATAGTCCCTATGCTATACTTTACATTACCCCATTACTATTTTGTAACTACTGAATTACTGGAAAATGGATCTTCTTCCCTATAATTCTAGCACGTCTATAAACATGGGCTAACAGTGGAATTTAATGTATGTAGTCCTTTTGTTTAGGGTGTCTGTTTTCATAAAGTTGCCATTATACTGCTATCTTCCATCTAAAATAAAGTGATGGGAAGAGATTACTGATATTGATACTTTAAATTGTAGTACAGTATATTTTATGAAAGTATCTGCCTCCCATTTGTTTCTGTGATCTAGTCACTTCTGCCAACTCCAGGGATGTGTCACACGATTGGTAGACCAATGGAATCAGTGAACTCCAAGGTCCTTCTGAACTACAAAAATCTATGATTATTCATAATTTAGGATAATAGAACATATTGATGACTTCAGAGTTTTACCAATTTTCTTTTCCTAGAATGTCCTCTTTACTGCTAACACACTGGGAAGTTTTTCTAGAACCCATCCTTGAAGTCCAAACTCAATTCCATTCTGCAAAACTTTATTGTCCTCCAACTTGTCTTTACAGTCCTTAAAGTTCTCTAGTCTGTAATCAGTGTTGCCTATCACAAAATGTTTGTTTAATTGAATTATTGAAAGGGGAAATGAAAGAAATAGATCAAAATCAACAGTTTAATTAAAGGCCTTGTTACTAAAAGAATCAGATGAAATAAAGAATAAAGAAAGAAGGCTTAACATCCACTAAATTGACTTTGTCACAAGCTTTAGTAACCAAATCTTTCATAAACTGCTGGTCTTCAAGCTTCTATTGTCAGTAATGAACTCTGCTTGACATTATACCATTTATTTCATACTTAATTTTTTTGGTAGTGCTAATTTTTTGGTAGTGTCTTTTAAATTTAGTACTTAAAGTTTGACTCATTGGCCCTAGTTAGTGTATTAGTCTTCAGAGAGAAAAATAGGAAAGGTTTCACTGCAGAGAGTTTGGGAGGTGCTTTTCTGGATTAAGCCACCAGTTTCATCAAGAAAACACATGCCACAGAAATCTGAATTAGAAAAATCAGTCTTTACAACATCCTCTTTTATCTGTCTACTTCTTCTGGCTACCAGATAGCTTTGGACAATTGAATATACTTGAATTCCTGAGCTTATATCTCTGAAATCCATATCGTAGGAAAATCCTAGCTTTGGGAAATCCAGAATTTGCCTCAATGCTCTATGATGTGGTAGGAAAAAAAGATGTGCCGGGAGATACCAGAAATGGAGTTCTAACTGAGCTGTCTGATAGTAACAGTAGTAAGGAACTATTAACATAGGGCAATAGAATTAAGGTGCATATGTCATGAAACAAAATTAGTGTGTATACATCATGACACCAGTTATATTTGTCTTAAATACTCAATGTATTTATGACAAATATCAATATAACGTGAATATAAAAGAGACTTTCAAATGTTTAGCAGAAATCCCAACCTGATTTATTTTTAGGAAGTCTAATGATGCTAGTAAATAATGGAAATGTTTGTTAAAGCTAATGAAGGGGAACTTGGTGTTTTAGTACAAAACTTATTTTTTGATATTACAGAACAAGGAGTGTGACTTTCAAAGGTTTACATCATTTTATATATTTATCAAGATTCAATGGGAAATGGTTTAGTTCTAGGGAAGAGAGTTAAGTACTTTTAAATAAAATCTCTCAATGATTCCTTCATATGTATGCTAAAATAAACAATGTTTTAATAATGGACTGTGATTCATATTTCACATCATATACCAAATAGACTCACTACACGATAAACCTACAAAAAATTTATAACACAATATAGAAACAAATTCTTGTAACACTGGGTTAAGTCAAAATTTCTCAAAATACAAATCTAAAAATACAATTTATAAAGAAAAATGATAAACTGGATTATAGAAAAATTTAAAACTTCTCTTCTTCCAAAGACACTGTAAAGTAAATGAAAAGCCACAGGTTGAGAGAAAATAGTTGCAAAAAATATGTCTGGTCAAGCGCTTGTTTTCAGGATAGAAAATAAAGAAAATCTCACGATGCAACAATAAAGAAACAACATAAAATAGGCAAAATATTTGAACACACTCATTAACAAAGAAGTTTTGATTTGCGTTTCCCTAATGCCTAATGACGATAAACACTTTTTCATGTGCTTATTGTTCATCTGTATATCCTTTTTGGTGAAATATCTGTTCATGTTTTGCTCATTTTCTAAATGAATTGGATGTTTTGAATTGAGTTTTGAAAGTTTTTATATACTCTAGATACTAGTCCTCTGTTGAATATGGTTTGTGGTTTGGAAACATTTTCTACAAGTTTGTAGCTTGTCTTTTCATCCTTATCAGAGGGTCTTTCACAAAGCCAATGCTTTAAATTTTATAAGGCCACTGTGTCATTTCCCCCCCACCCCCATTTATGGATTGCGTTTTTTGGTATGTCAATTCTAAGAAATCTTTGCCTAGCGTTAGATCATGAAAATTTTCTGTTGTGAGGAAGGATTATTTTCCTGTTGCTATTTGGTTGGAGTAGGCTGGGTATTATCAAAAAGATGTTTTGTTTTTGATCCTTTGGCGAGAGGGAACATATTTTTCCTGGAAATTTTCTTTCTGGTATGCAGCTGGTAGTTCTGGATTAAATGTTATGCAATGCTCTGTCCAGTGTATATTGGAGGCAGTAAGGACAGCTAAGTCGTTTCTGAAGTCCCTAGGCAGACCACCTTCTTGTCTTTACCTTGGAGACACTTCCTATTGTTGTTTGTTGTATGTCCAGTGATTTTTAGTTATAAGGGGAAGGTTCTGGGAGGACGATGGCTACACAGTCTTGGCAAAAGCATCAGTCACGAGTCATAGAATTTTAAAGTAACATTGAGATACTGTGCATAGCTTTATATTTACTACAGATTCCAGGTTGTATGGAGAATTTAAGGTGATTTACCCAGTTTTATACTAAGAAAAATGTGTTTAGATGTTACGACATTCAAAATTAAGAGATGATACTGTAAAAACTATGTATAGTGCCAAGGGGGTACTAGACTAATGGGGGGGATCACTTCATAAATTATATAAATGTCTAACTATGCTGTACACCTAAAACTACTATGAAATAGTATTAAATGTCAACTGTAATTGAAAAAAAATTAAGTGGTGAGATCAATCATGGTTGAGATTTTATCAGCAATATAGTTATTCATTCATGCTGTTATTCCTTACAGTTGAGTAATAGGATAGATATCTACCATTTATTGAAACCTTACCTAAGGCGAGGTGCTTTTTTAATAATTTGTGTAGATTATTAATGGAAAGAAAATATCATACTTCAAAGTTACTTTAAAAACACAGAAAGAAATATTACTCGACAAAAATATACCATTGAATGGAACTTTCAATTTTTTTCACATGTGGAATTAACATCTCTGTTGAAAATACTTATCAGAATGACCCTGAGCAAATTTATATTATCATGTGCCCTGAAGGATTTGTGCAATAAGATAGATTACTGTAAATTTACTGAAAGGAATTTAAAATATATTTTATCTTCTCTGTACTGTTAGAAATTTACAGAATAAGGGATGTTTTTCTTTCTTGTTTTTATATTTGTTTTTCAAATCAATCTTCACACAGAAATGTGCTCCTCTCCTCTTCAATCAGGTTACTACTTTAAGGCACTGAATCAATCTGTTCGAAGCTTGTGATAGATTTGGGTTTTGTTGCTATAATTTCCTTAGACTTCAATTTCTTCCAGGGGTGCACTGCTGTTCCCTTTTGCCTGTTGTGTTGGTGGTGCCAGAGAGTATTTGTCAGTGTTTCTGCTTCCGTGGCAATAACAGGTCCCTTCATGCGTGAGCCACACAGAACAGTTCCCTTCTCATTCTTGCCCAGACCCCAGCATCAAATTCCTCTTGTTTGTCTCTAGATGCTAAGGTCTCAGTGGGTTCAGGGAGATCTCCATTCTCCCAGGTTAGTCTCAGTCTTAGACACACCTTGTGAGCCTGTGCCTCCGGGGTTGACCTATCTCAGCCACCACTGCAACCATCATGGAATGATATCTATGTCGCATATACATGATGCATCTTGGTTAGAAGAGAATTTTAGCTCATCTCTCAGTGATAGCAAATGTCTGCAGGACCCTCAGCCAAGAGTTTTCCTTCCATTCTCCCTGGGATAGATGGATTTTGCTTCTGTGACTTTCCCTGAAGCAGTGAACCTTTTACCCAGACCCTGGAGGGGAGGATTTTCAGTCCCTCACTTAGCAAATGGGTATAATTTCTACCCATCTCCACGAGGAAAGTAAATACATTGGACAATTTGTTGATGAACTGATTCCTATTCTGTCTACTGTTAAAATATTTTTATTCGTATAATGTGATCACAGTCACAGTTTGGTATGGTCCTATATCTCTCCTCCTTTTCTCCCATTCTATATCCTTCCCTCTATCCCTCCTTATTCCCCCATCTATTGCTTTCCTTCTAGCTCTCCTCTTGCTCACGCTATTTGTAATTACCTCATATATCCCTGATGACTCTTCCCCTTCACTAGACAGCTTAGAAGAAGGCTTCTTTCAGACTTGGGAATAAGTGGGGTCTGTATCCATCCAGCTGCTCCATTCCTTTCTCGCAGGGTGGCTTCATCAATTCAATTCACAGAAAGAAAGTAAAAGAAACTTTTCAGGCTCAGCTTCAAGTTGCAGCCTGCAATCCACTGTTGTTTCTGTAATGAAAACAGTCATTGAACCATCATCTGTTCTCAGTCGGTTTGGAGCACAATAGTGAGGACAGTTCCCACTGTCACCTTTGTGAATCATTAGGGTTTATAGGAAACCTGGAAAACAGATGAGGATCAAGGTACAGTGCAAGCTTGATTAATGGGGTCAGGAAAATATCCAATAAACTCCATAGACAGGGCTGCTGTATGTGAGACAAAGGATGTGGCATAGACAGGCTTTGATTTAGAAAGATCTATAACAGGTGTGTCCAAACTGCAGCCTGCGGGCCAACTGCAGCCAGCAATCCATTTTTAATTGGCCTGCAGCAAATTCCAAAAATGTATTTAGTTTACTTAAATAAAGCAGGTGAGGCAACACGTACTTCACCTCGAGTGAGTGGCCCGGCTATTTGTGTATTTTACTGCATATGGCCCTTGGTGAAAAACGTTGAAAAAAGTTTGAACACCCCTGATCTATAAGAACACCCTTTTCTCTAAATCATATCTTTGAGTTCTATCATGACCTTATATAAGATTTTCCTGGAGCAGTGTTTTGCTCATTCCACTGGGAAATCTAGATCTGAAATCCTCCCTCATTCTCAAATAGACTAACACTAATACAGTTTTTTATTCTCTTTGTAGCACCATGTGTTGAAGATCAACTGGCATTTAATATGAGATTCAGTATTATGAGTATTATGATGCCAGATTCATCAACAATATATGCTCAGACTGTCAAATTAAATTTTTCACATGATGGCACAAGAGAAGTGGGTATTCTGATTTCTAAAACCTCTACTCATTAAAAGAAATCATGCTTACCTCCACTCATTTCTCAATATGACCCAGCCAAATTTCCTACCAGAACTCCTTTTTTAGTCTCTGTGTTAGTTTTATTGTTATTCTGAACTCCCTTCAGTTTGTCTCTGACCTAATGTATCGATATACTTAAATCATAATGTAATACACCTTAATGGTACTCCAAAGGATGGGACACCTTTCACAGTGTTCCCTAGAGAAAACATGACAGGCGCCTACCTCACAATGCAAGACTCTCAGAGAGCACACAAACATACCTTATCAGTATCAGTACTGTAAACACACATAATCAACATTTAATGATTACATACAGTGACACAATCAACATAGCAATGACCTAAACATACTGGAGGATTTCTTCAATGTTAAAAAGATAACAACTCAGTAATAAATCATTTGAAAATAATTATCAGAACGGGGGAATTTTGACTAAGACCCAATGAGATCTGTAAATACTCTCCCTAAAAGCAACTACAAAGTTATGCTAAGTGAACAGACACAGTTATTGCAGCACTCTTGAATTGACCAAAGGGATTGAAAAGCTTGAGAAGTGTTTACTTTTAAAAATATGCTGAACATCAGACAGTCTAATAGAGAGCCAGAAGGCAAAGCAAACTGTGGTTTATAGAGTGTAATATGGCAAAAACAGGGCAACTTTGTGGTTTAAAAACAGTATTTACATCTATCTATCTATCTGTCTGTCTGTCTATCTATCTGTCTATCATCATCTGTCTATCTTTTAAAAATATGCTGAACATCAGACAGTCTAATAGAGAGCCAGAAGGCAAAGCAAACTGTGGTTTATAGAGTGTAATATGGCAAAAACAGGGCAACTTTGTGGTTTAAAAACAGTATTTACATTTATCTATCTATCTGTCTGTCTGTCTATCTATCTATCTATCATCATCTGTCTATCTATACACAGATACTCAAGAATAACAGCAACTGAAAACCATAATTCGCCCATGGCAATATTGATGACAAAGTGCTGTTTGTCCCAAGTTATGAGGAAGCTATTATCTGTGTGCTCATGTGCAGCAGGTACAGGGTACAGGCTTAGAGATATCATAATAGAAACATGCACAGGGAGGCAAAGAGTCACACAAGAAAAGAGTCCGTTTTCTCCGTAGGCACTGAGAACAGCAAGAAAGACTTCCTAGAGATGGTACTTTCAAAAGTCCTGAAGTGGAGAAGGTGAATGCCTGTGTTGAGATGTGTAGGTTGGTGGATAAGAGAAGAGAGATTTCAAGTAAACAGCCACAAGGGCAAGAGAGAAAGGTATAGAAATATTTTTGAAGGCCATTCTGTCTAGCGGTGAGATGAGGGGCGTTGCAGTAAATATTAGAGGTAGTCAGGCATTAAATCAAGATGACCTTTGAAACATTGTCACAGAGTTAGAGATTTTTTTCCCCCTACAGGAACAGAGAGCCATTATTAAAAGGTTTCTTACTGGTGAGAATTCTATCAGATGTATGGATAAGGAATGGCAACATGATAACGGCCTGAATGGATTGGATTAAAATGAGAATGGAAATAGTATGACCAATTGAGGAGGTTGTTATAATCAATCAATGTGGATATGATGAAAGTATACAAGGACTATTCTTAACCTATTTGGTCTTAGGCCCCAGTGCCTTATAAAGACTTAAGACACAAAGAATTTTGGATTCTTTTTTTTCCCCTCCAAATTTTCCATGTTAGAAATTAATACAGATTTTTAAAATTATTAATTTTAATTACTTTAAAATATAAATTACAAAGCCACTACAGAAATGTTGTATTTTTATGAAAACATAAGACAAAATAAAATAAATTAAAGAAAAATTAGTGCATAGAATGGTATTATTTTACAGTCTTGTAAATCTCTTCAATGTCTGGCTTAGTAAGACAACTGGATCTTCATCTTTTTCTGCATTCAAAACAATTAATGTTTTAGTTGATGTATCTGAAAAATTATCTAGTCTCATACAGACATGAGTCGGAAAAGGAAGGAGAGTTTTAATAACCTTTTCAGTTAATGTTGGACATTCGTCTTTAATACTACACCAAAACTTAATGGGTATTTAGTAAAGTTTAGCTCCAATATGAAACTGAAATTATATCAACAAACTTTTAATATGTTGTTACATTAAAATCCATTGGTCATTTTACACTTTGAATGGATCTTTTCCCTGGGAGAGATCTTATAACATAATTAATGAGTTGTCTGGAAAGTATTGGTTTACACTGCATTACTCATGACTTTGAAATATCGACATATTTCTTTTGTTAGCTTTTATTTATTTTTAAGATTTTTATTAAAATATAGCTAACATACAATATTAGTTTCAGGAGTACACCACAGTTATTCAACAATATCTCCTGGTACTGTACATATTTATTACCATATTATTACCATAGTTATTACCATATTATTGATTATATTCCCTATGCTAAAGAAGCGATCACCATGATAAGTTCAGGAACCATCTGACAGTGTACCACACTATTACAATATTATTGACTATATTTCCTATACTGTATACTATATCCCCAAGACTTATTTGTCTTATACCTTGAACTTTGAATCTCTTATTCTTTATCTTTCCATCTTTCAATATTGACATGTGATATTATTTTATATTAGTTTTAGTTGTATGTACACCATAATGGTTAGACATTTATATAATTTACAAAGTGATCTCCTTGACTAGTTCCCATCTGGCACTATGCAGTTATTACCACATTATTGATTGTAGTCCCTATACTTTACATTCCCATGACTATTTTGTAACTACAAATTTGTATTTCTTAATCCTTTCACCTTTTTCACCCTGCCCTAACCCCTCCCATCTATCATCCCAATAGATCTAGACCCCATCTGACACCATACATAGTTATTACAATATTATTGACTATATTCCTATACCCTACATACCCATGACTACTGTATAAAGATCAATTTGTACTTCTTAATCCTTTCCCCTTATTCACCTATCCCCAAAGCCCCTCCCATCTGGCAACTGTCAAAATGGTCTCTGTATTTATGAGTTTGTTCCTGTTTCAATTGTTTATTTTGTTCTTTAGATTTCATTTATAAGTGAAATCATAAAACATTTTTCTTTCACTGTCTGACTTACTTATTTAGCATAGTACCCTCTAGTCCATGTTGTTGCAAATGGCAAGAATACTTTCTTTTCTCTAGCTGAGTAATATTCCATTGTATATGTATACCACCTCTTCTTTATCCATTCATTCATTGATGGATACCCAGGTTGCCTTCATATCTTGGCTATTGTAAATAATGCTGCAATGAACAGATAGATGAGCCCATCCCATTAGAGTAGCATTCTGGATTTCATCGGATAAATACCTAGAAGTGGGATTACTAAGTCTTTCTTTGTCTCTTGTTTAACCTTTGTTTTAAAGTCTATTTTGTCTGATATAACTATGGCTACACTAGCTTTTTTGTTTGTTTGTTTCCATTTTCATGAAATAACATTTTTCATCTTTTTACTTTCTGTGTGTGTCTTTTTTTTTTTAATTGGGGAACAATGTGTTTTTCCAGACCTCATCAGCTCCAAGTCAAGTAGTTGTTTTCAATCTAGTTGTGGAGTGCACAGCTCACTGGCCCATGTGGGAATTGAACCAGTGATGCTGGTATTAGGAGCACTGCTCTCTAACCAACTGAGCCAACCGGCAGCCTCTGTGTGTGTCTTTTGATCTGAAGTGAGTTTCTTGTAGGCAGCATATGTAAGGATCTCATTTTCTTATCCATTTAGCCACACTATCTTTAGATTGGAGCATTCAATACATTTACATTAAAAGTAATTATTGATGGATATGTTGTTATTGCCATTATTCATATTTTTGATTATTATTAGTTTTTGTTTTTTATCTTAAGTTCCTTTGAGATTCCTTATATGTTCTTTGATTCTAAATGATAGCATTGCTGGGTAGAGTAATCTTGGCTGTAGGTCCTTACTTTTCATCATTTTCAATATTTCCTGCCATTCCCTTCTAGCCTGCAAAGTTTCTGTTGAAACATCAGCTGACAGTCTTATGGGAGCTCCCTTGTAACTAACTGCTTTTCTCTTCCTGCTTGACACATTTCACTATATAATATTTTATGAAATCATGCTTGTTATCACCCCTGATCTCATCATAATAGCCTTTAAGAATTTGGAAACTGTCAAGCTATTAGTGAAGATTAGCTTTCCAAAATCCTAATTTTTAATTGAAAGCTCAAATGTTATGACAGCAATATTATCCATTGTTTACTTGAAATTGCAGCCTTACATCATATATTTTTGAGGAAATGACTGACACATACTTAAGTCTGTAACTATAGTTTGTGAGTCATTCTATCTGGTAAGCATCATGTTCTAAAAAAAAAAAAAAAAAAGGACTCAAAAGTGAGTCCAACAGTTGTTTTTTTCCACATTATCATATTTCCACTGAAATATACAGTACAAATATTTTTGTGTACTTCCCATTTTTTCACATAGGATATTGAAAACAGAAGTACTCATAAAGATTTAATAAAATTAATTTACACTGTTTCACCAGGGCCAGTCTTAAATGGAACTGGCTTTTTCTTTTTATTGTGATTGCATAAAAGTGAAGAATAATATGACTCCTATTGTATTTTGGTGTAACCTACTTGATTGCGTCTAAGCAGCCAGCAATTGTACTTACCATTGCCATCTGTTACAAAAACCAATATGGTGGAAAACATAAATAACATCATTGTATTAATAAGACTTGAATGTAAAGCCTGAAACCATAAAACTCCTAGAAGAAAACATAGGCAGTAAGATTCTTGACATCTGTCTTTCCAATTATTTTTTAGATCTGACTCCAAAAGCAAAGGCAACAAAAGCAAAAATAAACATGTAGTACTATCTCAAACTGAAAAGCTTCTGCACAGTAAAGGAAGTTGTCAACCAAATGAAAAGGCAACCTACTGAATAGGAGAAAATATTTTCCGATTATATATCTGATAAGGGGTTAATCCCCAAAATATGTAAAGAACTCATGTGACTCAATAGAAAAAAAAATCTGATTAAAAACCAGGCAGAGGATCTGAATAGACATATTTTTAAAGAAGACAAAGATGGCCAACAGTTATTAATATATGAAAAAAATGCTCAATATCATTAATCCTTAGGGAAATGCAAATCAAAACCATAGTGAGATATCACCTCACACCTTTTACAATGGCTATTATCAAAAAGACAAGAAATAACAATTGTTGGAGAAGCTGTGGAGAAAAAGGAACCCTCATACACTGCTGGTGGGAATGTAAATTGGTACAGCCACAATGGAAAACAGTATAGAGGTTACTCAAACAATTAAGAATAGAACTACTATATGACCCAGCAATTCCACTTGTGGGTATTTATCTGAAGAAAACAAAAACATTGATTCAAAAAGATATGTGCACTCCCATGTTCATTGCAGTATTATTTATAATAGCCAAGATACTGAAACAACCTGTGTCAATTGATGGATGCATGGATAAATAAAAGAATGAAATCTTACCATTTGCGACACTATGGATGGACCTTGAGGGCATTATTCCTGGTGAAATAAGTCAGACAGAGAAAGACAATTATTGTATGACCTCACTAATATGTGAAATATAACAACAGATATACAGAAATAAATTGGTGGTTGCCAGAGTGAGGGCTGGGGGATGGGTAAAATGGGTAAATCAGGTCAAAAGATACAAATTTACAGTGATAAAATAACATGCAGGATGGTGACTATAGTTAGTAATATTGTATTGCATATTTGAAAGTTGCTAAGAGATTATATCTTAAAAGTTCCATCACAAGAAAAAAAAATTTTGTAACTACGTATAAGGACAGATGCTAACTAGACTTTTGTAGTGGTCATTTTGCAACATATACAAGTATCAAATCATTATTTTGTATACCTGAAACTAATTATATAACAATTATACCTCAGAAATTAAAAAAAATGAAAATCATTTTTTACCTCCGGACTCCCTGGAAGGATATCAGAGATTCCCGGGAGACCGCAGACCACACTTTCAAAAACACTGACTTAAAGAGCAGAAGAGAATTAATGTAAGAGATTTAGATAAATAAAATTTATAAGAGTTGTCTTATTTTTTTTTTAATGTCTCTCAAAAGCCCTACGCAGGTGCATTTGACAATAACACAGTGCAGTCTTTATTGTGTGCTGCTTTGTCTTCTTTTTAAACAGCTTCTCTATATTGTTTGTCTAACCAATGTACTTGTTAAAGTTTTGTGAAATCATCCTTGTCTTTTTCTATAATCACTTAGAATCTCCTGCAATGTTAACCATTTAATAATTAAGCACACCATTAATAAGACTTTATTAATTTGTAGCTCTTGGAATAGACTGAAAAGATTAGACAGTAGACTTGCACTGTTATGCAGCCTAATGTTTTCATATTAAATACAGCTCATTATTTTTAAAGTACTCTGAGACTGAGAAGAACCTTTAGCTTCAAGTATTAAAATTAAAGCTGTTAGAATACTAATTACTTTTGCTTTTAATTGTAGTGAAATAGCACAGAACAAATGGCAGGGTTTGCACAGTAAACAAAAACTTGGAAGAGTAATATCTTCCTGACCTTTCTACATATAACTTTAAACATCTCTCTTTTTGTTTGTGAGTTCATGAGTATTACAAGGTTTGGGTACTATTATATTTTGAGCCAAGTTTGAAGATGGTAAGAACATCACAGAGGAAAATTATTGATAGGCTTAGACCATTATTCTATCACAAATAATTAAAAAGAAGAAAAGGCCACTTATCTTCATTCTAGGTCCAGTTTTGTTCTAATTTCAGTTAAGTCCATGACCTTAACTGAACACATCAACAAGTTGCTATGTACTTTAATTGATTTATCTATCAAATAAGAGGTTAAACTACAGTGATTTGTCAACTTCTTTATTTATAAATAAGTTATAATCATCAATCTATGACTATGGTGACAATAATGATTATTATGTACTGAATAATAGTTTATGATCTATTAATAAGAGGATTAATGAGTTATTTTTGTCACTATTAGCGTGATGACCTTTTAATCTCTTCCTGGCAGACTTTTAATACGTGCAACTCAATCCCACATATAATTAGATGTATCTAGTTTTATCGTTTTTAATCAAATGTAAATATTCAGATTAAATTTCTTTCTTAATTCCCATTCAAAAATGATGACTTAAGTTTTACACTTGTCTCAGTTTCATTATTGATAGAGCTGTCTAAATTCAAAGTTAACCTTGTAAAGAAAGAAACTAAAATTGAGCCTATATATGATGTTTTGGAACCACAGGATAGTCTCCAAACTTAATTCCCTAACTACCCAGTGTTGACTAAAATTTAGTATTGGAATTTAACAAGAAAATAACAATACGGTATTGTAAATAAGTAAGAAAATAAAAAGTAAAATAGTTTTCATCTCTATGTCAGGAAGGATCTACTTTAGTAGTTCGGGATGATTGACTATAAATTAAGTCTAACTCTCCCTCTAGAGTGCGTGAAGGGTTTTAAGAAATCACAACTTAGGGAAGCATAGAGAATAACTTTTAAAATAGGATGGCTGAGCTGCTATGGGTTACTGATAATTCCATTGTGTTTTATCATCCTCAAATAAGCATGCATGATGCATGATCAGAAAACATGACACTTCTTGACATTCAAAAGTGTCTCTCTCTCTCTGCCTTTCTCTCTCCTCCCTCCTATCTCTACCCCTCCGTCCCTCCACCTATCCCTCAACAGTTGGCCTCTATTATTGTAAAAGGCAGCTGTGGGTGCTTGGTTAAAAAAATTAGCCTCTTTTTACAAGCATACAGCAAAAAAAAAAATGCTAAAGGCATTGCAAGTTGACATTTTTAGCCCTGATCAAAATGGAACAGTGTGAACTACTCTGTTATTCCTACACAGAGGATAACAAAACTTACCCTGCACTTGCTTGGACAGTTACACTTTACAGTCACTTTATCATCAATAGCATGCAAATAAATGTGTGGCAGTTTTGGATGGATGGATGAACATCTGTTTTTTTGTTGTTTTGTTTTCTACCTACTAGTTGCTATTTCCCTCTGTCACCAAAGAAACCCTGATTTTCCTTTGAGAGTTCCACTCTTCCTTCTCTGATTCATATCTGGCAGAGTTGACTCCAAACCAAACATCAAGGTGCAGTTGTGACCAGAACTAAGCCAATCAGTATGTCCCCTAGGAAGAGCTATTTTCAGGGAGGGCCCTTGACATACTTTGGGCCAACTTCCTAAAAGCCTTGATTTTATTGATCTTTTCTTGTGATGACAGCATTTTTTTTCTTTTTCTTTTTTTTTCTGCTATGGTGGTTGCTGACAGAATAGGATATAGTCCTACAGCTGTACTGCCGACATCTTTTCCCATGAGATGAGTCGGTCTGAAATCTTTGATGGGAGAAAACAAACAAACAGCAAAATAGCTCAATCATAACTGAACTTCTTTAAAAAGAAAAGTAAAATTTCCTTTAAGCCACTTCAGTAAATACATCTTATTATTTTGCATCTGAAAATTCCACTCTAATATATAATACCATGTCACTCTCTCCTAGGTGCCTTCACTATGTCTTTACTTGTGATTTATCTGAATAGGAATTTTTTTACAACTGTTAAAATTAAAATTTTTTTCAATGTTCCTACGAACTGAGGACACACACAAAATAAGTATGTACATTTAGCATGTCATAAAAAATCACTGAGAGATTCTCAAATAAGTCATTTAGTTAAGAATACAACCAAAAGAAGTCTAGTAGTTTATTTTTAGCGTATGAAAAAAAAACAAAACATTGCTCCTTAGAGGACTTTAGTTGTACATTATCTAATTAAAATTTAACATTTAATTTTCAAGGAGTATTCTGTATTTGATTATTTTTTAACTTCTTTTGGTGTGTAGATCATACACTAAATGAAATAACACTAAAAGAAAAACATGGATACAAAATAAACAGCTAGAAATTAGTACACATATGAAAGTCACATGAGAAGAATTTTATTTGGTCTTTTTACCTGTCTTGAAAAATAATTTTTGATTATAATGTCCCTTATGTAGAGTTATGCTAATTATGTCAAAACTTATAGCTATGTAGAACCTTTGTTTTGCATTGACCTTGAAACAGTTTTTCTGGTTTCTGCCCAAAAAAGATTTAGTCATGTTTTAAATGCTTGCAGGTTTCTTAGCCTTACATAAAATACATCCTTTGAAACCTGCAGGGTGGTATTTTCTTTGGGATGGAGCAATATTTTTGACAGAGTATGTTGACACCAAATAGCCTGAGGCTTAAAAGTCAGTGCTAGACAATTATCTCTACACTCTCCAAAAATGGGTATGACAGCAAAAAATTAATCTTGTACCTCATTTCAGGAAGATAAAGGAGGCAAAAATAAAGTGCACCTCCTTGATGACAGTTTCAGTTAGTTATGAAAAAGAAGGTGAAGTCCTCCCATCTAAGAGTGAAGTCTTGTGGTTCTTGACTTAAAACTGAAAGCAACAAATAAGAAACAGAAACTCATAGACATAGGCAACAGTTTAGTGGTTACCAGAGGGTAAGGGGGAGAGGGGTGGTAGAAGAGGGAAAAGAGGGTCAAATATATGGTGATGGAAGGAGAACTGACTCTGGGTGGTGAACACACAATGCAATATATAGATGGTATATTATAGAAATGTACACTTGAAACCTATATAATTTTACTAACCAATGTCACCCCAATAAATTTAATTAAGATAACCACAAAGTTATTTTCCAATTAAAAACAAAGTCTTCCCATCATGTCAATAAGCATAAAATTAAAAAAAGGAAAATAACACATCAAGAAAAAATATATTTCTAAAACAAAAAAATGGCTAATAGTCATATAAAAGCATATGATAGCATGATGCATTTCTTCACTTAGATAAGCATTTCTCAAAGTGTAGTCTTCAGACTGGCTACACCAGAATCTGCTGAGGTACTTGTTAAAAATACTGTTCCTTGGGTTATTTTCAAACTGTTGAATCAGATTATCTGGGTTGGGATTGAGGGGTCTGAAGTTTTAATATAACGGCCAGGGGATTCAATACATATTGAAGTTTGAAAACTACTGACTGAGAGCTTGGGGATTACGGGACCACAGTTACCTTTATAGCCATGACGTGAACTAAATTTCCCCCTATTTTCCATCCTCTCTACAATGAAATTTTATACAGCTCACACTTGAGCGCACTGATCTATAAAACTTCCTTGTACACCAAACTTGAACTTTTGGACATCAGCTAATGAAATATATTAAAAACTATTGTATTTTGGAATTGCCTTCCAGCCAACCATTTTGCTTTAGCAGAGTCAATTGCGTTGTCTTTACAGCATTGAGGGTGTATGTACAGGAATAGTATTACCTTCATCCTATATGTTGTAAAACAAGCAGACTAAAAGTAATGATTTCTCAATGGGAAGTAATGCATATTACAGTTTATTAAGAGATTATTACAGCTATGTTAAATAAGGAACATTAATGTCATCCCAACATAAATTATTAAAATTTCAGAAAAAATAAAATGAAGTATGTATATGACATATTAAAAATATGTATTTCAAAATAGTGTCTAAAAAGCATGATGCAATTAGGGAAAATATTTTTTCTCTTTGGGATTAGAATCTGTTTGGCTACCTACCTAGCTATCAATGTCCATATACATATATTATGTCATTCTAATTCCATATTTCTTTCAGGAGTTTATGATGTATAAAATTAAGGGATTGCCTCTATATTTAATATTATGGTTTTCATTCAGTCAACAAGTTTTTTTTTTTTGCACACCTATGACATTGCAGGCAATATTCTAAAGCAGTATGTATTGTATAATAGTAACAAACCAGAAGTAAGTCCCAGGCTCTCACAAGACTTCCTTTGCAGTGGAGGAGAGGAAACAGTAAAGAAGTAATCAGTGAATGTCTGTAAGGAAATGATAAATGCTATGAAGAAAAATACAGCATAGTAGCATGTTTATAAAGTGTGGTCAGGGAAACCTCTCTGATCATGTAACGTTTGAATAGGGACCTGAACGAAGTGAAGGAGTCACGCATGTAGCTGCTGGAGAAAGTGCACTACAGGCCATAAGAACAAGACCAAAGAGTAGGAGGCAGAGGTCTTGCCCAGTAAAACTGAGGGACAGCAGGGAGGCTGGTGTGCTGGGGAAGGGTGAGGGAGGATGTTTAGAAGAAGATGAGATCAGCAGAGTAGCAAGGGACTAGGTCATGGAAAGCCTTATAAACTATTGTGAGGACTTGGATTTATTCTAGGTTAAGTGGAAAGCCACTGGTAGGTTTGGAGAAGAAGGATACTACCTGTCATATTTTATAAAGAATTGCTCTGGTTCCTGTGTGGAGAGTGGGTTGTAGAGGAGCCAGGGTGAAAATAAGGATATCGTTATAGGCTTTAAAACAGTCTGAGCTAAAGGTAATGGTGTCTTGGAATAGGGTGGCTGCAGGGGAAGCAGCGGGAAATGGCGGGCTTCTGGTTATATTTTTATAGTATGATTTGCGGTTAAATAGGATTGGAATGTGAGAGAAGCATAAAAGTGAGTGAAAATTTCTTGTTCTGAAAGATTGGAGTTGTCATTTGCGAAGTGAGGAAGGCAGAGGAACATTTGAGGTGGGAGAGGGAAATACAGGATAAAGTATTTCGTTAGGAATGTGGTAATCTTGAGATCTCTATTGGTAAAATAAGGGAGATACCAAAAAGACTGATGGTTATATGGGATTGGATTTCAGAGGAGAGATCAGAGTCAGAGAGATAAAGTTGGGGTCATCAAATATAGATAACATTTAAAGCCAAAGAACCAGATTCACATCATCTAGGGAGGATGTACACACAGAGAAGCTATCCAATAACTGAGTCCCAGGACACTTCAGTGTTTAGAGATGAAATCATTAAAGGAGATCTGGAAGAAACAGAGTGTGACAAGAGCAGAACAAAGAGTTAAGGTCTCTTAAGCAGCTAAGGAAATAGCTGATAAGGGAGAAGTAAAAGATGATGCTGAAATTTGTCAGTAATTAAAAAGATGGTGTTGGCGTTAATTTAAAACTGGATTGAGAGAGGATAATTTTGTAGAATATTCCTGAAAAATAAAATACATAGATACTATCTATCACGACCTCGAGGCTCACAAAATACTTTAATTCCACTTGCCAATATAACCTAACAAAGATAATACACATTGTTTATACAAAACAAATAACTGAAAACTGAAGTATCAAGACAGTAGCTGATCTGTAATTTAATTCATATTTACGTATAAATTTTAGTCATAATTTTGGGGGCAGACAAATAACAAATAATATATTAGTTAATACATAAAGTTAATTTTTTCCATTTTGAAGAATCCAGTACTCTTTTCTGTCTCGTTATCTTGCCTTCTCATTTTTTGATGCTGTCATTATACAAAAGTAAATATGATTATTGATTTTCATTCCAAGTTGAATGCTTTTTGTGTAAGTTCTTATAGATAAAAGAAACAGAAATGAAAATATTAATAATTTAAAATATGGGTTATTTAAAGTATAAAAATATATTAAATTCTTAATGTGTTATGAAATTTTAGTATTTTTGTGCACTATTAATAACAGGCTGGATTATTTTATTTGATAACACGCTTATATGCCTAACTGCCCTCTATTAGACTGTCACTAGTCTCTAGTGGTAGTAAGTAGGTTCAGTTACACCCCAATACATACTGTTAGCGTTCTGAGAGGGTAAGGTTAGGAAATCTCCAGAAAAAGATGTCATTTTCCCCTTAATTTTCTGCTCATATTACAGCAGCAGATATTTTCAATTTTTTCATTTAGCAAATATAAACATGTGCTTGTATGCCTTCATAAAATTTCCAAATTTAATAAGAATTTCATTTAGAATGGTCACTTAGAATGGTCACACTTTTTTGCTTTCCATAGAGGAATAAGAATTCTCACTAAGAATATCCAAATTGAAATTGCTAAAACTTTGCTAGAGATGGTATCTCTGTAAACATATGCATTGGAGAATTGTCTAACACCAAGCATTTTCAAAAAAGCTTACTAATAAATTCTGGGTCAGTGTGTTATCCTTGGGGAAAAAGTACAATTAATGAGATCTTTAGTTATGTAGGCTTTCTTTTCTTATTCATTTGTTCTTAGTTTCAACACATAGTAAATAGCTAATAAATTCAATTGTCATGTGGAATTTTCTGTAGACAGAGGAATGTGAAAGTCTTAGAACTATGAAAATCTTAGAACTATGAAAATGTACAGTGGTATTATCGTGGTAGTATAGAAAACACAATGTGTATATAATAATTGCTCATATACTTTTGTGTTAGTGGACATTTTCTTTTCTTTTTTGGAATACCTCATTATACTACACCACAATAAAGCAGACTTATCTTTTATTCTGAGAAATACATGCGATGGTTTGATTTTTTTTATTTACTTAAATTAAACTTATTTACATTCAAAGCCAAATCAGCAATTTCAGCATAAGGAATATAAAATCATAATGTAATATTAAGATCATTTACCTAGATATAACTGGGTTATAAATTTAAATACAGCTTTTGGTACAATAATTTTCATATTTTATATCTATCTAAGAATCTTGTTTTACCAAGTGAAATTTGTATATTTTATAGGGTAGGTGATGAATAGTGAAATCAGTGACATTATCATTTAAGAAACTATTGGACAACATAACCTTGATTACATGGGTAATGGAAAAATATTTGTTATTGTTAGATATAATTCATATTTCATTCAGAAAATAAATTCTAAATAGATATACTACTTACTTGCTTACTTTTAAAGGATTAGCTTAGGCATATATTGTCACTTTTCTATATTCACATATCTTCCTTCCCAAAATTATCTTCTACATACATTAGGAAAAAACAATTAGGGAAACACATTCCCATATACGCATATACTATCAAGTTGTTTTTCTAGATATAAATTCATACTGTAGGAGGAGAAGGAAGAATATATTTGTTATTACTAGAAATAAACTGAAGTGCATATGTTGTCATAGGCTGGAATGGAGTCGTGATAAGTCTTTTGCACATTAAGTGAGTAAATGTTACAAAAGGATTGGATCTCAGCAGCTCCATGGTGTATCTTTCTTTGGTGGAAAGTTACTCAAACCCCATGTATGTCCCAAAGGAGAGGAAAAGCATTCCTAAACTATTTCTGGTCTCTCTTATCTCTCATAAAACCATACACATTTTCTTTTATCCTGTTTAGTTAATTTTTAAGAATGAACTGCTAAAGCCAGTAAAATATGAAGGGTTATCACAAGATGTAGATTCCAATAAACAATTACAATGATTGATGAGTATCCATGTACATTTTCCTTCTCACCTTAAATTATGACAATATAAGGAGAATCAGGTAGCAAAATTGGAGAAATAAATACTGAAAGAAAAATAAAATTGTCATCTTAGCTTAAAACAGTACTTTTCAAATCTTCATTTTCAGCCTCAAAATTTTTTGTAGATATGAACTTCTGGAAGTTCAGTACGTGTCATACAGCCGGGCCATGAGACAGCCCACCAGACACTCCTCTTTCCTAATAAGTCTTCTTAGTAGGTCTACAGAACCCAAGGACTCTGCTACACATTTTGAAAAGCAGTAGCTTATAACCTTAAATTTTTAATAAGCATCAGTTTTCATGATGCTGATTAAATCTGTCTAACACAAGTAACTATAGTGTTCAGCTAAATTCAACAAATGGCATTGAATCCATACTATGTTTCAGACATGTTGCTGGGGTTATGGTTCTTCTTTTTAGTTTTATTGTATTTTTACAAAAGTGTTTCATTTTATGGAATTTTCCTGCTATAGAAGCGTTTAAATATGCTTCTTGGCTTGTTCTTTGAGAATAGTGAGTTGTTTCTTGTGTTATTTTTTTGTAGGTTTACAAATGGTATTAGAATTGTCATAGCTCAGGCTGCTATAACAAATTGCCATTGACTGGGTGGCTTAAACAACAAATAATTCTTTCTCACATTTCTGGAAGCTAGAAGTCCAAGATCCGGGGGTCAGCAAGATTGGATTCTTGGTGAGTGTCCTCTACCGGTTTACAAATGGCTATCTTCTTGCTGTGTCCTCCCACGGTGGAAGGAGAACCGGTTAGCTCTCTGGCCTCTCATGAGGGCGCTGCTCCCATTCATGTTGACTCTACCCTCATGACCTAATTACTTCCCAAAAGCCCACCTCTAAATACTATCACTTTGAGATTAGGATTTCAACATACAAATCTGGGGGGAACACATGCAGTCCATTGCAATAAAATATTTTGTACACTTTGATAAATTTGATTAACTGGATGCAGACAGGAAAGAAGAAAAGACATACACAATATTAATGAGTTCAAAAATTCCCCAAAGTTATATAAATATGGAAACAAAATGTAATCTCTTAAACAGCTTTGCTGTTAATCAGTGGTATGAACTCTGGCATAAAAAGTTAAGAGTTTAAGTCCCAGCTATAAAATGTACTTTCCGTGCTTAAGCCCACCCTCTTTCTCATCTTCACAACTCAGTAGGTAAAGCCACCTACCCAGTTGCTCAGGCCATAATTTCCAGCATCGTTCTTGATCACCCTTCTTGCCTCTTGCTCCATGTGCCATCCATCCACAGTCCTACTGACTCTAAATCCAGAGCTTATCTTCAACCTATCTATGTCTGCTCATCTTCATTTCGGCTACTGTGGTCCACTTTTCTCTCAGCCTACTGCAGTGGCCTCTCCATTGCTTTTGTGTTTGCATACTAGCTCCTGTACAGTCTGTTCTCTACAATGCAGATGATTTTTTGAAATATATCTGCTCCACAGCATCCCTCTCAATCTTTACAATTAGAATGAAATTCAAGCCCTAGCTGAATTATAAAGCCCTAAATGACTAGTCTTTGCTTCTCATTCCTCTTTTCCCTTCGTCCACTCCAGCCAATTGTCCTTTTCTCTTTTCTTCAAAGGTGCCCAGTCTAGTCCTGCCTCACAGTGTTTTAACTTGCTCTCTTCTCTCTCTGAAAATCAATTTCCCCTTATCTCTGCAGGTCTTCTTTTATCTAGTCATTCACACTGGCAGTTAAAAAGCTACTTTCTCAAATAAATCTTCCTCTTTGGTCAATTACGTTAATTGTATATTTTGATTCTTTGTATAGTACTGTGGTATGAATTTGTTAAATTAACCTTGCTAGTAAGGCCCCAGGGTGCCAGATGGTAAGCCACCGTTCAACAAAAGACCATGGAAGAAATTGTAATAGGTATATTACTCACAGGTCTTGGAGGAAGTTCACCACAGCAGGCCTCAAGGTGCCATGTGTGGAGGTTAAGGAGGGTGCAGAGGCAGGAACTGGGGCATATGGCCTTGTTAAGGTCTTGGGTGGAGTGTTTTGGGGTTCTGGGGCTAAGGCTGGGTTGGTCAATTCAAACCGAAAAGAGCAGGGTTTTGGTAAGCTCTTCAGGGGCCTTGTCTAAGAGGCACCTAAATGGAAGACCCTGGGAGGTGGGAGACTTTGTCACAGGACTGTTTGGGCCTTAATAGCAGAAACTTACTTTTACTTGTGACTCTGGGCTATTGTCTAGGGCCTGTGCTTGCATGAGGGAGCTAGTGTCAGTTTGAGGATGCTGAAAGTCAAACAAAACACCTGCTGAGGCAACAATACCAATGAGTAGCTTTGCCAAACTCTCGATAAGTTGTCCTTGTCATTTTTCTTGGCTTGCATGTTTGCTTATTTATATTGCCTGTCCTCCCCTACTCAAAAATCAGATCCATGAAAAGGAAGTAAATCACTGCAAAATCTCTAGCCCTCTACAAGTCTCTCAGTAATTATTTACCATAAAAACAAATTTCTCACCTATAAAAAGTCCAACATAACATACTTACACTTTGAGGGATTTTATTAGTAATATGAGTTTATAGAGTTTAGTACAACCTGGCAAATATTAGGAGCTCATAAAATGTTACCATTATTATTGTGTCATGAATAAACACATCAAGAGTTCTATGGCTAGTTGGCTACTGACTGGAACCATTTTTCTTTAGGTTAGTTCTTTTGAAAATGACCTGAAGGCTACATAGAATTAGCATTTATCATTCTAATGTTCTGAAAAACCAGGTTCAATAAATCAATTATAGCTTTAGGAAAGATCTTCATCTTCTATGGACCTTCAGATTTCAGTGGAAATTTCATAGCACTTTATAAGTTTTTCAAAGGGCTTGCACTTCTATTACTTCAGTTGGTCTTTATTCATGATCCCCAATTTCATTTCTTGAGTAAATAAGAGGATAGATGGCCATAATTCTAAAATGATTTGCTTTAGCATATTGTTTTCTTTTCAATGTTTACAAGTTGAAGTTAGTGTTCTAGTACTCTGTACCTTGAGGCCAGTGCCCTTCCAACTCTGTCACTCTAGAAATTAGTGTAGTTATTATTTTTTTAAAGTTTTGATTACATTTTTGAGTCAATGATTTCAGGAGATAGTTATTGAACAGCCCATAAGCTATGCCTGTTAATCATTCTACTGAGCTTTGAGCGAAGTTCCTAATGTTTGTACTTTTATGGGTATGGGGTTCAGAAGTGGCTATGGCCATATTTTGCTAAAGAAATATAAAACTTAGAGCTTGTTCTCAATAAGCTGAAATCAATTAGGGAAACAAGGCTGGCACCCATAAGTTAGTAAACACTATAAAATGACAAGACAGCTCTACAGTAACATCCTTTGTGATAAAGGAGATGTGCTAACAAAGAAAGAAACACGTTAAATATATTTTAGGAAAGTCACTTAAAAAGAAATATGAAAAGGGTTAAATTAATTGCACTAACCTTCTTCAAAAGCAGTGTAACTTAGCTACGCCTATGTAAATGTCAAGTGAGCAAGTAACATGAGGCAATGCCAGATTTCATGTTCAAGTTCCTATAATAAAGTGTTATTAAAAATGTCTCATTCTGAACATTCTGTTTCTCGTTTTCGGTACCCCAAGTGCTGGTGATCTACAAGAGGGGATGGCTATTGGATCCATAGTCCTGATCCGTTTAATTCTCTTCTCTGTCCCTTTGGGCCTTGTGATGAAAGAACCTAGAAGAAATGTGCACAGTCTGGTGCCAGGCATCCCTTAGCACAAACAAGCATTAGGTGGGCAAAGTGATAGATGAACACCTAATGTTAATCCCCTCTACGCCACCTCTGCACTTGATGTCTCCAAATGTAACAAATTACCTCAAAAGTCTGCTTTCTCTTCAGTTGTTCCTGGCCTTTGTCTCAGCTCACTAGTATGACTTTTAGGATTCCTGAGCTTGTAGTTCCGTCCACATTTTCCTAATAATACCCTATATTAGGCTGCCTCGTTCCCAGGATTCACTGATTCCAGATTCCTTGTCTTCTACATAAACTTAAGGTCTTATCAAGACAGTCAGTTCAGTTCAATATTATTTAAGTTTATTGGGTGTCTAATATATACCAACACTCTCCTAAGGGCTATAGGTAAAAATACCATGTAAAAAAAAAAAAAAAAAAAATACCATGTAAAATAACATTGCTTCCTTGAAAAAGTTTACAATCAAGTGGAGACAGATCCACACATAAACGCATGATTGCAGTTTAATGTGGAAGGGATAATACAGAGCAGTTGTTCTTAATTTTGTCTGTATTTTGGAATCTCTAGTGAGTTATTAAAAATTCCAATATCCAGTCTTCAACCAACTAAATAAAAATCTTTGGTACTTTTCAACCCTGCCTCCCCACCGCCCAGGCGATTCCAACATACAGCTAAGGTTAAGAATAGATATATACCTTGTTGCTAATAGGAACATAGTGAAAAATTATGGAAGGCCTTTTTTTCCCCCAGGTTATGCTTGACTTAAGTGTAATGGGATGAGTGTCTTATGGGATAAGTGAGTTATTTGGGACATGGAAGGTGAAATGTTTAACTGGCTATTCCAAGGAAAGAAAATAGCATAGAAAATTGCCATACACTCATTGGCTTATTGAATTCTTGATGTTGTGTAAATTATCTTTGCAAATCTCTTTTATTCTATGTCTTGTTAGTATTTCTCCAACATGGGTCCCTGGGTACATGACATATTGACAGATGTGGGGGAAAAAATAAAAGCACAAGTAAATATTTCTTAAAATATAAAAATCCAAAATATAAAACCTGAAAATCTTCATCCTAGTGGTTTAAGAAAGTTTTTCAGCTATGGACATATACATAATTTATACATAGGCTCCAAGAATAGGTATTATCTTTAAATCCAATGTGTAAAATGAATAATCTTGGCCCAGTTTTTACTGAGTATATTTGAGGAATACAATAATTTTTACTTTGGATATAATTTTCCATTTTTACACATGGTTGGGTAAGTGATACCCAAACCAGCCTGAGTTTTATTGGCATGAAGAAAAAAAAAACAACAAGTAATTAAGGAGCTGAATCTTTGTCTCCCTTGCAAATGCACACAGATTTCTAAAGAGTAAAGGGTTTTTCTCTCTTCCTCCCTTCTCTCCTCCCCCTCTTTTCCCTAGCTCCCTCCTTTCTTCTTCTTTCCCTCCCTCTCTATTGTAAATCGATCAAAATTGGTACTTTTCATGAATGGAGCTTGTGTATGCCACACACTTATAATGTTACATATAAACTTATTTTAGATATGATGTTCATATTCTTCAAAAGTTTTAAACAGATGCCATATGATTAGTCCTTTATGACAAATAATCATTTTTTTAAACTCTGAAAAGCAAATTAGAACTGCAAATCCCCCCAGTGTGCATTTTACACATGCACAAAAACCAATTTGTGACTCTGTTACAAGTCTCTAAAAAATGTGTTTCATAACTGGAGTGTTGGGTCCTATAAGAAAACAAACTATCATTTTATTTTGTTTGATTGGAAATTGAGCATAAAAGTAGGGATTGTTTAAATTAATAAAACCACTAGATGGTGCTCTGTATTGTGAATATCAGAGAAATGTTTGGCTCTAAAATAACAAGTCGGGAGCCTAGTGTTACCAAAGCAACCTGCTTAGCTTGTTCTGGTTGCTTTTGCTTGTGTTCAATTTTTTTTTCTCTCTCTCTCTCTCTTCCCTTCTTTCCAAATAATTGGTTTTCCTGTGTTATGCACATTATGTCTATTAGGAAAAATAAAAATCCCCCCCCCCCAAAAAAAAAAAAAAAGGAAAAGAAAAAAGAAAGTGCTGTATACCATTTGGAGTAACTGCTATGTGTCAGTCACTCTGAGGGGAGGGAATACACAGGATGTTTTGGCCAGGGTCTGAAGTAGCTTACAAAATGGTTTAAGATATAAGTTATGAAGAGAAAAAAATTACAAAAACGTGAAATACATTGTTTAGGACCACATATGAGCTATTGTTGGTAAATATGGTTTGTTCAAGAAGGTACCACATCATGAATTAGAAGATAACCTAGATGGGGCACTCAGAAATGGGTCACAGGGAGGAATTTATTTAATCTCACTAGTTGCAGTTTTCTAAATTTTTGGGTTAAACTAGA